>NW_026000221.1:29818908-30022080 GCF_001458135.2 Marmota marmota marmota | reverse complement strand
CCCCCCCCCCCCCCAACAAGGTCCAATTATCTGCTATCTGTAAGATCACTTTGGATCTAAAGATACAAATGAGCAGAAGTATGGAAAAAGATTCCACACAAATAGCTATTAAAACAGGAAGAACTGATATAATTCTCAGACAAAAATAGATTTTAATTAAAAATGTTTTACAAGAGACTCATTGGCAAAGACATCCACAGGCAGAAGACAAAAGAGAGGCGAAAAATATTTCAGGCATATGGTCCAAAAAAAAAAAAAAAAACCCCCAAAAAACAACAAACAAGTAGGAGTAGCTATACTCATATTTGACAAAGCAGATTTCAAGCAAAAATTAATCAGAAGAGATAAAGAAGGTCAGTACATCCTAGTAAAAGGAACAATCCAAAAAATGATATAATGATAATAAACGCCTATGCTCCACACATTAAATCCCACATGGAGTCCAACACAATGCTACTGAATGATTTCAATACACCCTTATCACCAACAGATAGGTCATCAAAACATAAAATCAATAAAGACATCTCCAACATAAACAACACTACAAATCAAATTAACCTATCAGATATCTACAGGATATCCCACCCCTAAACAGCTGAACTTACCCTTGCAATTGTGCATGGAACTTTTTACAAAATAGAATATACTGTAGGCCACAAAGCAAATCTTAGCAAATACAACAACAATAAAATCCTGATATGAACCCATGTGTCCTATAATGAAATGAAGCTAGAAATCAACAGTAAAAACAATAGAAACCACATAAGCACATGGAGATTGAACAATACTTTCTTAAATGAAGAATGGATGAAAGAAGAAATGAGAATAGAAATCAAGAAATTCTTAGAAACGAAAGGTGAGAAACATATCAAAAATCTCTGGGATAGTATGAAAGCTATTCTAACAGTAAAACTTATAGCACTGAGTGCCTAAAGTTAAAAAAAATCAGAGAGATCTCAAATAAGTTTATGCTCCATTTCAAGACCTTAGAAGAAGAATGAATAACCCCAAAACCAGTAGAAGACAGGAAATAATTTAAGATGAGAGTCAGAATTAATGAAATTGAGAATAAGAAAACAGTGCAATGAAGAGTTGATTCTTTGAAAAGATAAATAAGATTGACACTTAGTCACACTAACAAAAAGAAAGAGTGGGAAGATGCAAATCAATAAGATCAGAGATGACAAAGGAGATATGACCAGACCCCTCTGAAATCCAGAAGATTATCAGAACCTATTTAAAAAATTTTATATTCCAATAAATTGGAAAATCTGGAAGACACTGACAAGTTTCAACACATATATGAGCTGCCCAAAAGGAATCAGGAAGATACAGAAAACCTAAACAGACCAATATCAAGTAATGAAATTGAAACATCAATTAAAAGCTTTCCAAAAAAGAAAAGCCTGGGATCTGATAAACTCTCAGCTGAGTTCTTCCAGACCTTTATAGAAGAATGAACATCAGTTTTTCTCAAATTATTCCACAAAATTCAAAGCAAATGAACACTTTATGAAGCCAGTCAGTATAACCCTAATACAAAAATCAGACAAAGACACATCAAGGAAAGAAAACTACAAACCAATAACCTAATGAACACAGATGCAAAAATCTTTAAGAAAATGTTAACAAACCCCATTCAGTACATATCAAAATGACCAAATGTGGGGCTGGGGCTGTAGCTCAGTGGTGAAGTGCTTGCCTCACATGTGTGAGGCACTGGTTTGATCCTCAGCACTACATAAAAATAAATAAAGATACTGTGTGTTCATCTATAACTAAATAAATATAAAAAAATGACCAAGTGTGTTTCATTCTAGAAATGCAAGGTTGGTTCAACATATACATCAATAAATGTAATTCATCAAATGTAATTCATAACAAGCAGAATTAAGGACAAAAATCACATATCATCTCAACAGATGCAGAAAATGCCTCTGATAAAATCCAACACTTATTCACGTTAAAAATGCTGGAGAAGCTAGACTCAATGAACCTACCACCTTAACATCGTAAAGGCCATTTATGACAAAGGCAAAGCCAACATAATACTAAATGGAGAAGAACTAAAAGCATTTCCTTTAAATTCAGGAGCAAGACAAGGTGTCCGCTCTTGTCACTCCTATTCAATACAGTCCTCAAAACACTGGCCAGAGTGAACAGGCAAAAAAAGGAAATCAAGGGGATACAAATAGGAAAAAAAGTCAAACTGTCTCTGTTTGCCAAAAACATGATCCTATATCTAGGTATTATGGTTTAGATGTAGTGTTGGAAAGCTCACGTGAGACAATGTAAGAAGGTTTGGAGGAGAAATGATTGGGTTATAGCCTTATCCTAATCAGTGAGTTAATCCTGAATGGGATTAACTGAGGTGGCAGGGTGTGGCTGGAGGAAGTGGGAATTGGGATGTTGTTTTGGCGTATATATTTGTATCTGGAGAGTAAAGTCTCTCTCTCTGCTTCGTGATCACTATGATGTGAGCTCCTGTATTCCACCACCCTCTCCTGCCGTGATGTTCAGCCTCCTTGAGCCCTGAGGAATGAAGTCAGCCTTCTCTGAACTAAGACTTCTGAAACCATGAGTCCTCAAATAAACTTTTCCTCCCCTACAGTTGTGTTGGTCAGATCCTTTAGTCACAGCAGTGAAAAAGCTGACTTAAAACACAAGGAAACTTAAAAAATTCTTGCCAGAAGACTTCAGAGCTTATAAATGAGTTTATTAGCAAACAAGCAAGATACAAGATCAATAGCTTTCCAATAATTCAACAATGATTTAGCAGAGGAAGAAATCATTCACAAAAACCTCTAAAAACTTTAAATACTTGAGAATTAATCTAACCAAGGAGGTAAAGGAGCTCTACAATGAAAACTATACAACGCTGAAGAAAGAAATTGAAAAGACCTTAGAAGATGGAAAGACATCCTATGTTCTTGGACAGGCAGAATTAATATTGTCAAAATGGGCTTACTACCAAAAGCAATATACAAATTCAATGCAATCCCCATCAAAATACCAATGACATATTTTCATAGAATCAGAAAAAAACAATTCTCAAATTCATTTGGAAGAGATCAAGAATATCCAAAGCAATACTAAGCAAGAAAAGTGAGGAAGGAGGCATTAAAATACCTGATTTGAAATTATACCACAAAGCTGTAGGAACAAAAACAGCATGATATTGGTATCAAAACAGATATGACACTGAATGGAATAGAAGACACAGAGACAAATCCACATACCTATGGCTGTCTGATATTTGCAATGGTGTCAAAATATATCTTGGAGAAAAGACAGCATTTTTAACAAGTGGTGCTAGGAAAACGAATAGCTGTAGTAGAAAAGTGAAATTAGACCCTTCTCACCCTGCGCAAAACTCACAAACTGAACTGGATCAAAGACATGGAAATTAGACCAGAAATTTTACAACTTTAGAAGAAAACATAGGGTCAGTACTCCAATATATAGAACCACAAAGTATAAGAAATAAAATCATGAATCAACAAGTGGGATGCCAAACTGAAAAGCTTCTGCACAACAAAGGAAATAATTAAGAATGGGAAGAGAAAGCCTTCAGATTAGGAGAAAATCTTAGCCAGCTACTCCTCCAATAGGGGATTAATATCCAGAATATACAAAGAACTCAAAATACTTACCAACAACAACAACAAAACCAAATAACCCAATCAACACATGATTCAAAGAACTAAAAAGAAACTTTTCAAAAAAAACACAAATATATGGCCAATAAATATATGAGAAAATGTTCAACATCTATTGCAATCAAGGAAGTGCAAATCAAAACCACACTAAGATTTTATTTCACTCCAGTTAGAATGGCAATGAACAAGAATGCAAACAGTAGAAAATGCTGATGAGATTGTGGGGAAAAAGGTACACTTGTACATACTGGTAGGACTATAGACTAGTACAACCTATCTGGAAAGTAGTATGGAGATTTCTCAAAAAACTAGGGATGGAACCACCATGTGACCCAGCTATCCCACTCCAGGGTATTTTCCCCAAAGATCTAAAATTGGTATACTACAGTGACACAGCTACATCAATGTTTACAGCAGCACAGTTTGCAATAGCTAAATTATGGAATCAACCCAGTTGCCTGTCAATAAATGAATGGATTAAGAAATTGTGATACCCATACAAAATGGTGTTTTCTCAGCCATAAAAAAGAATGAAAATATGGCATTTGCTGATAAATGGATGGAAATGGAGAATATTATGCTAAGTGAAATTAGCCAAACTCAGAAACTCAAAGGTCAAGTGTTTTCTCTCAGATGCAGAAGCTTGAGTAAAATAAAGGAAAAGGGGAAGAAAGGTAACATAAAGAACCAATCAAATACAAATTAATTGATGAGTAAAAGGAAGTGTATTAGAGAAGAGGGAGAGTGGGAGAGAGGAGGGAGAGCGGGAAGGATAAGGGGGATCATGAACTGATACTGATTTCCATGCATGTATGAGATTGCAGGGGTTAACCCAACCATTGTGTTTAACTATAAAGCTCTTAAAAAATAATAAAAGAAAACAGTAACACCATATTTGAATCTTTGATGACCAAGGTCTTTGATGGATCATAATTAGTTCCTAAACTGAATTAATTCTACTGACAATTATTTTTAAAGCTCAAGTCTTTTTTTCTTTCCATATTTTTAATTGGTGCACTATAGTTGTGCATAACGGTGGGATGTGTTATATATTTGTGCATGCACACAATATAACAATAATTTGGCCAACATCATTCCCCAGTATTTGCTCTTTCCCTGCCCTCCTTCCTTCCCTGGTCCCTTTCCTCTACTCTTCTGATCTCCCTTAGATTTTCATGAGATTTTATCTTCCCCAACCCTACTTTTCTCTTCCTTTTTCCTCTGTGCCTTCTACACATGAAAGAAAACTTCCACTTGTGGCATATTTCATTTAACATAATGTTAAAGAAATTTAACACAATGTTCTCAAGTTTCATCCATTTTCAAGCAAATGACATAATGTCATTCTTCTTTACAGCTGCATAAAACTTAATTGTGTATAAATACTACATTTTCTTTATCCATTCATCAACTGATGGACACCTACCTAGGTTGGTTCCATAGTTTGGCTACCGAGATCTTTCTTGAGAGAAAGGAAAGTCTCTATACTTTCTGCAATCCCTATAGTTTTTACAACTTTATAGTGAGATAGTGTTGTAATTTATATATGAACATAGTATTTTCACCCATGATGGTCTATTTCTTGAGAACAGGGTCTGAGATAATCATTTCTACACACTTTCAAAAGTAAATGGTCAATAGTGTCGCATGAACAAGTGAAAAATATGTAAAAGATCTCAATGCTATAGGAATTATTTACTTACGTTCCACAAAGGAAGTAAACAGCATTCTAAATCTGCTAAGCCGACTACCTTCATCTGCCCACATTCTTATCACTCCAACTCCTGTTTTAAGCATTACATCATTGGCCACAGTGCTGCAAAACTTGGCCTTCAGATTTTCAATAGCACTGCTTCCATCGTACACTGCAACAAAGTTTCTCTTGCATTCATTTGAGTGCTCCATTTGATAATCTAGGAACCTCAAATATATCTGTAACATTAAAACAAAGAAAAAAAACTGCTTTAAAAATAGTATTTTTTCCTACTTCTTTTATCCACAGTCAACATGTTAGACTGAATTATGACAGTTGACAAATAGATATAAGGCTAATAGCTAATTGAAAAGTCTAAGACCAATGGTCTGTTACTTTGGTTGTGTTAATAATAGAACCAAGCATTAAGGAAACTGAAGTTTGTGTTTTCTCTACAAAGTTAAGTTTTGCAAGAGGCTTTAACTGTGTTAGAGTTTCCTCATTATAAAACAATCTCATGGTACTGATAGGTAGAGGAAATAAATCACTCAAAGGTTATATTTTTCTAAAAATGTGACTAATATTTTTCTTCCAGTTTTCCTGTACATTTTAATCACAGGAAATAGAAGATGTATGTACCCTAGTTTTGTTATAACCCATCATTCCTACAATGTATTACCATTCACTTACCCACTACTCTACTGTTGCACACTTAATTGATGTTTTAACATTCCACCCCTTAAAACGCTCTATATATTTTGGACTGGTATATGATATTAACTGTATTTTCAAAGTAAACACCTTTATTTGTTTATTAAAATTTTACAGGGAGTTTGATACCTGGCACCAAGTTTTCTTAAAATACACTTGGCTCATTCTTGTTTGAATATTTCTTTTACATCTTTATACATCTTTGGCTTAAAAAGGCAAAGCATTAATCTTTAGAAGAGGTTCATGAAGTAGGTATCATTATTTATGAAGAGACTCAGGAACTTGCCCAGGGTTATTCAGAGCAAGGATTTGAACCCAGGTTAGTCTAAGTGTCTTCTTCTCACTTCATAGGTTGCTTCACACGTGTGTATGTGCAATGTGCACACACACATACCCGCACACACACACCCACACTCTTCTCACCCTCTTGACTGTAGATACTCATGTGTCACTCTAAAATTAAAATAAAAATTCAATGAATAAAGAATAAAGATTTCCCCTAAATTTCCACTGAAGACACCTAATGAGTACACACTTTCTAGTTATTATTCCTGAGGTTGTGGTAAGTCACCCCTACCCTTTTATTTAAAGGGCTTAATAAAACAAAAAGTTTTGTCACATATTTTTTACCTTTTAAACTACTTTGAGGGCATGAAACTTAAAAGCAGAATTAAAATATAGCTCAAATTTTGACCAAGTTTGGTTTATTTGAAATGACCAGTTTGCCACTTCCATGAGAACGTCAGACATTTAGTTATGAAATAGGTTTTCCATTCTAAAACTTATTTTCATGCATGTATTTTAACATACAAATTGCATTTTCTTAAATGTTATCATTGGATCTTATAGATTTCGTCATTATTTATATAACCAAATCACCCTGCTCATAGTTCTATGGTAGTGGGTATCCCTAATACTATAATTATCTCCTCCTTTAGATTTTAAGGTCTTCTGATCAGAGGACCATATGCTCAGTTATATTCAATATAACTCGCTCAGAGCAGGTAGTAAGTTAGTAGCTTTGTGTTAATTATGAACTGGCAAAACTAAATATCAGCTAAATTACCAAGATGTCTGAATTATTTACATTGTACTTTTAGTAAAATATAATCTTAAGTGGCATATTTTTCTTAAATATCATTCATTAACTAGTTTATACTATTTCAAGTATTCAGTGGTTATGATGGCCTTTCATCTTTTTTAAAATTTCTTAAATAAAACCAGGTGTTTGCTCATTATGTTTAACATTGTTTTTTAATGTCTAATATGACATTTTATTTATTTTTATTATTTGTATTTGTAGATGGACAACATATTTATTTATTTCATGTGGTGCTAAGGATTGAACCCAGTGCCTCACATGTGTTAGCCAAGCGCTCTGCCATTGAGCTACAACCCCAGCCCTATGTTTAACAATTAAAAAAAAAATTTTTTTTTTTAGTTGTAGATGGACACAATACCTTTGCTTTTTTTATGTGGTACTGAGCATCGAACCTAGTGCCTCACATGCGGTAGGCAAGTGCTCTACCACTGAGCCACAACTCTAGGCCACCCCCCATGTTTAACAATTTTTAAAAAAGGATTGAAGTCATTTTTTAAAACTGTGTATAACTTTTTTACTTAAAAATTAATGAAAAGTAACACAATCTCTACTAGTCAATAATCCAGATAACACTCCTAAAATATCTGTGAATGTGGAATTATCTTTCACAAAATGTTTCAATAAAGAGTATGGAATTCTAAAACATATCATTTAATTTCATGGAAATAAATATCTAAATATTAAAAATTGTCAAATATAAAAAAAAGTATTGCTGATTCGATTAAAGCCTGTGTTCCCATTACCCTTCCTATGTATCTTTAGTTTGATTTGTAATTACTATATTTTAATGTTTATGAATCTAAAAAATATATAGTATTATTTTAAAACTTTTTATCACTTATAAACCACTTTCCATCTTTTTATGGGATTCTAGTTTGCTTTCACTTTTAAAATTTATTAATACTGCTGCAAATATTCTTGTATTCTCATTACACACATAAATGATGATTTCATTTGGGTATCTATCCAGAATTGTACTTACTATGTTTTAACATATCACCTTTCAGCTTTAACAGAGTATGCTGATAAATGACTATAGCAATTTATGCTCCTAAAGCAAATTAGGAGTTTCCATTACTCACTTCTTGCTAACATCTCAAGAAATGTTCCCTGAACCACCCCTGCCTCCAGGGGAAATCTGTCAAGTTGCTTGCTACTTTGCAGGTGTCTGTCCTATAGTGTGACTTTTCCCAGAACTTTACATAAAGTCATACAGTACATAGCTTTTTTAGCATGATTTGTTTGAGAGTATTGCATTTGTCAATAGAATGTCCCTTTTTAATGCTGAAAAGATTATACTATCTGAATATGCCTGAGTCTATTCTTTTAACAGCGGAAGAAACTTGAACCTTTCTTTGCTTTTGATTATTATGGACAAAACTGCTACAAATATTTGCATATTTATTATATGAACCACTTTCATTTCTCCTGGGTACACATTCAGAAAAAACCAGAGTCACATGGCAATTTTATAGAAAATTACCATGATGTTTTCCAGAGTGGTATATCATTTTGCATTCCCACGAGGAATGTATCAGAGTTTCAGATACTCTTTAGGTTTCCAGGATTTAGCGTTTTTTCTTTTATTTTTTTTGGTGGAAGGTCGTGTCACTGTTTCCAAGATTAGTCTTTAATTTTTAAAGCAAGCCTCCTGCCTCAACCTCCAGAGGTGAGGCTTTATGCATATGTCACCAAGTCTGGTTTGGTATTATTTTTTTTTAAATAATCAGTTTTAATGGCGGTATATCATTGTGATGTACTACTATTTCACTGTGGTCTTAATTTGCATTTTTGTAATGACTAAATGTTATTTGAATTGTCTGATAAAATTTTCCCACTTAAAAATTGGGTTGTTGACCAGAAATATGGAAAAAATGTGCTCTATATGTGTAATACGAATTGTAATGCATTCTGCTGTCATGTATAACAAATTAGAATAAAAAAATTTTTAAAAAATTGGGTTGTTGGGGCCAGGGCTGTGGCTCAGTGGTTGAGCGTTTGCCTCGCACGTGTGAAGCACTGGGCTCAATCCTCAGCACCACATAAAAATAAATAAAATAAAGGTGTTGTGTTCATCTACAACTAAAAAATATTTTAAAAGAATTGGGTTGTGTGCATACTATTGAGTTTGAGTTCTGGAAAAAAGAAGTCTTCAGAAAAAACGGTGATTTGCAAAAGCCTTTTCCCAACCAGTGGCTTTTCACTCAATAACATCCTTCACAGGGAAAAGCTTTTTATTTTGATGAGTCCAATTTATGCGTGCGTGCACATACACACACTTTTCACTTATGGATAGTTCTTTGGTGTCCTATCTAAGAACTGCCTAACCCAGAGTCATTTTTTTCTGGAGCTTGGGGTAAAGCTCAGTGGTAGATACCTAGCTAGCACAGAGCAGGTCAAGTTAGATCCCCAGCATTGGGGGAAAACGAAGAAAAGATTTTCTCCTGGATACTTACAATTTAACGTTTATGGTTATAATATATATTTAGGGTTTGTGTGAGGTACTTTATAAATGTCAAAGTGCATTTTTTAAAACTGCAGACTTATATTGTTCCATCCCCATCTGCTGAAGACTACCCTAACTCCACTAACTGCTTTGTATATGTCAAAGAGCAATTAACCATGTTTACACAAATCTAATCTCTTGGGCTATTTATTTTGTTTCATTGACCTGTACCATTTTGTCAATATCACATTATCTTGATTACTGAAGTTTTATAGTAAGTCTCCATCTCCATCTTCATTCTTTAACAGTATTATTTACTTACCATTAAGTTCTAGAATTAGTTTGTTAATATTTACAAAAGTACGACTGGGATTTTGATGGGAATTGTGTTCAACTATACAAATCAATTCTGAAGAACTGACATTTTAGTGTTACAGAGTCTATCAATACATATATACAGTGCATCTCTTCATTTAGGTCTCTAAATCTTTTAATCAGTGTTCTACACATTTTCAGTTTATGGATGGTGCATATACTTGTAAGATGCTTTTTAGAAACGGTACTGTTTTCTTAATTTTCAACTGACTGGTATTAGTAGTAAATAATAAGACAGACAGTATATTTTGCATATTGGTTTTATATCCTGCAAACTTGCTAAACTCATTTTTGTTTCAGGAATTTAAAATTTTTTTTGGTAGAGTTAATGGAATTTTTTATTCAGATAATCAATCACGTAAATCTACAAAGACAGTATATTTTTCCTTTTTGCACTGGCTACAATTTGTAGTATGGTGTTGAATAGGAGTTAGCTACAAATTCCAAAGGGACAAGTATTCAGGTTTTCACCATTAAATGTGATATTAGCAGGAGGCTTTTGTAGATATCCTTAATCAGGTTATGCAAACTTTTTTGAGATTTATTTTTATTTCGAATGGGTACTGAATTCTAACAAATGGAGATGTCTGTATCCTTTTTTTAAGGTCAATTTTAGCTCTTTTATGGTGAATTACATTGACTTTTTTCAGATGCTGAATCAGACTTGCATTTACAGGATAAACCACTCTTCACTGTTATATAGTATACTTTTTATACATTGCTATATTAGATTTACTAATCTTTTGTTGAGGGTTTTGGCATCGTTTTCTTAATGAATTGATAAGTAGTTTCCTTACATCTCTGGTGATATCAGAGTACTGTGTTTTATAAAATTAGTTTACATTGTACCCTCCTCTTTCATTTCTTGGAAGCGATTGTAAAGAACAGGCATCGTATCTTTCTTAGATGTTTGGTACAATTTGCTGGCAAATCCATCTAGGCCTGGGTTTTGTTAGATTTTAAATTATGAAATCAATATTTGAATAAATATGGGATGATTTACCTCATATAGTTATTGGATACATTTGGTAGCATGTAGATTTTTAAGGAATTTGACCACATTCAGTCATCTGATGTTTGAGCATAGAGTTGTACTATATTTTATTATTATTTTTTAACGGGGAGAATGATAGCCTCTCTTTCATTCTTGATATTGATAAGATGGCTTATATTTGCCCAGACATTTGTTGTTCATTAACTTTCATTCATGAAGTTCCATGATGCCCCAACCCTCCACCTATCCCCTCTGGGTATTGGAGATTAAATCATCCCCAGCCCTTTTTGAAACAGGAAGTTGCTGAGGATTATCTTAAACTTGTGACCCCCCTGCCTTGGCATCCCAAGGGTGTCTCCCACCACATTAGGCTCCACAGCCTTTTTGAGACAGGGTCTTGCTACTTTGCTTAGTGTCCCACTAAGTTGTTGAGGCTAGCCTCAAACTTATTATCCTTCTGCCTCACAGCCCCAGACTTATAGGAGTGTGCCAATGCATCCTGCTAATTCCATCATTCTTTCTAGTATTATTTCTCTTTTTTCTAAAGAACTTCATTTAGTAATTTCTTTTGTAACAGGCCTATAGACAACAAATTTTCTTCGTCACTCTTCACCAGAGTGTGCCTTCCTTTTGCCCTCATTCCAATTTTTTTTTTCTTCTCCTAGCACTCAAAAAGATTTTGAACTATCATCTTTGGTTTTCATGATTTTCTACAGATAAACCCAATCATTATCATCACTGCTTCCTTAGAAAGCACCATTCTTGTCTGGCTGATTTTAAGATCTCAATCTTTGGTTTCAAATAATTTGGTTTTGATGTGTGTAGGCCTTGGTTTATTTATTTTTAAATTTTATTTCATTTTATTTGTAACTTTTTTATCCTCTTTGGTATTCACTGAGCTTCTTACATCTAAAAATTCATGTCTTTCACTAAATTTGGAACCTTTTAGCAAGTATTTCTTGAAGTATTTGTTCTTTACTAATCTCTGTTCCTTCTAGAATTTAAAATGATATGTTAGGCTTACTAAAATTGTCCTACAGGCTTCTTAATTGGTTCTCAATATTTTTTTTTGTATTTCAGATTGGACAATTTCTAACAAGTTATCTTTTAACTGACTGTCTATCACCTCCATTCTGATAGAAATTACACATAATAAGTACTTCTAAAAACTTCAGATATATTTTTCTCTTTTGCTTGTATACCTCATTCTTTTATACTAGCAAAGAACTGTTTATAATATTCTCTTATGATAACCTAAAACACTTATTAACAAAAAAGCAGACAGAATAACTTATCCCAAGTTTAATAATTATCATTTCAATCTTATTTAAACTTTATCTATGTCTCTCCTCACTTCTGCCCCTTACCTATTAGACTAATCCCATTTAATCTATAAATAGTTCCATTATGTAGTGTTAAAGTCACTTAAAAAGTAACCTCTACACTATTATTAAACCAGCCAATTTCTTAATATCAAACACAGTGTTTGAACTTATAATTGTCTCTTAATGTCATTAGCTCCTCCCTGCCATTTACAATTTGTTGTACTGGTTGATCCCATATCTTGACTATTGTGAATAATGCTGCAAAAATATAAAGGTGCAATTATCTGTGTGACATACTGATTTCTCTTCCTTTGGATATGTGCTATGTAGCAGAATTGGTGGATCATATATCAAAACTATTCTTACTTTTTTTTTTTGAGAAAATGTCAGTTTCTGTAATAGTGGTAACTAATTTACATTCCCACTAATGATATATAAAAATTCCTCTTTCTCTACTTCCTCCTCAACATTTATTGATTTTGGTATTTTATAATGGCTATTGTAACACTAAGATATCTTACTGTAGTTTTGATTTGCATTTCCCTGATAATTAGCGATGCTAAGCATTTTCTCGTATACTTGTTGGTAATTTGTGTATCTTCTTTTGAGAAAGGTTTATTCAGATTACTTGACCATTTTTTTTGCTCGAGTTCCTTAAAGAGTTTTTAACCTTTGCTATAGTTTATTTATGACGTTTTCCAATTCTGATTTTATGTGGATGTGTCTTTTTTTCTAGATTAATTTTGCCAGTGAATTGCTTATTGTTATCCTTCACAAACAGCTAATTTTTGGTTTTGTTAATTTTTAAAGAATTTATTTCTGCTTTTAAAATCATTATCTTTCTTCAGATTTGTCGTTTTTAAATGTCTTCAGTTGAATCTTAGCTCATTAAATTTCAAGCTTTTTTTCTTCTAATGGATGTGTATGGTTGTAAAATGTCCTCAAAATACCGGTGTATAGCTGCATCCTACAACTTTTTTTTTTTTTTTTTAAATAAATGGACACAATACCTTTGTTTATCTTTTATGTGGTGCTGAGGATTGAACCCAGTGCCTCACACATACTAGGCAAGCATGCTACCACTGAGCCCCAGCCCCCTACAAGTTTTTGACATGTGGTATTTCTTTTATTGAGTTTTAAATGTTTTCAGATTTCTATCCTGATTTCTTCTGATCTATGAATAAGTAGAATATTATTCAGTTTCCAAATATATGAACAAATTGCCAAATATATAAGGTTGTAAAGTAATTTCTTAGTTGCCGATTCCTAGTTTAATTGTATTTTTTTCAAAGAAAGCTCTGCATAATCCCAAGCACTGGTGTATGTTCAAATTTCCTTTATTAGCCAACTCTATAGACTAGTTTTGATAAATGTTTCACACGTAGAGAATGAATGTTCTCTGGATGTTCTGTGCAAGATACATGTCGATTAGGTATACTTGTGTTTGAATCTTTTGAGCCTTAATAACTTTTTTGTACATTTGGTCAATTAATCATTAAGAAGGAAAAAATGTTCCCATTGTAACTTTGTATTTCTTACTTTTCCCCTGGCAATGATGAATCTGTAGCTTAAACATTCGGAGACTACATTAATTTGTAATAATTTTACATTATTTTAACTTCTTTGTGAATTGGTGACCTTCTTGATTTTTATTTTTATAGTTCCATCCATTCTCTTTTGGTATTTGCCTGTTATTTTTTAGTTTTCCATTTTCAAATTTTCCTGTAAGCAGGATATATTTGGATTTTAACTATAGCATTTGCTTCATTTATTATTTTTGCCTAGAATTACCTCAATATTGCCCTCATTTTTGAATCATAGAATTTAATATGGAAATGGAGGTTGTCAGTCATTATTTTTCCTCTCAAAATTTTGAAGATATTATTCTGTTGTTGTTGAGCTTCTGTTTTGCTATCGATGGTGTAGTGACAATCTAAATAGCATCCTTTTGGAGACAACCTGATTGTTTTGTCTACTCTTATCTCAAGGGTAGGTTGTGAGCATAGGTGTTTTCTTTTGGATGTGTGAGATTATCTGCAATGGTGGTTTATGAATGGCAACTCTGTAGCCTTATTGGTTATTCTGGACTTATTTTTTGCTAGATGCCTCAAAAGGTTTTATGAGCCTAGGACCATTTTGTTAATTTTGGGGCTCCATGGTTCCTGGATTGAGCAGGGAATGTAAACTCATATCCCAAAACCAAAGACACATTTCTAATTGAAAGTCCTAGGGGAATCCAGCCTTACCTCCAACCCCATTCAAAGAACAAGCCCATAAAAATACATTATTTGTCACTGACATGTGCCAGTAGATATATTTTTTAATTAAAACAATTTTTTAGAGTTGTATATGAACAAAAACCTTTATTTTGTTTATTTATTTTTATGTTGTGCTGAGGATTGAAACCAGTGCCTCACACATGTGAGGTAAGCACTCAACTGTTGAGCCACAACCCCAGCCCCAGTAGATATATTGTTTTAAATTTACCCTTTCATGTAAGTCATCTCCCTCTGAGGGTTCTAGTTCTAAGCTATTTAGGGCCTCACTAAGTTGCTGAGGTTGGCTTTGAACTTGCAATTCCCCTGCCTCAGCCTCCCCAGCCATTGGGATTAGAGGCGTGCATCACCATGCCCAGCTGTAAATCTGATTTTCATGATTCTTTTAAAGGTATGTTCTCCCACCCCGTCTCTCTTCATAAACATATATTAAATCTAATTTTTGACTCTGTTGATATTCCTTAATTAGCAATCAATCTAAACCTGTTAGAGTTATTTACAACATTCTTCTCTGAGGTACTTCTAAACGAAAACTCTACATAATTAGCAGAGATCAGCTGATGTGTAAGAACACAGAATTCAACATATTTTATACTGGTCAGTATAACCAACTCTGAGACCTCCAAGAAGACTCTAACCTCTTGCAGCCTAATTTTCTTAACCAAACAAAATATTTTTAATGATAAACTGATCAATATTTTTACTCACCATTAGGAACCTACAGATTTTAAGATCTTTTTTTTTTTTTTTTTTTTTAAATGAGATCTTGCTATACCACCTGGGCTGGACTTGCTATCCTCCTGTCTCAACCTTCACGGTAGGTGGGAATACAGATATACGACACCAAGTCCAACTAGATTTTTAGAATCTTAGACTTTTAAAATTAAGAACCTTAATGTATGTGTAAACTTCCTGAAATTTATATTTGTTTATTTAACTCTAACAGTGCTGGTGCCCAATAAAGTAAGTGAAGTAAAATTAAGTTTTTTTAAAGTTGTAGTGTTGTAGTATCAGTTTATATAGTCAACAAATATCTGCATGAACAAAAGCAACAATTTATACAAATCACGTCTTATGTTCTTCCCTGAAGTGACTCAATACATAATAATACCTTAGCTTTTGGAGTAGCTTTAATTGTCCATATGCAATCAACTGCTTGGCCAGGTTTTGTTTTTTCTTCTTGTTCTACCTGACTAGAACGTACTATTCCATCTGCTCCCGAGAGCTCGAACTGGCAATCTAGAGAGAATAAACGAATGACGTTCAAAGGAAAACAAGACTGACCAAAAATGCCATGGGGAAAAAGAGGTAATATACTAAACCTGGGATGGGATTTAAAATACCTCCTAGGTAAGTAAAGTCTGGATCTGTAACAGAAAAAAGAAGAAAGTTATTCGTATTGAATTACTTTAAGGCTTAAATATTAGTTTACCTCAACAGTCCATTTATGAACTCACTTATAGAATCAATATTTATTTAATGATGATGTTCATATTTTTGATCCCATCATGAATTAATAACTTATGCTGCTTGAAAACTCACATTAATTACCAAAAGTAGTAGTCTGTTGACCAATGAAGGGATAAACAAAATGTGGTAACACAAGGGAATATTAGTGCAACCTTTAAAAAGAAATGAAAGTTATTTTGGCTGAATCACATTAAAATTTGTCTTAATAAATTTTTTTGCATAGTAAGAGTAGTGGTGATAGTTGCAAAACATTGTGAATGTACATAATGCCACCAAATTGGAGATTTATGAATGGTTAAAGAGTAAATTTTATGCTATGTACATTTTACCACAAGAAATTTTTAAAAATTACAGACAGGGGCTTCTTTAAATACTACATTAAAGTTCAGATATGACCTGCATTCACCAAAATACTAGAATAAAAAAAACTGCTGGAGAGTCAAAAATGTCTCAGATTCCTTATCTTGGAAAACCTATTTCATACATAGTTTATTTTATGTAATGGGATGCTCAATTCTTGTTAAAACTGTCTTTTAAATTCCAGACACTTTAGAAAGTTATTAAACTACAAATTGGAAAAAAGTGGAAATAAATTAGGAGCTTTATTTAGAATACGTCTCAGGGACTGTCCTTTTTAAACTTAAACTCATCCTTGCTAAAAGGCGACAACTAATAGGACATTACAGCCCTTTTGCAGAAAAATGTCAAAAGTAAATTTAAATCTTAAGTGGTACTGGGTGAAAAAGTCAGGAGCTAACTGGCAAGTTAATCAGAATTTTTCATATGAAGGAAAGAATTTTAAGGTTTTATCCTTATTGTTTTAAAATTCTCACAATTATCTAGTTAAATCCAGGAAGTAATATTGATTGAGAGCCTCTATCTTAACAACATTAGAGAATTTCATTAAAAGACAATAATTTCTTACAACTGTTAATAGTTTTCTTTTAGATTTACCACTCCCTAGACAAAATTTATTTTATATTATAGGGGTAGAAAAGATGGTGGAATGAGATGAACATCATTACCCTTGATTGCATGAATGGGGCGTCTCTACATCATGTACAACTAGAGAATCAAAATGTTGTGCTCCATTTGTGTATGATGAATTGAAATGCATTCTATCATGTACAAGTAAGTGGAACAAATAAAAATGATAAGAAAATAATAACAAAAAATTTATTTTATAAACATGACTTTTAATAACAGCAGATATAGCCACATTTTAGCAGATTAGACATTGCCTATTTATTTTGACATGGAACATCTTCCTTTCTTCTAACAATGAAACTGCAGAATCTTTACTTATATCACAAAGTCAACAAAAAAGAAAAAGTTGCTTAGAGAATCAGAATTTAGTCCTGGATTTAAAAAATAGATTTTTTTTTAAGTTGTTGATGGACCTTTATTTTACTCATTTATTTATATGTGCTGCTGAGAATCAAACCCAGTGCCTCACACATGCTAGGCAAATGCTCTACCACTGAGCCACAATCCCAGCTTCTACTCTTATATTTGCCATCTACAAGAAAATCTTCATCTCTAAGTTTCCTCATCTATAAAATAGGATCTATTGTAATTCAAATGACAATAATGTCAATCTTCCTGACATTATTGTCATTTGAATAAAATTAAATATAATGTCTGTAGAAACTCTGAAGCACCATAAAGTGCAAATGAAAGGTCAAAAAAATCTAAAAATCCTATGAATTTCATAATTTGTCTATATTTTAACTATAATCCAAATAAAGCTTCTCTAATAATATATAAAAATAGAGGAAAAAGAGCTTCTTTTGTCCAAATTAAGCATCTTAATATACAAGGTGATTCTTTTAAAAATATCTTAAAACATTACTCAAATAAGAGTAGTGTTTTTGCTACTGATAATAGTGTCTTCAGTTAATAGAAATCGAATACCTGACCAATTTTTAACTAAGCCAGCTTTTATAATTTTTTCGGGCACTGGAACCCAGTGTTTTGGTAGACCGAGTGCTCTAACACTGAGCTATACCCCCAGCACTTTCTTTCCTTTTTATTTATTTTATTTATTTTTTTACCCCCAGCACTTTCTAAAACTATATTTTGAGACTGGGTCTTCCTAAGTTGCCAAGGTTGGCCTTTAACTTGTGTAATTACCACCACTCTTCATTTCCAGAACTTTTCCTTATCATCCCAAGCTGGAAGTCTATATCCATTAAACACTAATTCCTCATTCTACCCTTCTTAAGTCACTGGCAATTCTACTTTCTGTTTGTATGAATGTGACCACTTTAGATATGTTACATAAGTGAACCCACATAGCACTGATCCTTTTGTTTCTGGCTAATTTTATTTTTAGCATGTATCAAGTTTTATCCATGTTGTAATATATATCACAATTCACCCAAACCAGTTAACTTACATCCTCACAAAAACCTACACATGATATTTACAGCAGTTTTACTCCCAACTACTAAAACTTGGAAGCAATCAAAACATCCTTTAATAGAATGGATAAACTGTGGTACATCTGATAAAACATTAAGATATTTTTAAAAAAATTTTTTAGCATTCAGTGCTAAAAAAAAAGAAAGAAAGAAAGAGCAGTCAAGCCATAAACAGACATGGAAGAACTTATGTGCATATGGCTCAATGAGCAAAGCCAATCTGAAAAGGTCACATACTTATGATTTCAATTATATGTGGCATTCTGGAAAGGACAAAACTATGGAGATAGTAAAGAGATCACTATTTGCCAGTGGTATAGGGGGAGAGAAGAATGAATAGGAGGACCCCCATGGAATTTTCAGGGCAATGAACCTGTTCTGTATACTACTATAATATACATGTCAATATACATTTGTCAAAACTCATAGAACATACAAAACCAAGAATGAACTCTAAATTATGATTTTGGATGATAATGATGTGTCAATGTTGGTTCATTGATTTTAACAAACGAACCACTCTGCTAGAAAGTGGTAATGAGAGGCAAGAGGTGTATGATATATACTTCCTACCCAATTTCTGCTATGAACCTAAAACTATTCTTAAAAAAATAAAGATTATAAGACAAATTTTACTTTTTTGGAATGTTGTCATTTTAGCAGTAGGCAAATAAATATTAAGGCAAAACTTTAAAATTTCCATAACATTTACTGACACGAATTATAAGTTATTTTTATTTTTTGGGCAAACAAGTAATGTTCTGACTGTTCTCACAGCGTTCTTAGGAACCAGAGGTAGGTTAGATCCTATTGGTTGGACAGTGCCCCCTCCCAATACATCTACATCAGAATCCCCATAACCTGTATAACCTTATATTTTTTTAAAAGCAAATATTACAAGGTGAAAGATATAATTAAGATTTTAAGAGGAGAAAGAGATGTGAAGATGGAGATCGAGATTGGAGCAATATGGCTATGATACCAGAAGTGTTGGAGCAGCTACCAGAAGCTAGAAGAGACAAAGATTTTCCCCTACAGTTCCTAGATGGAGTAAGGTCCTGGTAGATTGAACTTTTGATCTCTGAACTATGAGGATATATTTTTATTGTTTAAGTGTCCAAATTTGTAGTGATTAATTATGTCAGTCTCAGGAAACTAATACAGTAGGTATTACCCCTTTCACCAATGGCAAATATCAGGTACAACTCTGTGCTTAGGTCTTACAGCTATTAGGTGACAGAAAAAAGACTCAAACCCAGATCTTTTACCTACAAGTGCAGAACAGTATTTTTTCTATTGCTCATTATTTTCAAGAGCATTTATTCAAATGAACGGCTAAGTCAAATCAGTCCAATAAAAAACCTGCCAAAATTTTTGTGGGGATTGTGAAAACCAAACAATATGTTGAAATTATTTAAAAATACATTTATTTTGATATTGTGGACCTTAAGTATGTGTTTTATAAAACACAAGAAAAATAAGAAAATGTGATATCATCTGTATTATGCCTCAAAATTCAAATGATATGGTTCTAGTTCCAAGTTTTATTAAGGTTTATTTGTTCATAGACTAATTTCCTTTTCACCTTGAGAATCCCTTTAAAGTCTTGATCTTATTAACTTGACCAAATTATCTCTTTTCTAGCCTTAGGATTCTGCAATCAGGGTGAGATACTCAACCAGTGAAAAGATTATTCTTTACCTGGAATAAATGAGTATTTTGCTCGAAATCCCAGTCCTTCAAGTTCTTCATCAGAACTAAACTTAATCCACATGAATCTCCCTGTTGACCTGATTAATGGAGGGCTTTTCATGCCACAGTAACGATCTATAAGAGGAGAGAAACCAAATGGCCCATCTCGAACTTCCAAGTGATCAAACCGACATTCAAATGATGGCTCTATATAATAATGTTCATCAAAGGTCAACTCTATTCTTTGACGTGGAGCAGCTATAAAACAAGAGCAAGCAAATCAGGGCAACAGAAATGGAAATATATAAATGTACAAACAAATGAGAAAAACAGAACAATCACTCTAATTCTTCATAGATAAGGATCATAATGAGAATTTTTATAGGTCACAATAAATGTCATATTTTACAATACTAATAATGTACTCTATAGAACTATTGTAACCTTCTCTTTGGCAAATGCTGTTTATTAAATTAAATGTATATGACTGATTAAAATTGAAGCTTCGAAAAGTTATTGGTTACTTATTTCATGAGATAAAATGTATCATGACACACAAAAGAATAAGCAGAAGAATGAAGGGAATTCACTAATTTGGACATAAATTTGCATGAAGACTAATAAAAAATGCCAGTAAGTTTAGGTTTTTATCAGAGGAATTTCTCATACGTACTGATGCACTTAACTGAATCATAATTTAGGAGATTCAAAATTCTCATGAAATTTCAATTATCATTTTGTTAATGTATTCAATATTTAGAAATACTAATCATTACTAGAGTTTAATTCAAATATAAATTTTGTTCAAACTAGCTTAAACATGGTATTTTTAACCAATGCAGTTAATTTTGCAACAAAGTAGAAAATTCATCCAATAAAAAAATTGGTCAAATACCTTCCAAAATGTAGATACACTCCTTGTTTGGTGGATATGACTCAGGATAATTTGGTGAAGCAAAATGACCTCCATTACTGGTTCGAACCCAAATGCCACACTGGGTTACAGGAATGTGCTTGATTCCAATATTTTGTCCATCTTAGGGAAAAAATAGCATTTAAACATAATCATAGTAAAGCAGAATAGCATTCTTCCTTTTTCCCAACAACTTTCCAAACAATTGCCCACTCTGTAATATATATATATAAAATTTTGTAAGAACCACTGCCAAATTTAGTTCAACAAACTGAGCACAGAACGAAGTAAAAGATTGTGTATGCTGTGCTTGCTAGAGGAACTTTGTGCTGGAGGATAAGTTTGCCATGTAGAGAATATAAAGTGCAAAACCATATAAGAGAATCAGATAAATCAGTAAAATGTAATAAAATTCAGTTCTGACATAAAAATAAAAGAATCTATGGAGTTATCTCTGGTATCCTTATATTTAGTTTAACACAAAAGTCAAATGATTCAAAGATTACAGAAAGATTTTAAAGACTGTAGTTGAACACAAGTATTCAGTTCTGCTGTCTCCTCAAGTTCCACTTAAAAAGCAGTAAAAGGATTTTTTTTTTTAAGGGCATAAACTTGTAAGTACAAGGAGGTAGATACAAAGAAATAACTGGTAGTTCTAGAAGTAGAGTGAGGGGTTATGTGAAACTGGTAATTTTAATAATATGACGCAGTTTACATATACATAAAGTCTGTATATGAATTGTTTCATATACTTTATCTTCTCCACAAATCTAGGCAGCTGCTGCTCATATATTATTTCTTTGGAGAAGGTAAAACAGAGTTAATGGAATAGGAGACCTCAGGTGTAGCTGAGGATAAAAATGCCCATGGACTGATTAGTGAGTGCTAACACACTGAATGACACTTCCGGGCTTCTCCTACTGGGCTCACCAAAGGCCTCAGTGAGTTATGGAGTTTCTAAATGGGAAATGCAAAGATTCTTTCCTGGGAAATCTAATTATTCCTAAAGATTCAATGATGCAGACCTAGGAGATACCCAATGTCAGGACATTCCACAGTGAGGGCCACAGCAGACAATCCTTACTTACACCTGCAGACTGCTAATGAGCAATTTTTCAGTGCCCCTCTTAAAATCTGAACAGATGTTCAGTAATCACTGAATATTTAAAGCCACTAATTTGAAAATCAGACCCAAACAAAGAGAGAAAAAGCAACTCTAAGGAAACAAAGACTGCAAGAAAAATATTTTTTTAAAGACAGTAACAAATTGCATGGTAATAGAAGGAGACCCTCAGGGTTATACAGTGGAGGAGGTAGAGAGGGAGGAGGGGAGGGGAGGGGAGAGGNGTAAATCAATGGATGTGTAACTGATGTGATTCTGCAATCTGGGTATGGGGTGAAGGTGGGAGTTCATAACCCACTTGAATCAAAGTGTCGAATATGTTATGTCAAGAAATTTGTAATGTTTTGAACAACCCACAATAAAAATTAAAAAAAAAAAAAAAAAAAAGACAGTAACAACATAAAACTTTAATCTGAGAAAGAGAAAAGCAAATACATGAATAAAACAAGAACAAGGACATTCTTTTAAAAAGCATATGTATAAAACAAGAATGCATCCAAAAACAGAAGCAATGAAAATATTAGAAAAAGTTTTGGGCCAATCTGACCTCTGCCTGTGGTTGTGCATAAAGTTTTACTGAATATATGCATGCCCATCATGTATATGTATTGTCTGTGGCTACTTTCACACCAACAGCAGAGCTGAGTAGGTGTCCCAGAGACTGTATGGTCTTAAATACTTATTATCTGAATGTTTACAGAAAGTTTCCTAATTCCTGGTCTACAAAATAAAGCCTAGGAAGTCACTCAGCACGTGGAACAAAAAGACAGATGGAAAAAACCAAACAAACAAATAACAATAGAGCCATAACTAAATAATGGCATTCCTAAAGAGAGAGAACGGAGAAAATGGGGGGAGGAGAGAGATTTTGAAAAATTTAACAAAACCCCCAAATTTCCAAAACCAAATGCAAAATTCATATTGAAAAAACTTGATGAGTAACTTAATATAAACCCTGAATACTGATTTAACCAGAATATAGCTATACTGAGAAGGGTGGTAAAAATGGAAGAGAACATTGTGGATGGGGGTGAACAGTAGGTGTGTCAAAGAGCTAAATTATTCACCTTCCATGGTGAGAAATCAGTATCAGATGTTTAAAATTGAAATAATCAAGAAATAGAAGAACAGCATGTTACTTAAAGATATGAGAGAAAATTCCAAACAATCAGTTTAAAAAGGTAGTTATTTATATTGAGCAAGAAGATGGTTGGGGTAGGCTAGGAGGAGGACTGTTTTTTTCCTAATTATTTAGTACACTTGGATTTTTATCATGTACATGTATAACTGACAAAAATAAAGAACAATTAGGATTATAAGGAAATGTACCCAACTATGACATGAAATTCTGGCTCAAAAAACACACTAATCTTTTTTTCTACATCAGGATACTTAAAATAGGACCAAAGAGCTTCAAATAAGGTGTTGAGAAATGTTTCATTTGTTTTCACTGGAACAAGGGATTGTTTTTTTTATTTTTGCTTAGTGATAAAGTATGAATATCATTAAAATTTTACACATAATCCAGTGTGCTAGGAGCTAGTAGTGATGCCAAAAAATTTTTAATTTACCAGGAGAAGGTTTCTGTTGATGATTTAGTCCAGTTAACAAGTTGCATCCAGTTAAATGAGGCTGATAGGTTGACAGAAAGCTTTAGGTTATTGGAATATGCAGAAGGATTATAGAAATAGTACTCAAATTTTTTTTTTCAGTCATTTCAATTAAGCCATCCCACTGTTCTGGACAAGTAGTAAGTTATCATTGTAAGTACTTTACCTTGGGTCTTTTGGGCCACAGCGATCCCTTCCACTACAAGTATTGTTATCAATAACACTAGAGAAATAACAGAAAAGTAAAGTTAAAAAATTGCATTTTTATGACATTTTACTAAGTCTACAAGGAGTTTCAGATGATAATAAAAGATTAACTTACTATTTCTTACTAACAATGTTCACTCTCAAGATTTTAAAGTGTTAAGTGTTATGTTCTGATTTATATGTGACCCTTAAGACAACCTAAGAAAAGATAAAACTGATTTTTATAATCATTTATTCAAGCACTAATAGATGTCATTTATTTTTCAACTTGGTGTTTTAAAAAATAATTTAAAAACCTCAAAGCCCTAGAAAAATCAGAACAAATTAACACCAGAAGTAGTAGAAGACAGGAAGGAAATAATTAAAATCAGAGCTGAAATCAATGAAATTGAAACAAATGAAACAACTGAAAAAACTGACAAAATGGAAAGTTGTTTCTTTGAAAAAAACAAATAAAACTGATAAACACATAGCCACATTAAAGAAGAGAAGGAGAGAGAAAGCTCAAATTACTAAAATCCATGATGAAAGAGGAAATATCACATGGACTCTACAGAAATATAGAAGATAATTAGAAACTATTTTTTGAAAATTTGTACTCCAATAAAATAGAAAACATCGCAGGCATGGACAAATTTCTAGAGTCATATGATTTACCCAAATTGACTCAGGATGACATACACAAATTATACAGATCAATTTCAAGAAACGAAATAGAAGATACCATCAAAAGCCTACTAACCAAGAAAACCCCAGGACCAGACAGATTCACAGCTGAGTTCTACAAGACCTTCAAAGAAGAATACCAATACTCCTCAAATTATTCCATGAAATAGGAAAAGAAGGAAGATTTCCAAACTCATTCTATGAGGCAATATCACTCTGATTCCAAAATCAGACAAAGACACATCAAGGACAGAAAACTTCACACCAATATCTCTAATGAACATAGATGCAAAAATTCTCAATAAAGTTCTGGCAAATTGAATACAAAAACATATTAAAAGATAGTACAACATAATCAAGTTGGGTTTCATCCCAGGGATGCAAGGTTGGTTCAACATATGAAAAACAATAAATGTAATTCATCACATCAATAGATTTAAAGATAAGAATCATATGATCATGTCAATAGATGCATAAAAAGCATTTGACAAAATACTGCAACCTCTTCATAGTCAAAACACTAGAAAAATTAGGGATAAAAGGAACATACTTCAACACTGTAAAAGCTGTATATGCTGAGCCCCAGGCCAACATCATTCTAAATGGACAAAAATTGAAAGCATTCTCTTTAAAAACAGGAACAAGTCAAGGATGCCCTCTTTCACCACTTCTATTTAACATAGTTCTTGAAACTCTAGCCAGAGCAATTAGACAGGTGAAAGAAATTAAAGGGATATACATAGGAAAAGAAGAACTCAAACTATCACTATTTGCTGACAACAGGAGTCTATACTTAGAGGATCCAAAAAATTCTACCAGAAAACTTCTAGAAATAATAAATGGATTCAGCAAAGTAGCCGGACATAAAATCAACACCCATAAACCAAACGCATTTCTGTACAGCAGTGATGAATCCTCTGAAGAGAAATTAGGAAAACTACCCCCTTAACAATAACCTCAGGGGAAAAAAAATACTTGGGAATCAATTTTAGTGAAAGAAGTAAAAGATCTCTACGATGAAAACTACAGAACACTAAAAAAGAAATTAGAGAAGTCCTTAGAAGATGGAAAGATCTCATACTAGACAAAGATCTCCCTTGTTCTTGGATAGGCAGAATTAATAATTGTCAAAATGACCATACTACCAAAAATACTATACAGATTTAATGCAATTCCAATCAAAATCCCAATGACATTCCTCATAGAAATAGAAAAAGCAATCATAAAATTCATCTGGAAAAATAAGAGACCCAGAATAGCCAAAGTAATCTTTAGCAAAAAGAGTGAAACAGGTGGCATCACAATGCCAGACCTTAAACTATACTACAGAGCAATAGTAACAAAAACAGCATGGTACTGGCACCAAAATACACTTGTAGACCAATGATCCAGAATAGAGGACACAGAGACAAACCCACATAAATACAGTCATCTCATACCTAGACAAAGGCGCTAAAAACATATTGGAGAAGGTGCTGGGAAAACTGGAAATCCACATGCAGAAACATGAAATTAAGCTCGTATCTCTCACCATGCATAAAACTCAACTCAAAGTGCAATAAGGACCGAGGAATTAGACCAGAGACCCTGTGCCTAACAGAAGAAAAAGTAGGCACAAATCTTCATCATGTCAGAATAGGTCCCAACTTCCTTAACAAGTCTCCTTTAGCGCAAAAAATAAAATCAAGAATCAATAAATGGGATGGATTCAAATTGAAAAGCTTATTCTCAGCAAAAGAAACAATCAGTGAAGAGAGAGCCTACAGAATGGGAGCAACTTTTTATCACACACACCTCAGTCAGAGCACTAATCTCCAGGATAAAGAACTCAAAAAACATGAAAAGAACCAAATAACCCAATCAATAAATGGGCTAAGGAACTGAACAGACACTTCTCAGAAGAAGATAAACAGCCAATCAACAAAACATATGAAAAAGTGTTCAATATCTCTAGTAATTAGAGAAATGTAAATCAAAACTAATCAAACATTGCTGGTGGCACTGCAAATTGGTGCAACCACTATCAAAAGCAGTATGGAGATTCCTTAGAAAACTTGAAATGGAACCACCATTTGACCCAACTATCCCACTCCTTGGTTTATAACCAAAGGACCCAAAAACAGCATACTGCAGAGATGCAGCCACATTAATGTTTATAGCACCACAATTCACAATAGCTAAATTGTGGAACCAATCTAGATGTTCTTCAACATATGGATAGATTAAAAAAAAACCTGTGGTATATATGCAAAATGGATTATTACTCAGCATTAAAAGAGAATAAGATCATGGCATTTGCAGGTAAATGGATGGAGTTGGCTAAGTGAAGTAAGCCAACTCCCCCAAACCAAAGGCCAAATGTTTTCTCTGAAAAGTGGATGCTGGTCCATAGTGGGGGTGGGGTGGGGAGCATGGGAGGAATGGAGGAACTGTGGATAGGGTAAAGGGGAGGGAGGGCAAGGGAGGGGGCAAAGGGGTAGGAAAGATAGTAGATTGAGATGGACATCATTACATGGATATAGACATGAATGATGTGACTCTACTTTGTGTACAACCAGAGAAATGAAAAGCTGTGCTCCATTTGTGTACTATGAATCAAAATGCATTCTGCTGTCATGTGTAACAAATTAGAATAAATAAATAAATAAACAAACTAATTAAAAACCCCCACAATTTTGTGTTTAGAGACAACTATTCCTTTGTTGATCCTAACTATTCTTCCATTTACTGTATACTATCTCAGAGTTTAAATGTAATGTGCTATGCCAGTGAAAGTTCACTTACATTGTCTGACTTATAAGGACATTTATAATACAGAATTAAGTGGGCAGTAGTCTTCTAGAAATCAATTTAAACTGTTTTATAGTTGTGCATTACTATGCTGTGTTTGTTACACAAAAGCTGGACATACTTATAAACCATCCCATCCCCAAGCTGAACAATTCTGTGACCCAATAAGCAATACATGGAATTTGAAGATATTGAAAAACATTTTATCTTTATGAATGGTGCATTTTCCCTTTCACTGAAGATGATACTACCAGCCTGCCACAAACTACTGTGTGAATTGGAGTTATATTCAGTCAATAAGCTTGTACAGAGAGTACCTATTGAAGAGCAGGCACTGAGGAATCAAAAGTGTGGAGAGAAAACAGCAACATGGCTAAGAGTAAGGACTTTAGACAATACATCGATTTAGGGTGGGGTTCAAGCTTTGCATTAGACCAGTTGTGAGGCCTTATTTATAAAACTGGGATGATGTATAGTACTGTAACACCAACTTTACTGGTGGCTGTGAAGATTAAATAAGATGTACAGATCTTCTGTGCCAGGCATTCTGCTAAATAAATAATAGATATTAGAACAAATTAGCATCTGCATGGAGTTAATCATTGTCAAAGGCAATCTACAAGGTGAAAAGGGATTTAACAGGAGGTAGACAGCATAACGGAAGCACAGAGAGGGGAACCATTCATTCCAGTGGGGACTAAGAGAAATCAATGAGGAAAACTTCAGAAAAAGAAGGCACATTCTAGTTGGACCTTATGGGACTTGAGCCCAAAGAAAGAAATGGCTTAATTCAAAACAGAGGCATGAGTCTGATAGGGTGTTAGGGAGCTCTGAGCAGTATAATACTGTTAGCATGTGAAAGGAAATGGCGGTATATAGCAGGGTAGAAAAAAGTAGGATGATATCTGGTTATAAAAACCTTGAATGCTATGCTAAAGAGTTTTCGACTTTTGATTATAATTAGAAACCACCGTAGGTTTTTAAAGTAGTGAGTAACATCATAATATCTGACTTTCAGACTAACAATCCTGATGGCTGTGTGGAGTCTGAACTTATGAAAAGAAATGATTTAGGAAGCAAAGATGATATGCTGAAGCAGAGTGGTGGCAAAAGGAATAGGAAATGTTTCAGATGTAGAGTCAACTGTAACTGGTAACTCACAAGATGTTAAGGGTAAGGGAAATGGAAATACTAGAGAGTTTTGTCAAGTAATTGGCAGAAAGTTATACCATTGCTAACTCTATAGCACATTCTAAACATCTACTAACCAAAGTAATCAATGTACAAACAGTTCTTGCCATTCAGTTTATATCTTAAAAATCTAAGTATTTGACTTCTTTGTCTTTGGTTTCTTGCATCCTTGCTGACCTTTGTCTCTGTGCAACTTTGCCCCTTTTCTTTTCTTTGGTTACTGGTAGTGTTGAAGATCTTATATTAGGTAGAAACAATCCTTCCTTCAAACTCTTCACATCTGTATACTGTAATTGAGTAAGAGGAATGGGGTCTTGAAACATTTTTTTAAACACAAGATTTATGATAAAAAAAATCCAGAGTAATATATATTTGATAATCCAGCAAATAACACAAATATCAATTTAACTTATTAGAGGATACTATCTCCCAAAGCATATCATTTAGATGACAAACAAGTGATCAAAATTTTGTGCTCAATACAGTTTTCCTTCCTGAATCAAAGGCACAACAGTTTTATATCAATTTTTACACTTATAATTCAGTTTTAAAGCAAATAACCACAAAACTAGCATATAAGGTAAACAAATCAACAGAAACCAGGAGGGCAACTATGACAAAAAAATTAAAATACATGATGATCAATAAAAGTCTGTCCATATAAAATAAGATTTATGAAACTTGTAATAGACTATAAAAGCAAGGTAGAAGAGTCATACTGAAAATAAAGTTGCATTATATATTATATTCTTTTCTAATTTAGAGGGCTGCTCGCCATTTTCTTTTTCCCCCAAATAAAATTACTAACTATTCATAATTCAATCAGCCAAATGAGATGTGCCACAGGACACAAAAACAACATATAACAACATATAGAGAACAAATCTGCACTGCAATTTGGGATAGAAATATTTACTGAGACAGTTTTTGGTGATATAGTACTCAATCATTCTAAATCACACATCATACTAAACACAGTTTCCTGATTGGTATCATAGGATCTTTGTACATTGCTTGAGTTATAATCAGGTTCATATTAAAACAAATTTCACTAATGCCAAACACTAAAATTCTTTAGTACATGAAACAACTGTGTGCTTTGTTCTATCTCTTGTCCCAATTATATGTGACTGTTCTTTCTTCCTCTTACCAAAATGACAAATAATTAAAATATTTCCAGAAATATTTTAATACTTTGAACTAAAATATAATGTATACAGGAAGACATTAATTCTTTGAGGCAGAAATCCACACCAAAATAAAAATTCTAAACTCTGTAATCATGCAATTGGATTATGAAGAGAACTTTTTATGATTTGATGCTTTGAAAAAGTAGTACCTACCATTTATGCCCTTACTTCTGGTTTTGCTGTCAACTTAGGCCTATAATAATCTGTGTACGGACCTCACTTAAGATGATGTCACTTAGATGATGAAGACAGGTACTGTTGAGGTGTGGAACACAAATCCTCAAAGTTATTCCTTTATTCCTCCTCTTTTAAACCTGAATTGGCTCCAAGCAGAGGATCTTGTCTTCAGTCCTTCCAGTTTAGCCCATTAAATCCCAGGTTTTCAATTCCACAAATATTTCAATAAGATTGACAGAAGTACATTAAAATAGGTTGAAAATAATAAAGTTAATAAATAAACTGAATAAAACGCGGAAGTAACATGTTTCTGAATACTAAAACAAAGTAGTAAAGGTCTAGTATGTCATAGGTTTATTGATATTTTAATCAGAATTGTAGTTTTTTTTTTTTTTTACTTTAAATAATTTTTTTCTGAGCTCACATTGAGGCCTTTTTATATTGGCCAAGGGAAAATTAGAAATAACATAAAATACAGAAAAATAAAGCAATATGTATTTATAGTAAAGCTATAGTAATTAAAACATGTAGCAATGATATAGAAGAAACAGATGATCTCTAACAAACACACAGAGCACCCATTGTGCAGCGGGTAGCAAGTCAGTTGCTGGGGAGCAATGAACCAAGCAGATTGAGTCTTTACTATCTAGTAGCTTATAGATAATGAAAAGAAAGAAAAGAAAAAGCTCAGAAACAGACAAGTACCCCCAAGCATTCATGATGATATATGAGTTATTGGAAACCCTTGGTGAAAATATGAAATTAACAAAGATTTCTTCAATAATATTTTAATAACTTGGGAAAAAGCAGAGCCCTATTTCAAGCTAAACACAAAAATAAATGCCAGGCTCTGTTGTTTGGTGTGTGTGTTTGTGTGTGTGAGAGAATTATGTATACTCCTTTGGGTAAAGGAATTTGTTTACTAAAGATAGAAACAAAATTTTTACATAGTTTATTAATATGTATAATGTACAATTTACATATAACAATTAACAAAAGGAAAATTATTACACAACAAGAAATACTTGCCAATAAACAAAACCAAAGAAATTTAGCCCAATATTTAAAAAAGCAGATTTTGGGGTCAACAAAAATTAACTGGGAAAGATTTTAAGACAAAAAGGGACATTTCACAAGAGTTTTGTGGGACAGACTTGACCATAGGTACAAATAAAAAGTATGACCTAAAATAACAGAGGGGCTGGCTTATAAAGTTTCTGCTTAGATTCCCACTTCAGTCTGCCAATGTGAATAAGCAACACCAGCAAGCAGGAAGTGCTCAGACCTAACTGGTTAAATCTGAATGCAAGTCACAATTCACTGGTCAGGTATGAGAGACAAAATAGGTCTTGCCAGAGGTTATTTATCTTGATAGTTTAAACAGGAACATACTAGGGAAGAATCAAAAAGTTCCATGTGTGGTTCATCCAGGAACAGAGAATGTGTGTGATCCAGTTAATGGCTATAACCCATTTTGAATTTGGGTCTAGTTAGCTGCTTAGAAAAACGCCAAGTTTCCATGAAAGATCCTAAGTTCACATTTCCCCCATTTGATCCAAACTCATTAGCAGAAAGTGCTGATGATCTATTGAGACAGTTATGTTCCATCACAGCATCAGAATGGTTGGCTATCTGCTCTGGGTTCAACCAGTCCTACATTGGGATCCTGGTGACTAGGTGGTGATCAGCTGAACAGCTGAAGCCATTTGTTCATTAAGGGCACCTAGACACCTGTTAAATCTGAATCAAAGTATCTTTGGTTAAGTTGGTTCTGGTTTCTGGCTAGAGTATATCCAGAGTTTTGAAGGGGCTAATCTGATTCTGGTGGGGGTTTCTTGAAGATATCTGTTAAAAGAGGCTACGGTGATCTTAAAGAGAAGTCAAAAGTTCAGGTTTTAACATGACAATATTTAAAACTGTAGGGCAAAATGCAAGAGGGAACCATTATCAGAAGGTAGCCAGCTGAAAATATCTTAACCAGGTATGAGGAGCCTTTGAGAGACCCTTTAGGAATTTGGCCAATTTTAAGATTTTTGGAAGTTTCCAACTCAACCTAGCTCTAAGTATTTGTCCACATACAACATTATGTCTTTGCAACAGCACAGGCACCTCCCTGCGCAGCAAGGATGTAACCTAACACAATGCAGCTATTCAGGACTATGTAACCAAGGGAATCCAAAGATCTTTGTTGAGCTCTAGAGGCCTGAACAGTGGGATAAATGATTCTATTAACAGTGCAGGAAAGGTTTCTGACCATATATTCATTCTAAGAGGTGTCAACTCCTAGCCAGTATCCTACTATTCTTCCAAATATAGCTTAACAGCCAGGATCAGCCCTCTGGTAAATCATATCCTTAGGAACGCCCACAGCTGTCATTTCATAATCAGAGGGGTTGTCATCAGGATAATCATTGATAACAGAAAGAATCCCCTTCTCTCTACTGTGTGATTTGGGTTGGGATAATTGTCTAATTGTAATATGATAAAAGTCAAGGCTGAATATCCAAAGAGGTAGGCAGTCAAGGTCCAAGAGCTGTTCTGGTAGCCACAGATGAAAATAAACAGGGATATAAAGGATCCTTGAAATGTTTGGAGGTTAAGAGAATTGTTAGTGGGAAAGGCTGTCCTGTCTGTAAGAGGAAGAGACCAAGGCAGAGCAAAATGATTCATTCCCCATTGATGGAAAGCAGCAGGTTTCCCACTTGAAGTATCCATGTTGCAAGGTTCATGTTGTTGACAAAAAGGTGTTCAGGCTTCATGAGAAGCACTTTTGCAGATTTGATCAAGATACAAAGTTAAGACAAAGTTAAGAGAGGCAGGAAAACAATTGTGCCGTTTTCAGAGGGTGAGGTAAGTGTATATTTTTGGGGAGCCTACAATGTGGGGGTAGGGGTGGGCAGTAACTTAGAAGCAGGGCACAGGTCTTGTTAAGTAGATTTGTACCCAAAAGGTGGGTTATGGATATCAAGGCTGTAGGTGGGGTATGGTGGTAAACCCAACATTTTGTTAGGTTTCCAGTGATGGCCTAAATCTGGAAGTAAAAGATGATTTTTATCCCCATTTTCTCTTTTGTCTGTAGAGAGCAAAAGGAATGGCTAGGATAGACAGGACAACAATAGGAATCATTATTAGATTTAAATGGGAGTCTAGTGAATGGGGAAGATGAAAGGATCAAGGAGGTACTGAAGGTTGTTAGGGAATTTTTCTAAGAGTTGGTCAAATTGGCCTACGTAATGATGATCTTCTGAGACAAGTTTTAGTAAGACAGTAATTAAAAGACCTAGGTTGGGGGGCAGTAGTGAATTGATACGTAAAGACATACTGGTGTTCAGAGACAACAGAAAAAGATAATGAAAAAAATAGCAATAAGGGAGAGAAGGGCAAAGAAAATCCCCAAGATTTTAATTGATTGCTGGTTCATTTTGAGTTACAATGGACTGGTCCCAATTCTTGGGTGAAGCTATCTACTTCTGTCATGTTTCTTGTCATTTGAGAGCTTATGACAGATTATGGTGCAAGTGGATGCTATTACTAAGGCTAGCGTACACAAAAGCATTTACATATCAAAGTAAAGTTGCACCATATTGGAAGGAGACAACAGTTAAGTCAGTCTTAAGAATTTGAGAGAAGTAGGTGGGGCTTTCAGAATATCCTTGGGGAAGGAATGTCTAGGTATATAATCGGCCCTTTCAGGTAAAGATAAAGAGGTACTGGATATCAGGGCATCCTGAATAAAACAATGTAGAAGCCAATAGCTTTAAAGTATTTGCTCTTAGGGGGAACATTGCACAATGATGTATGAAGGCTGGGAACTACTGAGGATTGAGAACCAATGTTAATGGTTCTGAAATCCCACACAACTCTCCATCCTTTTCCATTAAGTTTATGAACAGGTAGGTGGGAGTACCGCAAGGACTGGTATAGGAAACAAGTTTCTTATGTATAAAGCCATATATGAAGGGCTGGATGCCACCCAAGGGATTTAGGGTATACTGCTTGATAGTGAGTAGAGGCTTCTGACACACCTGGATTTTACCTGGAGGTACTGAATGGATATGACTAATATCTGTGTTGGAAGATAACTAGAGGCTCTTGGGTAATTTCTGGAAGACAAGAGGGGGAGGGCTGGTAGGGTAGAATGTTATACCTCAGTAGGTACTGTAAAGTCAGGGCTTTTAGGTGGGGTTAATTCTAGTATCATTTTCCCTCTTTTGGAAGAAAGAGACATGGGTTTGATACACTCCCAGAAAATCCATCCCGAAAAGGTTTTATGTGGGCTGATGGGATGAGTAGGCAGCAGTGATTTCCTGAGATAGTGACTGGTAACAGACAGATGTGAAAAGTGGTAACATGATATTAAAGGAACGATCCTATAAACTGGGCCCATGGTGCTGACCCCCCACATGCTTTCTTTTAAAAAGTGACTTACCTGTGGCCCTGTCCTAGTTTAAGTCAACAGGATGTTTTACACTCCTAAGCAAACCTGTTGTCTGCAGGAGCAACACAGGCCCAAACACTCCTTCCTGCCCATAAGAACTCAAGTTACCCTGAAATGGGGGGTGGGGACACTTTTGTGATCTTTATGCAGACCAGATTCCAGAACTTGGGGATATAGACCAATTAAAAGCAAAGTTCCTAACTATAAAATCTTTAAGAACAAGTTCCAGTTAGAACTGGGCAGAACATGCCAAGATGACTCAGTTGCCTGGGATCTTCAGCATGTCACTGTAATAGTAAAATCTCCCCTCTATGGGTAAGACTACATGCAGTAGGGGCTTGAAAGTCTCATGCGTTCCTGATACCAGTCAGATGTCAAGAGGTGGACCTGGGTGGGACTCTCTGGAAACTTCCCTAGGACTCCCAATAAAATAGAAGGGCAGAGCGAGTGTGGCCGGTGCATGCCTGTAATCCCAGCGGATGGGGAGGCTGAGCCAGGAAGATCGTGAGTTCAAAATCAGACTTAGAACAATGCCTCTCAGAGGTTTGGTATTTTATTGGTTATATTGCATGCAAATAGAAAGTTTTAGAATTCAAAAAAACCCCTTTTCGACCAGCAAAGTTTTAGACCATCCTGGGTTATATGGGTCCAGAAACTTAACCAATCATACTTTTCCAAACCATAATGTTTAGTTATGAAAGAAGCTGGAAAGTCAGGTGATAACTGATTAGCCTTGTGCAATTTGACAATTATGGGAGTCTCCATAATTGTAACCTTTATAGACTGAGTCCTGATACCTAAATGAAGGCGTGCCCTCCTACTTGGAATAGTCTCTAAGACCTCTACCTGGAACATGGGAGGTCTGGATTTCAAGAGGACTCATCCGATATGCCAAGGGGCCACCAGAAAGATAACAGAACTTGGGGCTCTTGAAGAAACCGAGGTGTTGGTCCAGAACAGTGCTAAGAATAACTGGAAGGTCCCTTTGGATCCAACTTCTGACACCAAAGAATGTCAACAAAAATTCACCAGGAATGACTTTAAGACAAAAAAGGGAGGCTTTCTTTCAACAGTTTGCAAATTTTGGGAAAAAGTGCCTTTAGTTCAAACCCAAAGTGTGACCTGGAGGAACAAAGTTCTCGACCAAGTTCCCACTCCAGTCCACCATGTCAACAAGGAATGTCAGCATGAAATGCTCAGTCCTGAATGGTTGTTATTTAAATTTGACTGCAGGTCACAGCTCATTGGTCAGGTCTGGGCAAAATAGGACTTTCCAGAGGCCATTTACCTTGACAGTTTAAATAGGAACATACCCAAGGAAGGATCCAAAAGTTCAGTTTTTGGTTCTTCCAGGAACAGAGTATGTGTGTGACCCCCAATTAGCAAATGGCTATCAGATTCCACTCTGAATTTACATCCAGTTAGCCACTTATAATCCTTCTTCGATAGTCAGCTTTTCTTAAAGTTCTCACTAGTTTGGATCAGGCTCTGAAAAACTGATATATTTATATTCTGCCACAGAATAATAAACTGGCACAACTTTTTGAAGGTTAATCTGGTAATATGTATTAAGACTTAAAATTTGCAAATTCTACCCAGTAATTCTATTTCCAGGTTTGGGAATGGAATTTTGTGGACAGTGGTTTGCACTGTCCTTTCTTGTGTGTGTGTGTGTGTACACAGTGCTGGGCATTGCACATGCTAGGCAGGTATTCTACCACTGAGCTACATTCCCAGACTCAGAACAGTTCTTCCCAAACTTTCATACACATCATCATCACTCTGAGGGCTCAAGAAATCACAGATGGGTGGGGGCAGGGCATGTTCGCTTTCAGATAATTCTGATCTAACAGGCCTAGGTTAGGGCTTGAGAATCTGCATTTTAACAAAATCTCTAGTGAAGCTGCAGGACCCGGAACCTGGTCCACTTTGAGGACCACTGCAATTGGATGATGACAGTCCTACAGACACTTGTTTCTGATCATGTGCATTTGCCATGGACCTCTTTTTGCATCTAGAAAATTACCTTTACATTGTCTAAGACTTACTTTTTATAGCAAGCTTTTCCAGATTAATTTTATTTGACAGCATTCAGTTCTCATTTCTGTGACTGCTCACCAGCTCTGAGTCTGGTTTTGTTACTTTTATTTATTGTCCACCTGACTATAATATCAGCACTAGAACTAGCCTAATAAAAATACTAAACTAACATTTCAAACAAGATAGAAGTATAAATATTTTTGACACACATACAAACTACAGATAAACAGTCAAGGGCCAGAGTGAAGGCTACATCATTACCAGGCACATACGTGCCTTCTATCTTATTATTCAGCTGTGTGTGACTTTCATTTCCAAGGTTAGTTTATGGTTCAACATGGATGCTATAGGGCCAGCCATTATAACCTTCCTTTCAGTTACCATTCCTGCATCCTTGTTGGCAAGAATAGAGACATAAGGCACCCCTCTTCCTTGAAAAACACTTGCCCAGAATCTGCAATTATCTAAAGATAAAAAGTTTAAATAACAAAATAACACTTCCTGTAAGTTGCATGCACTATTCTCTACTTAACATCTAACTAGCTACACATAGTCACGCGGCCCAACCCTAAGGTAAGCTGGGAAACAGTCTTTATTTTGATAACTGTCTACTTACCTAAAATTCAGAAAATCAATAAAGGGTAAAGTGGATATTTGGAGACAACCAGAAGTTTCTGCCACAGTTCTCTAAGCCTACTGTGTACAGAGCAACCAGTTACCTTTTTAAAATATAAATCAGATCACCTCATAGCCTTTCATAAAATCTTGCAAAACATCCCCATTAAATTTAGAATAAATCCCTTCTCCTAACTCTGGCTTGTGAGGTCCTATGTGATCTGGTACCCAACTATCTCTCTGATCTCCCTAGTTCTATCTATGGCTATACAGGCCTGCCCATTACTTCAATACACCAAGTTAACTCCTGCTTTACGGACTAAAATATGCCTTCAGTCTAGAATCAGTCTCTCTGCATGACTGACTGCTTCGTTTCATTCCGTTCTTGTGAGGCTTCCCTGATTTCTAAATAAGCTCTACATTTTTTCCATCTTGCTTTATTTTCATTATTACTAATACCACTTGGTGTTTTAGGGATTTGTTATTGTCATCTTTTCTTATTAGAAAGAGAGGTCTTGTCTATCTCAATTCACTGATGCGTCTCTAGTGCCTAGAAGACTGCATGACCCACACAACACACTGTATAAATTAGATGAATATATGAAGCAACTAAGAACGATCCTGATTACACATAGTATGTACAGAGCCCTGTGCCAAGTGATGAACACACATATCAGTTTAACAGTAGCCACATATATGACTCAGTGTTTTTGTGTGAGCATAAATCAGGGGATGAGAAAAGAATTGAGATTTTTTTCTCCCTTTCTTATTTTTCTCAGGCTGGCTCCATTTACCTTTGTTAGTAATTAAACACGCCTCTAAGCCTTCCTGTTGTAAGCATTTAAGTGGTAAACATAGGTTTATTAAATCTAACACAAGATGCCAGACTGCAACAACCACATAACTGGTCTCCCTGCTCATTAGTATTTTCTATAATGAAAGCAGAAATGGAGTGCAATTAGAGTTCACATACTACTTGACACAGCAGTAATTTGTTTTTGATAAACTACAAAGAACAAAAAAGCACCCCAATATAATCAGACTCAATTTTACTTTGTTAAGAAAAAAGATGGATAGTGAGCCTTAAGATTACTCCCGCCTACATATGCTAATCACCTTGCCAATCACTTTTCTAGGAGTAGCTGTAGCAGAAGTGCTTTTTATATTTTCTACAGAATTTGACAAACTTTTTGTTAGTAAAAATGCTCTGAGATGGCAGTTTTGTATGCTCTACTTTGATTAAAGGAGTCCCTTTCAACATCCACAGCACTGTCATCAAGTTTTATCATGATCAGGTCATGTCTGAAAGAGGACTTGATATCTTCTTTGTGCTGTAGTTTCCAATATGTTACTCTATGCAAATTTAAATGAATACATTTTAATGTCATTGATTAGAAAACAACTAAACTTTCAGATTAGCATACTGCACTCTTGTAATTTTGTGTACAATACAACAAATATGTTGAAAAGTCACCCAGAGGTTAGAGGTGATAGAAGAGAGCAAGGCCTCCCACCAATCATAGCAACCTTGCTCTTACCTGTTCTTGTTTTGAAGTACTTTCTTATAAAAGTGACTTTGAAGGAGTTCTGTTATTAAGGGAAGTTTGGAAACCCCTAAAGTAGATCACCTCTCAGGATCCTCTTTTCCAACTGAAAGAACATAATAATAGGGAACTCAAAAGTGATGCAGGGACATAGATTTTTTTTTTTAACATCAATAATTATTATGCGGAAGCATAAACAGAAAAATATAGGAGACTGTGCTGAATGGGTAGTACCAAAAGTAGAACTTAGATTGTTGTTTTAAAATTGTAGATATGGACTTCATCACTTGTAGTCTATTATTTTTCTTTCTTATTCCAAAAAAGGACTGAAAGTATTTTTGATTTGAGCTTTCTTTGTAACATAAACATATTTTCCTAAAAGGAGAATTTGGTCTCAAAATGTAAACTACCTTCTAGTTGAAGATTTATTATAATAAAACCACTTCTTAATAAGACCTTTCAATTGACAATGTTAAAAAACAGTTTTTCCAACCCCTTAGGAGAAAAGCCAAGAAGTTATTTTTTAAAAGTTACTAAAAAAAAAAAAAAAAGTTTACTATTCAAGGATTAGTTTTTCAGTATAATTATTTTTTCATAGTTAGTTCATGTTCTTTGATGAGGCCCAAGACTGAAGAATAGGAGTTCATGTAGACCTAGACAGAGTTTTAAAAGGTGTTACCAAGGGATATTTATGCTTTGTTACACTATAGATTTAACCACAGTTTATATACTTTAAATATCACTGAGTCTAACAGAATTCTTCTGCAGCAAGTGTGCAGCATTAATAAGAACAACAACAAAAAAATGGGTTTATAATCCCCATTTAAGGTTTTCATAAAACCAAAGACAGAATGTTAACTCAAATTTTTTAAGACCCACAGTGGTAATGAACAGCTAAAGTATATTATTTATTTTCAATAATACTGTACATGGAAGGGTTAAAACAAACCTAGTAAAGTTATCCTTTTGTACTCACTGCTGAAAGTAAAACAAAAAGAATAAATGGAGTCTTAAAAAACTAAAATTCTACTTAAAAACTCGTACGCTCATTATGGTTGTTTTAGTAGAAACTGACTGTAATATTCCAACAAGACTTTTCTTAGATAGCATCTACCAATATGCAAATGTTTAATAGTTACTTCAGACTAATTTGTTTTTAAAAGTCAATTTTTAAAATTAAAACACTAATTAATATATAGATAATACAGACATTGGGTTAATAAAATCAAGTCACACAAATGGTTGTGCAGTAAAATGCAAGTCCTCCCTTCACTCGTCTTTCAGTCCCCCAGATTCCTCTCTCAGGATCAATTTTTGTTAATTTTTAAAAATCTTTCCAAACCAATTTCTAGCATTTACATGCATATACCACAGAAGACCTAAAAACAGTTTGTCTTCTTTCTAGTAAGCTTAAAACAAAAATTTAGCTTGAGCTTTAAAAACATTCTAGCATGTAAAAATAGTGTAGGTTGACTAACATTAAAAAAAGAAAAGCCAGATACTACATTGTTTTCACTGTAGCTTTGCCATCACCATAGAATCCTTCTCGGAAAGGTGCAACAACTAAATGCTTCGCGGTGGCCAGAGAGGGCAGTGTGTACCAACTGTAAACGGAAAGGCAGATTAGCTGCAAACCCCTTCACCATAGGAGCAGCAGCTAAGGTAATGAGACTCTGCTCAAGGCAGCTCAGTTTTCCAAGTTCTTCAGGTGAAGCTGGGTAAACAAAACCGCGTGATTTCTTCTGGGTGTGAGTCGGGGGAGAGATGATACTCTCAGATGTGCCCTGATAACCATAAGAAGGTGTGTGCAGTCAGTGCGACGGGAAGAAAATTCAGCTAAGTAACATTATCAGATATCCTACTATACATGTGGTTTATTTTAAAAACCAAATCTTAACTTCCAAAGAATGACTTTATAATAATCAAGAGTTTACAGATAACTATAAAATTTCAGAGTTATTTTTTATTATAATAAAGGAATCATTAAGAATTTATGGACTGTGAAATAAATATTCACCAATTCGAAAAGTCCTAGGTTCCCTTAGTACAAGCTGAATATATAAATATATACTTGGGTAGTTCAATATTTTAAATCAAATAAATCTCAAGAATTTAGGACTTTTTGTCCAATTAAAACGTAAATTTGCAAATTAAAAAAAAAAAGTAAATTTGTCCAAAACATAGTACATCCAATTCAAATTGGAAGCAGGATCACAGCAAACTTTCTAATAAAACAAATTTGGAAAAAAGTGTTAATATGGAGTAAGAAAAAACAAATTTGTCATTGTAGAATATTATGGTAGTAAAGAACTAGACATGCCTTTAACTTTCCCCTCAATATAAACGGTTTTTTCCCCCCTAACAATTGTAAGAATTCATATTCAATTCCCAATTAAATAGGTGGTGGTGAGGGAGAGGAAGTCTTTCACTGAGTTGTGACGGTGTTTTCTCTGAGAATGGATAAAAGGATTTATTCAGTTAAGAGTTTCAGAATGAACTTTGTGTCGCAAGCTAGATTATGTACATTTTTTTTTTCTAAAATAATACCTCCCGGGAAATGAAAACCCGCTAGAGCATGTTTCAGAGCTTTGTGCACTTGGTAAGCCGACTGTTTTAATTCTCCGAAAACAAATAAGAAGCAAACACCAGCGGAGCGTATTTTGGGATATGCAGAAAGGAGCTGGAGGAGTGACGTTCCAGGGAGCAGCGCGTCCAGGGGAGAGCCTGGGGCACAGCCCCAAGCAGCGGCGCTCCCCCGGGGCCGAACTAAGTCGGGTCCGCGGCGCACACGCGCCGCCCCCGGAGCCCGCAGTGGTGCCGCAGCCTCCTCGGCCGCAGCAGGTGGGACCCGGCCGGTCCGGAGGCCCGTTCTGTCCCCGTGCGGACGCCGCTGGGCTTTTCGAAAAACGCTCCGCGACGTCTCGTATCCGGCTTTTATTGTTTGCGTGGAATTACTTTTTGGTATTACGTTCGGAAAAAGACCGGCCTTAGCTCCATTGATACGGACCCACAACTTTGCAAAGCAATGTCCGTTAGAGGCGCGAGCGCACAGATCGGAGGGCCCCGCCGGGCCGCCGGGGCACCTCCCCNNNGGGTCAAGCCCAGCCCATACCTCCGCCGCCGCAGAGCGCCGGGGGCAGCAGATGGAGTCCTCGGTGTCTCCCGCCCTCACCCACCTGCCGGGTCTTCTTGCTCCCTCGCAGGCTTCCAAACCTTCGGTCCCCTAGCAGCTCAATTCAAGGTGAAAACTTTGCTCAGCTCTGCTGGACCACCTGCCCGGGTCAGGGAGGCGAGGGTCCGGGCAGAGGGGAGGCTCTCAGAGTCCTTAGCGCCAGGTGAGTTAAGCGGACCAACGGTAATGATTACTGACGGTTCCTGAACGCTTACTAGGTTGCCGGACACAGCACCACGCACTTTCCATATCCACACTTTAAATCTTCCCACCCTCAGAGGATGGGAAGATCCAGACAGGAGAGGTTAAACCATTTGTCCAGAGCCAGTGAGCAGGCAGGCAGAAGTGTAAATCCCGGGTATCTGCCTCCTGGATAATGCCCTCTTACTAAGCCCTGCTGATGGGTGGTTAACTCGACTGATAAAAATCTCCAGATTTGCCAATGACTGTCGTTTGTGGTGTTATCCTCTTTTATTTTCTCTGTAGCACTTGTGCTCTGAAATTACCTTGCTTGTTTACTTAATCTCCTGTATCTCGCTAACCCCTATCCCATTAAAATAGAAGCTTATTGAGGGCAAGGAGGCTATGTTCCTTATTTCACTCAAGGAATACTTATTGGGGAGAAAACAGTCTGGTGTTGGGGAAACAACCTTGAGTCAGACTTTACCATATAAATAGATTGTTTGTACCTGAATCTGACACACAGTAGGACCTGTTGTCTAATAAATTATTGCTAAGGACAATGTCAGGCTACCGAAAGAAATATTCCAAGATTGTCAAGGCCTTCTCTCTTTCCTTGTATCCATCCAAGAAAAGCACAAAACTGCAAGTAATTCATAAGATTTACAAGTGAAAACATATCCAACACCAGTGAATATGAAGGTGTTTGACCCTTTGCTGTGTGCTGTGTTGGGTTTTTATAAGCTGTGTCTAAGTTTGGGTTTCTAAGGACAATCACAGTTAAGATTGTACACAAGAACCAACTAGTAAATAAAGCAATTAAGACCCCTTTCCACAAATACAGTAGGTGGCATTTTGGTAAACTAGCACAACAAAAAATAAGGCCATTGGGTAGATAAAAATTTGAGAGGAAGGGGCCCTTTGAACATCTGGAACAATAAAAGGTTGTTAATGCATAGTTGTTGACTGAAGGAAAAATCAGCATGTGTGATGTCATCAGAGAATGTTTCATGAAGAAGGTGACACACAAAGAATGGGAAAGCTTTAGATGGCAAGTGGAGAGGAGAAGGTGGAAGAGCACAACAGGCAACTGCAGGGGTGAGCAGTTTTATTTTTGGTAGTAAAGATAAGGTTACTAGAGGGATGTAGTTGGCCTTGAGTATCCAGGGAGGATCAGTTCCAGGACACCCTCCCAACCCCCAATCTCCCATGGATACTAAAATCTGTGAATGTGAAAGTGGTGTAGAATTTGCACATAAACTACATGTATTCTCTCATGATTTAAACATCTCTACCTTACTTCCAATACCTAAGAGTGTAAATGCTATGTAAATAGTTGTTAAACTGTATCGATTAGGGAATAATGGCAAGGGGGAAAAAGCCTGTACATATTCAGTATAGACACGATTTTTTTTAATATTTATTTTTTAGTTGTAGTTGGACACAATACTTTTATTTATTTATTTTTATGTGATGCTGAGGATTGAATGCAGGGCCCGGCACGTGCTAGGCAAGCACTCTACCACTGAGCCACAGCCACAGTCCTACAGAAACGATTTTTAAAAAATTGTTTTTCAGTCAGTTGCTGCTTGAAACCTTGGATACAGAGCCCTCAAGATTCAGAGGGCTGACTGTATTTACTTGAATGCTAGGTGAGGAGTTTGTACTTGATTCACAAGACCATAGGAATAGCTTTTAATAGTGGAATAGTAGAGTTCCAGAAAAAATTAATCTGGCCTTAAGTTCAGTTGAGGATGACAGATAAGAGAAACCATAGTAATTCAAACAGTTAGGTATATAGTATTTCTTCACTTAGCTTAGTAGCTTTTATTAATAGTTTCATTTTTATAAAAACTGAAAAGTCTTTTCTAGCATGTGGGCTTGGGAGTAGATTTCAATTGGGAATGTTCATTTTGTGGCTCCCTTTTCAGGCACCTATCTCTTAGCCGTACTGGTATAATTGTAGTAGACTTTTTGAGGAATGTAGTAAAGCACAGATCATAGCTGAGACTACTGTGTGGCCATATGTTAGCTAAATCAAAAGGAAAGCAGTTTGCATATCTCTCAGCTGGGGAGTTCTGTATTTGAATTATTATTTTGTAGGAAGACCGCCTGGTAGCACCCAGTCTGTTCCCACATTACTTGCCAGTTTTCAGGTGACTGGGAACTCTGCTTTCATTGCACCCTGCCCCATTTTCCAGGCTTCAAGCTACCTTTTCCAACTTGTCACAGAATCATGCCTATAGTTTAAATGTGGTTTTCCCTGACTAAATCCCATGTAGCACTTGAATGGTGCTGCATGGCAATGACTTATTAGAATGAGTCATTTTTAAAAAGCTTTTTATCTCAATGGTTATGTACTTAATAGATTTTTGTTGTCTTTCTTTTTTGCTATACTTTGGCAGTTTGAAGATAACCTACAAAAGCTATCTCTATGTTTAGAGATTCTTACTGACTGAATGTTTGTGTTTCCTCAAAGTTCACATGTTGAAGTCCTAACCTGGAGTGGGGCTGTATTTGGAGATAGGAGGCCATCTAATTACACCTAAGGAAGTAATTGGGTTAATTGAGGTCATAAGTGTAGGGCTGCTCTGATAGAATTGGCATCTTTATAAAAAGAGAGTCCAGAGAGCTTGTTCTCTGAATGTGCAGGCACAAAGAAAGGCCATGTAAGGACATAGGGACAAGGTAGCCAAACATCTGCAAGCCAGAAAGAGAACCCCCATCAGAAACTGAATTGCCTGGTGCCTTGATCTGGAATTTCCAGCCTCCAGAACTGTGAGAAAATATAGTCCATCATTTAAGTCTATAGTTTTGTGTGTCAGCCCAAGGTGACTAATAAGGGTATAACTAAGGAAGACAAAGGAATTTACTATCAGCCAAAATTTGATATACAGAAAACTATTTTTACTAAATCACAACATGGGTTTCAAACTGCTTTTCTGATATTGTATAATTTATGGCTACAGTAATGGTGAAATTTAGTGAAAGCCAAATGGTCTTGGTGTGTAAAGATTTCATTGTTTATTATACAACCGTAGAGTTTTTGTTTAAGCAAAGAAAAGAGGAAGATTATAAAAAGGCACTGTATTGGTCTGCTTGGGCAGCCATGACAGAATACCATGTCATGGGTGGCTTAAATAAAAGATTGTTGTTTTCTCAGAGTTATGGAGGCTGGAAGGCTGAGATCAATGTGCCTGCAGACTTCATTTCTTTTTTCTTATTAAATTGTTTATTCTAATTTGTTATACATGATGGCAGAATGGAATTCATTTCATATTACACATATAGAGCACAATTTTCAAGTCACAAATTGTTCACAAAATATTTTCACACCATTCGTGTCTTCATACATATACTTAGGGTAGTGATGTCTAACTCATCTACCATCTTTCCTACCCCCTTGCCCATTACCCCCTTTTCTCTCCCCTTTGCCCTATCTAAAGTTTCTCCACTCCTCCCATGTTCCCCCGCATTGCCATTATGAGTCAGCATCCTTATATCAAAAGAAAACATTGGGCCTTTTGTTTTTTGGGATTGGCTAACTTCACTTAGCAGTATATTCTCAACTGCATCCAATTACCTGCAAATGCCATGATTTTATTCTCTTTTAATGCTGAGTAATATTGCATTGTATGTATGTATATGTGTGTGTGTGTGTGTGTGTGTGTGTGTGTGTGTGTATATATATATATAAAAGTTTTCCTATCCATTCATCTACTGAAGGGCATCTGGGTTGGTTTCACAATTTAGCTATTGTGAATTGTGTTGCTATAAACATTGATATAGCTGTGTCCCTGTAGTATGCTGTTTTTAAGTCCTTTGGGTATAAACTGAGGAGTGGGATAGCTGGGTCAAATCGTTCCATTCTAAGTTTTCCAGGGAATCTCCATACTGCTTTCCATGCAGGCTTCATTTCTATTGAGGGCTTTTTCCTGGCTTGCTGATTACCACCACTGCATTGTCTTCATGTGGATTTTACTTTTATGTGTACTCTTGTGTCTCTTTTGCTTATTTTAAGGACATCATTCCTATTGGATTAGGTCTCTACTGCCACAATCTCATTCAACCTTAATATCATCTCCTTAGAGGCCTTATCATCAAATACAGTCATATAGGAGGTTAGTGCTTCAACATACGAATTCTGGGGAGTACATGATTGAGACCATAAAGTACACAAAACAAAATTATCTTTCTCTGTTAATGCTATTGAAGAAGAACTCCTGCTAGGGAATCAAAAGGAGTTATTTTAGTAATACTGTCAAATAAACTAAAATTTTTACTAAAATTTTTCAATCTTATCAGGCATATGTCAAATGGTCAGGTAAATTTTCATCATCTGTTTACTTCATGCTTAGATCTATTTAGTTGAAATAAATACTGATTTATTAGTGTAACATGAAACTGTAGTCTTAAAGTATATAAATTTTAATGTAGATGTCTGGGAATGATAATAGATGACAATAGAAATTTTTTATAAGTTCAACTTAATGGCTTGATGAACTGTAAGTACTAGTTGATATACATATGCTATTTAATATTGGTTTGATTAGAAGGCATATATTCTACATATTGTTATTCAATTCTTATAATTTATTTGTAAGGAATGTATATCTAAATTATAATATTAGGAACAAAGCTCAAACTTTTGTGCTATGAAATACATAATTTAAGGTTTATAAAGAAACTCATTTCTAGATATGTGATCTACAAAGGGATCTTTGAAAAATTTTACAAGATTTTAAAAAGTTACTAAATAAATATTAGAAATGTAAATTACTAAATATATATTTAGAAATGTGTCTAAAAGAAGTATGTATGCATGTATCAAGAAATGAAGCATTGGGCCTGGGGATATAGCTCCAGGGGTACAGAGCTTGGCTAGTTCTGGATTCTAGGCTAAGAACTGTGAGAAAAAAAGAAAAACTAAAACAGAAATGAAGTACCATCCATACTCTGAAATATTCCTTGTGCCTCTGCCTGATGATAATCTCCCAGTTCCCTAGAGTTCATCACTATTCTGAATTTAATAATTTCCTACTTTTCTTTATGATTTGATACCTGTAAATGCATCTTTAAACAATATATTTTTTCCTATTTTTGAACTTATTTAAATAGAATAATTGCTGTATGTATGCTTCAGTCTTGTTCAACTGGCTTAACTTTGAGATAAATCTGTATTGTATGCAGTTGTAGTTCTTTAAATGTCATGGCTGAATAATGTTTCATTGTATAAAAATCCATGTAAACAGACAGTTTATATCTTTTGGCCCTTATGAATATTGCTATGAACTTTTGAATTTTTTGGTACCAGGGATGAGCCTGGGATACTTAACCACTGAGTCACATCCCCAGCCATTTTCATTTTTTATTTTAAGATATTATCTTGCTAAGTTGCAGAGGCTCATTGAAATTGTGATCCTCCTGCCTTAGAAAAAATTTCCTTTATGTATTTGTGCTTTTTGTGTTCTGAATAAGAAGTCCAACCTCTCTTCAGGATTGCAAAGTTATTTACTTTATATTAAGTACTAAAAGCTTATAAATTTGCATTTCACATTTAGTTTCAATCTATCTGGAATTGATTTTTCTGTGTTAGGGCACATCTAATTTTAGTTCTCTTATTAATGTTCTCAACCTCATTTATTGTTAAAAAGTTGTGCTTTTTCTTCTTTTCTAAGGTGTTACACCTGTATGTAAGTCTGTGTCTGAACTGTCTAATACATTCTGTTGGCCTATTTGTCCATTCATCAGTACCACACTCTATTAATTGTAAGTTCATATGAAGTTTTAATATCTGGTAGGACTAGTTCTTGTTCTTTTTCAAGATTATTTAGGCTACTCTTGGCTCTTTGTATTTCCATATATACTTTACAAGTAGGTTATTAAGTTCAGCATTAACAACAACAGTAACAAAAAAGTCAGTGGGATATTAGTGGAGTTGGGAAGAATTTAACATCTTTTATAATTTTGAGTATTCCTATCCATGAACCTGGTACAGATGTGCATTTGTTGAGGATTTCTTTAGTGTTTTTCAGAGAAGTTTGATAATTTACTTTATAGAAGTGTGTTTATATCTTACGTGATTGACTTTTTGATAGTTATGTTATCTGTTTTAAAATCTCATTTTGTTACTGAGTATGCTGGTATATAAAAATAGATTTGATAGAAATAAACTCTCAAAACTTTTTTCCAGAGTGGCTTTACCATTTGTATTCCCACTAATAATGTATGAGAATTCCTGTTGTTCCTCATCCTTGTTGGCACTTGAATTCTTATTCTCTGTTTTAGCCATTATGGTAGATGTGTGTAGTGGTATCCTTTCATGACTTTAATGTACATTTTCTTCATGGGCACTTTTATGTGTTTATTTTCTATCCATATATCATTTTGGGTGAAGTGTCATTAAATTCTGACCCACTCTTAAATTGGGTTGTTTTTGTATTGTTGAGTTTTAAAAGTTATTTATACATTCTGGATATAAGTTTGTTGTTGGATATGTGATTTGCAAATATTTTCTTTGCCTATTTAGTTTGAATATCCATTCTCTTCAAAGTGTATTTGGCAAAGCAAATATCTTTAATTTAGATCAGATCAAATTTATTAATTTTTTCTTTTGTGGATCATGCTTTTAGTATCATTTCTAAGAACTCTGCTTAACCCCAGGTCATGAAGATATTCTTCTATGTTTCCCTCTAAAAGTTTTGTAGCTTTACATTTTATGTAAGGTTTACAAGCTGTTTCAAGTTAATACAAGGTATAAATTCAATTTTCTTTCTTCCCTTTGCATATAGATATCAATTGTTCTGACAGCATTTGTTGAAAATGCCTTCCATTGAATCATTTTTATACCTTTGTCAAATATTGTATAGTTATCTTTGTGTGGGTCTATTCTGGACTCTATTTTATTCCATTGACCTATGTGTCTAGCTTGATGAGTATAGTTTTATAATTAACAAGAAGTCTGGTAGTTAGATTCCTTCAACTTCATCTTCTTTTTCCAAATTGTGTTAAGATATTCTAGCTCCTTTTGTCTTTCATATAAATTGTACAGTAGTCTTGTTTTTTTGTCTACAAGAAATACTGCTGGGATTTTGATAGGGATGGGGTGAAATCTATAAATCACCTCAGCAAGTGTTTACATCTTTATTATGTTGGGTTTTCCCATCTCTGAATAGTGTCTTTCCATTTAAGTCTTCCTTGATTCTCCCATTATTATCTTTTTTTAAAAAATATTTTTTAGTTGTTGATGGGCCTTTATTTTATTTATACGCGGTGCTGAGATTCGAACCCAGGGCCTCACACATGTCAGGCAAGCACTCTACCACTGAGCCACGATCCCAGCCCCTCCCATTATTATCTTGTAGTTTGTAGTTAAACAAATGGATCCCTTGCATGCTTTGTTATATTTCTACCTAAGACACTCATTGTTTGGATCTTATTTTGAATGACATTTTTAATATATTCACTTATTTGCTTTTAGATAATTTGTGTGTGTGTGTGTGTGTGTGTGCACGCTCGCGCATTGACCTTTGTATCCTGCAATCTTGGTGAACTCATTTACTAGTTCATTTGTTTGTTTGTTTTTTTGGTACTGGGATTTAACCCAGGAGCACTCAACCACTAAGCCACATCCCTACCCCCTTTTTACATTTTATTTAGAGATAGGATCTCACTGAGTTGCTTAGGGCCTTGCTAAGTTGCTGAGGCTGGCTTTGAACTTGATCCTCCTGCCTCAGCTTCCCAAGCTGCTGGGATTACAGGCATACAAAACTGTACCTGGCTCATTTGTATTTGAATGTATGTGTGGGCTCTCTCTCGTCCAGGGAGGAGATCCACAAAACAGGATAGAGGAGAGTGTGGCTGTGCAGTCACGAATCAAGACCGCCAGATACCAAGCTGGAAGCAGATCTGATTTTATTGCGTAATTACCATGTATATATACTCAGGCAATAGCTAAGCAGATTATAGGCAGCCATGGATACAATTATTTGCCAACTGTCTTTGTAGCAACCAATCAAGGAGTGGGCCATGGAGCAAGCGCTGTGACTGCAATACCAGAACTCTGCCTTTGGGGCAGTTTGCAGCTCAAGTGCCTAGCAGGAGGGGAGTAGTTTTGCCACTCAGGCACGCTTAGAGTAGGCCACATAGGTAGTACTCCGCGCACCTGTCCCCACATGTGTATGTAGATTTCTTGAGATTTTTCTGTATACCATCATCTCATCTAATAGGGAACATTTTGATTCTTCCATTCCAATCTGTCTTTTATTTTCCTTTCTTGGCTTTTTAATTCTGGTTAAGATTTCCACTAGTATTTTAGAAAGTATTAGTTATAGGGGACATCCTTGCCCTTGGTCCTTTTATGTACAAACAATCATTTTGAACTCTAACCTCTCCTTTAAGGTAGGTATCACACTTAACTATCCTAGTTTACAGATGAAGAAATCCAAACTTGAAGAGCTAAAGTAATTGATTCAAAGTCATAAAATGGGGCAGTTGGGCTCTGAATTCAGTTTTGTCTGACCTCAAAGTCTTGTTTTCTTTGCACTACAGTATTCAAAATTAATATAAACATCTTTGTTACTGATTCTCAGTGTTGTGGCAATTTTTTACTTGCTGTCTCTTAATAAATAATATTAAAAGTTGTGTTTGGAGACACAGAAATAGTATTATTATCATAGACTATATTTTTGTCATTAACATTTTGCCTGTCATGCTATTCTTTGTAGACCCTGATTCCAAATAGTTTTAAGACTCATGCTTTATTAGTTGACAGATATGAAGTTTATTATCCTTGGAAATGTAAAACAGTGCATGGTTATAGCATTATGGGTTTATAGTGAATATAAGTATTGTCAGGAGAATCCTGCCTTGTCCCTGTCTCACAAAGTGGTAATGGGAAAGTCACCTTATCTTGGTCTTATGGTCCAGACAAGTGATTTATGTTCACTTAACCCTTGAGGACTCTTCATGTTCCAAAATAATTATTTCAAAACTCATCACAACACTTTGCTTCAATGAAGAATATTTATTAAGAAGACACATTCACATGCTCAGATAACAAAGTAAACTAATTTAATACATGCCACTCTCAGTGAATGATAAAGAAAAAAAATAACATGAAGAACGAAATTGTTTTCAGAGAGATTTTATATTTTGGAGCCATTACATGTCCATGTGCACATTAGAAAATTATTATCCTTAATATATGAACTTTTTTCTCAATCTAAATTTAAGTCTTTTAAATTTAATTTTGACAAAAGGAAGTTCATAGTGTAAAATTTGCATTGAAGTCTGAATGTAAATTATCAACTGTTGCAAGCCTTGAGAATAGAAATTCGATTGAAAATTTGTATTCCTAGATGCTGTCTATAGCAGGTTCCTTTGAAGAAATAAAATGTTCTTCATTGTCACATGATGATTAGTTTTTCAAATAAAAAATTTTAGGACATATTTATTCTTGGGTAATACTATAATTTTTAGTTAATTTATGATCAAGAAAATTTTATGTAAGATATGAACCACCAAGAATTTTAGTTTTCCAAAGAATGTGATTTCTTCATGCTTAAAAGTAAAATTCTATCAATTCTATATATTTTTATAATTATTTGTAGAAGTCTAATAAAATCACCTAAAATAGTAACAATGACAGCTACTATGTATTGAGCACTTTACTCTGTGTTAAGCACTGAGCTTAAACACTTTATATACATTATCCCACTTACTCTTTTCAATAACTTAAGCGAGTAAGTATATTAGTCCCAATGTATAAACAAACCTAGGCTTACAGAGTTTAAGCAATAGCCAAATTCAAACAATCACTTTGTAAGCTGTGGAACCAGGAATTTAAGGCAAGTCTTACTGTGATTCCAAAGCAAGAGTACTCAATTATATTGTATGCCATCATTGAGCCCCCTGAACTGCTGTGTTGAAGGTGAATGTTTAATAACTTTAATCTGTGATACATTTGCAAAAGTAGAGTTTGCACCATTAGAATAAGAAACAAGATCAATTCAAGGGGAACAAAGAAAAATCCTGCTTATTTAAATATTTTTATTTATACATATTTTTTCTATGATTACCCCAATAAGATTATAAACACATAAACACCAAAGTACATGCAACACATTCCACAAAAGAACAAAAATACACAGTAGTACTGAGTAAATAATTTAAATTACTGTTTACAAAGTGCTTTAAAAAAAAAGACTTTGTGAGACATTCAGACTGTATTTATTTTAATATCTTTCAATAATTACCAAGAGATGCATCATTTATAAATAATATTCAAAATCCCCTATTTTCTTCTATAGGCCAGGATTTAGTATTTCAGCTAATCAAATGAATAGTCATTCCATTATGTAATATTAAAGCCAAGTCACATAGCATCAAAATGAAACCGATGGGCCTCTTGTCGTTTTTCTCTATCATCTGCTTTCTGAAAAAAGAATTTTAAATTAGTTTATAAATGATAAGAAAACGTTAAGAAGACTCATTTCTGAAATAGAAGTGATTAATTTCTTAAAAAGCCCTCCCTCAGCAATTAGTAGATAATAGTTGTGATTTTATAATACAATAATCTTATGAAATATTTTTGTAGTTTATAGTAGCTACTTTATAATCAACGATCTACTAATTAAATTTAAAAATCAACAAAAATGTTACTTAGTTTGTTGTTTGTTTGAAAATAAAATTAACACTTGATTCTATAAGGATAGAATCAACTATTCTATTTTTCTCCAATTCAACACTGATATTAATAAATGAACTAAACTAATTACATTAAAGTATATTAGTTTTTGTTTTTTTGTTTGACCTATGGATTTAGCAGATATTTATAGACCCTCTGCTCCCAGCAATGTATTATGCTCAGTATTTTGAAGAATTAAAAACCCCTCAGTTTTGTATTTTGTTCTCCAGGAACTTAAAGCCTCAGGAAAAAGAAGCAAAACATATTGTACTTCAGGATACAAGGTGAACAATGTTACTTCTAAGAGACAGATTACTTCTGGGGTTGAGTGATGAAAGGGAATGCTTTGAAAAGACAGCATTTTTGGAAATGAGGTTTAGGAAGGGAGTACAACATGAGTGATCATGAGAAGTCTAGAAGGAAAATGGAATGTATGAAAAGAATAAGGTTGGAAAAGGTATATTGGAAGTAATATGAAAGCCACGTTAAGGAATTTACACATTTTAGGCAGTGGATAGTGCCCTGAGGTTTTTTAGCAAGATAGTGTTATAATTAAGGCTAAACTTAATGAAGAACAGTCAGGTAGCAGTTTGATAAGTGGAAAAGGAAGAGAATGAAACTGGAGAGGCCAGGCGGGATATAATAAGAGGCTGAAATGAAGAAGTGGTAGTAGGAATGCAGAGCAACAAAAAAAATTTTTTTTGGGGGGGGACCTATACTGAAGTGTTTCATCTCCAAGCTATACCCCCAACTCTTTTTATTTCCTTTTTTTTATTGAGACAGGGTCTTGCTTTGCTGCATGGGCTGGTCATCCTGGAGATCCTCCTGCCTCAGTTTTCTAAGTCACTGGGGGATTATAGGCATGAGCCACTGTGCCTGGCCTGATGAGATTCTTAGTGGAGGCAGAATCAATAGGGCAATAGATTAAATCTTGTGAGTAAAAAAAAAGAGAAGATATGAAGCTTTAGAATACTGATTTTGAGGTGCTTGTAAGATGGAAAGAGACCTTTAGAGAGAGGTGAGGGTTGGGAATATTTCGAGTTAATAACTGAAGCTATTATTAGATGAAATTGGCAGGGGAAGTGTAGAAAGAGGGCTTAGGGCAGATACTGTGGAAAGCCTGCCTTGAGAGAAAGGGAGAAGGCAGCAGCCAGCCTAGGTGAAAAGTTGGTCAAAGAAGCAGAACTATAGTGCCACCAATGATACTGTGTATCTATTTTTTGCCACAACATTATAATTGCTGTAAGCCCACAATCAGATGTCCTGAAAAATTGATGAAATTAATTTCCTTTCTTTCATAGGTCAAGAGCGGTCTTAAAATTTTAGACTATGTTCTGATAATTCTGGTCAAAGTACACAGGATGATCATTGGTCTTACCTCAAGCTGCAGTCTTAAAGTTAACTAAATATATAATTTTATATTACTATTTTTTTTTTTTTAATTTTTAATATTTATTTTTTTAGTTTTCGGCGGACACAACATTTTTGTTTGTATGTGGTGCTGAGGATTGAACCTGGGCTGCACGCATGCCAGGCGAGCGCGCTACCGCTTGAGCCACATCCCCAGCCCCTATATTACTATTTTTGATATGTAAAGAGTGACTTTATTTTCAAATGATAAATCTATGAATACTTATTAGAAAAATTATCGTGTTCTCTTTTTTGTAAGTTAAAAGAGAAGCTAAGAAAAAACAGTACTTGTAGTTAACAAAAATGATTATGATTGACATGATAATCCAAAGAGAGTAGGTGTAACAACAAAGTGTTTCTCTTTTGTGACACAAAGAAGCCCTTTTATTGGGGTCATTATTGGGATGAAATTATTAGTTATGTATTTAGTACTTTTTTGTTTTTGTGGTGCTAGGGTTGAACTGATGGCCTCATACATGCTAGATATGCACTTTACTATTAAGCTACATTCTCAGCTCTTTAATGATAATTTTAAAGAGCAACCAATACATATAATAAATTAACCAAAGTTAATGTTTCATTTAAATAAACAAACCTTTTCTTGCCAATGTAAAATGCCAATTATAGCCAAGATGAAGACACAGACACCAATGAGAGCTATAGCGGTAAGTAGCACAATATTACTTGGTGTAAGATATAGTTTGGCACTCCAGCTGTAGATAAAAACAGAAAAATTAAAATTACAAATGTTAACTTAAAGATAAGCTTAAACTGAGATCAAAAAGCAAAATAGCTTATTAAGTGATAAAATGAGCCATTCATTAAATAACTCACCCTCCTATTCATTAACTATAAGTAAAACAAAAGCAATTAAATTTAGAAGAGTGCTAAGACTATGACTCCTGCAGAGTTCATATTTTTGTTAGAAGCTAGGTGGAATTTTTTTTTTTTTTTTGGTCTGATGCTAGGGATTGAACCCAGGGCCTCATGCATGCTAGGCAAGTACTTTACCATTGAGCTATACTCCCATTTTACCTGAAGTAGAATTTTTGATGAGATATTTTGATATTTTTCTTTTTCCAAGTTTGACCCTCTAAAAATTATTATTACTTTTTGTGGTATCAGGGGTTGAACCTAGGAGTGCTCTACCACTGAGCTACAACCCCAGCTGTTTTTATTTATTTAATTTACTTTATAGAGATAGTCATGCAAAGTTAAGAAGGCTGGCCTTGAACTTGTGGTTCTCCTGCCTCATCCTTTGGAGTATCTGGGATTACAGGCATATGCCACTGTGCCCAGCTAAGCAGTATTATTAATTTATCAAGGGTACTTTGGATGAGCAAAGACATCGTTTTCACATTTTGACTGACCTGCTAAATTTGAAACCTGAACTCTTAAAGATATGTGGTCATGACTTCAATAAAGTTTCTGTATCATTTTTTTTTATTGACCCTTGCCTACACATGCAGTATGACCAACTGAAACAACTGTATACATAGACGGCATGTGCAGGACTCGCCCCATTTCTGTGTCTTGGTTAGAGGGTTTACATTACTATAATGATTTTTATATTGAGAACAATGATAAAATCACCTTCAGTCCTTCAATGTTAATGTCAACAAACAGGTTAAAGGTCATCAACATAAACATAACTAGTTCTTCTTGCCTGAAACAGTATATACAACACAACTTATAAACCCCGCAAAGCTTAAAGCCAAGATCTTTATCACCAACACTGCAGGGGGTTATATACATAGAGCATTTTGTTCTCCATGGAAACAGAAAATGGATATTTTCATTTCAAAAGTTTAATAAAGGTAAGATCATTCTGAAGAATAGCAAATAGCTATTGATATATTTTGGGATAATTAAAATTTATTGATCCAGAAGGTAGATTCTAGTCAATAAATATTAAAATATACCTCAAACTAAAATCAATTTGATTTTTATTATGTACATAAATTTGAAAAGAACATTTCCTCAGAAAGAGCAAGATAAATTAGTTGAGGAACTCTGTAGATTGCTCATATTTTAAAAAACAGTTCTTTCATGAGATATTTTGGGTTTTGCTTTTTAAATATATATTTTTTAAAAGTCAGTAACAGACACAAGGTAAATCCTCAAGGCAGTTGCTTGTACCAACTATCTTGCATACATGAACATATATACATAGATACCTTTTAGATCACAGTGGTTGTTGATTACACATACTTTTTTGCATTCTTTTTTTTCCTTACCATTCCATGGCAGTAAAAATAAGTCATGATACTGTACTACATAGAAATACCTATATATAGTTTCCTGCTTATTATCTATTTTCTAATTTTTTAAATAAATTTCATGTATAGAAATATGAACCAGGCCTAGGTATGTATGGTAGTGCATGTCTGTAGTCTCAATTAAATGGGAGGGTAACTTGAATCCTTGAGTTCAAGACCAGCCTAGGCAACTCTGACTCAAAATAAAACAAAATGGAACCAAGTTTCCAGTGAAACAGTTTCTATTGATGTTGAAGCATAATGCTGTAATAAAGTTTGTTTTCTCCAACATTTTGGTTCTAAAGTCCATATGTCTGTCATAAAATTACGTATAGATGTGCTGGTAAACTTGTTCTCTGCAGGGTAGGGGGAAATAGAACTGATTTATGGCATTTGCCAGTTTTCAGAGAGTAAATTCTCCTACAATAACTGATTTTAATGTGACTTCACTGAATAGAAATGGAAAAAGATGCACACAGTTGTTGAGGTGTCATGAGATGGTCTGGTCTAGCACACCACAATAATACATCTCATCCAAAAACTTAATAAAGAAAAAGGCTGAGAGTGTAGCTTTGTGGTAGAATGTATGTTTGGCATACACAAGGCCCTGGGTTCAGTCCCAACCCAGGGGTTGGAGCAGGAGTTGGGGGAAGACAAAAATGCCTATATTTTGAGAATAAATGTAATAAGCAGGATCTTACTGATAGAACAGAATCAATGTAATTAAAAACTTAACAGATAAATTAAGGATTTAAAGTTAAATGCTATCTCAAGAAAGGAATGCATGCTGATAATAAGAATAAAAACATTTACCTACTATGTGCTTGGCACTGTGTTAACTATTTCGCATCCTTATCCTCTTAAGATAGGTGTTCTATCTCCCATTCTATAGACACAAAATTTGGGCCATAGAGAACACAAAATATTAGCTCCCAATCTCACAGGACATCAGTGGAGCTGAGTTTTTCTAGTCTAGGTCTGTTTGGCTCTGAAATTTGTGTGCTCAATTTCTTGGGATGTATACTACTTTTCAAAGAATTTAGTTAAAAGATCAGTACTTATTAAAAAATGAACCATCTTAAGGCTGAAGTCATATAACTCAGTGGTAGAGTGTTTGCCTAACAGGTCTAGATCTGATCCCTGACACTCAAAACAAAAACAAAGCCAAAACAATTTAACATCCTGAAACATTAGAATTTATGAGTAGTAAAACAAAGAGTAATTCATTTAAGCAGAATATATATATATATCCTTAACTAATTAACCTGCTATTTTTCTAATAGGATTGGATTTGTTCTTCATGAAAAATGTCAGAGACCTTTTGTTGTAGGTATGTTCAGTCATTTAAAATTTGCTGTAAGCAAATTAAGTGATGAGCATTCTTAGGAACATAGCAGGAATGTGGGTTTCTGTGTGTATGTTTATATGTGTACAGTGCGGGGGATCAAACCTAGGACCCCTAAGAATAAGAAAATTTTAGGGGCTGGGTGTGGCTCAGTGGTAGAGCACTTGCCTAGCATGTGAGAGGCCCTGTGTTTGATCCTCAGCATCACATAAAAATTAAATAAAATAAAGGTATTGTGTCCAACTAAAAGCAAAAATTAAAATAATTTAAAAAAGAATAAGAAAATTTTAAAGACATTACTATATCTATCATACAGAGTTGGCAGTATCTTTACTCAATTTAGTCAAACAGGAACATTACCTTCGAGGGACATTGTGAGGGTATGGAATGACAATTAGCTGGGAATTTGGAATGATTGCAGTCCACTCTTGTTTTCGTACAGACTGAAAAAAAGAATTTAAGAACATTTAACATCTAGGGTATAAAGAACACAATTATTTAATTCTAAGTAAACAAGGAAAAATTTCAAGTAATGTGAGATGATGAAATACCAGGTATGAATTAAAACTAAATTTACATATATAGGGCTTCTGTATCCTCTGTTTGAAAAATTTTCTTATTTTTTATATTATACTTGTATCTTATGAATTTATTCACCCAACAAATATTTATTGGGCAAAAATATTTAGCAGGTGCTGTGTACAAATGCACATTGAGGGGAGACTGACAAAAAGAGTAAGATGTAATTTACTAACACAAGTAAAATATTACTATTATATATTGTATTTTTATGTATTATACTTATATATTATTGTGCTTATGTCAGTTAAATATTAAATGTTAGGTGGTGAAAACTGTTAAGAATAAGCAGGAAAGAATAGGAAGTCATAAAATTTACGGGGGGTGAGATGGAAAAACTACACAATATCTTCAGATCATGATGTACTACTTAGTAAGATAAGCTTAGATAGGTCACCATCAATCAGTTTTTTTTTTTTATTCTTTTAAGGGAATAACAATATTCAAATTATTTGTATCCAACTGGACTCAAATTATTGAATTGAAATATTTAAACATTGAATATTTAAGGTCAGAATTGTAAACAACTAAATTTTTACTTACTGTCTCTCCAGAAGGACGGGGAATACCAACATAAAGATGGTCAAGAAAATTTGCACTTCGACCTAAACCAAGTACGTTGTATGGTAGTTGGAGAGCTAAATGTGCTGATTGGCTGAGTTGTCCAGCTAGATTTTTTTTAAAACAATGCAAAACAAAAAACATCTTTGGAAACATTATTCCCATCAAAAGATAAAATGAGAAAAATGTAAACATTCAGGTAATAAAACTATTCATAAGTATAAAAAATGTGAAATTAACATCCAGTTTATTGATATTAATGATTTACTTTTTACAGAAAACAGATGTGATCCTCAAAGCTGATTTACAAATTTGATTCACATACCAGATATATCACCCATTTAAAGTATACATTTAAGTGGTTTTGAGTATATTCAAAGAGTTTAGCCATTACCACAATATAATTTTAGGACATTTCCAATACTTGAAAAAGAAACTCCATATCTACTTAGGGGTATTCTTGTTTCAACTCCCATACTTCCCACTGAAGGAAATCTCTAATCTGTTCTCTGTCTCTACAGATTTACCTATTCTGAAGACTTCACATAAATACAAACAATATATATGGTTTATTGTCACTGGCTTCTTGCATTTTGTTTCAATAATTAATTGCCAAATAATGTTGTATTATGTGATGTATACTATCATTTTATTTCATTTATTACTTAATGGATATTTGAGTGATTTCCCCTTTTTTGCTATCATGAAAAATACTGCTGTGGACATTAATATACAATTTTTGGAATCTCCTTACATTTTCCTGTCTTTTAATTAACATCTAAGAGTGTTTAACATCTTTAGGAACTACAAATTATTTTCCAAAGTAGCTGTACTGAAGTTTGATAGGATAAATAACTTTTAATGTTCTGTAGTATAGCAGGATAATTATGGTTGACAACAATTGTATATTTCAAAATGGCATAGAGGATTCTGAAGAATAATAATGTTCTAGGGTGATGGCTATGCCCATTACCCTCATTTGATCATTACATGTTGTATATATGTACTGAAATGTCAAACTGTATTCCATAAACATATATAATTATTATGTCAATTAAAATATATATACATTTATAAAAAGTAGTTGTACTTTTACATATTCCTGCCAGCAATGTATGAAGGTTTCAATTTTTCTACATCCTTGATAACATTTTTTCTGTATTTTTTTTGACTATAACCATTTTCAAGGTTGTAAAGTGGCATCTCACTGGGGTTTTTATGTGCATTTTCCTAGTGACTAATGATATTATGCTTTTTTTCATGTGTTTGTTATTTGTTTATCTTCATTTATATTTCTGTAAGGTTACTAGTGGCTTCCTTTTGCATTCTGGATTTTAGTTAATTAGAATCTTCTCTTTTTACTGAAAACTTCAGACCAATATCCCTGATGAAAACATACACAAAAATCCTTAATAAAAATACTGGCAAATTGCATGCAAAAACATTCAAAAGATGATCAAGTGGTTCAACATATGGAAATCAATAAACAATTCATCACATTAATAGACTTAAAGACAGGAATCACATGATTATCTCAGATGCAGAAAAAGCATTTGACAAAATACAGTATCCATTCATGTTCAAACTAGAAAAACTAGGGATAGTAGGAACATACTTCAACATTGTAAAAGCTATATATGTTAAACCTAAGGCCAATATCAATCTAAATGGAGAAAAATTAAAAGCATTCCCTCAAAAAATTGGAATAAGACAAGGATGCCCTCTTTCACTACTTCTATTCAACACAGTCCTTGAAACTCTAGCCAGAGCAATTTGAAGGAAAAAACTAAAGGGATATGAATAGAAAAAGAAGAACTCAAACTATCCCTATTTGCCGAAGTTATGACTGTATATTTAGACGACCCAAGCTACTCCACCAGATAGCTTCTAGAGCTCATACATGAATTCGGCAAAGTAGCAGAATATAAAATTAACACCCATAAATCAATTGTGTTCCTATACATTAGTAATTAATCAACAGAGAAATTAAGAAAACTATTCCATTCAGAGTAGTCTCAAAAAAAAATTTGGGAATCAATCTAACAACTACAATGAAAACTACAGAACACTCAAGAAAGAAACCTTAGAAGATGGAAAAATCTCTCATGTTCTTGGAGAGGCAGAATAAATATTGCCAAAATGGCTATACTACCAAAAGTGCTATACGGATTTAATGCAATTCTTATTAAAATTCCAATGATGTTCTTCATAGAAACAGAAAAAGCAGTCATGAAATTCACTTGGAAAAATGAGGCCCAGAATAGCCAAAGCAATTCTCAGCAAGAAAAGTGAAACAGAAGGCATCACAATATCAGACCTTAAATTGTACTGCAGAGCTATAGTAACAAAACAGCATGGTATTGTCACCAAAACAGACATGAAGACCACTGGTTGAAAACAGAAGACATACAGAAAAACCCACATAAATACAGTTATCTCATACTAGACAAAGGTGCCATAAACATACATTGGAGAAAAGATAGCCTCTTCAACAAATTGTGCTGGGAAAACTGGAAATCCATCTGTAGCGAAATGAAATTAAACCCTTCTCTCTTACCCTGCACAAAACTCAAAGTAGATCAAGGACCTAGGTATTTGACCAGAGACCCTGCCACCTACTAGAATAAAAAATAGGTCCAAATCTCCATCATGTCAGCTTAGGAACTAACTTCTTCAATAAGATTCCTAAAGTGCAAGAAGTAAAATCAAGAATCAATAAATGGGGGCTGGGATTTTTAGCTTAGTGGTAGAGTGCTTGCCTAACACATGTAAGGCAATAGATTCGATCCTCAGTACCACATTAAAAAAAAAAATAAAGGTATTGTGTCCATCTACAACTAAAATAATAATAAAAAAGAATAAACAGGATGAGATCAAACTAAAAACCTTCTTCACAGCAAAGGAAACTCCTTAATCATGAACATGAAGACAGAGCCTACAGCATGGTAGAAAATCTCTGCCATCTGCACCTCAGACAGAATGTTAATCTCCAGGATTTATAAAAAACTCAAAAAACACCAAAAAATAACAAACCCAAATAACCCAATTAATAAATGGGCTAAGGAACTGAACAGGCATGTTGCAGAAAGAGAAATACAAATGGTCAATAAATATATGAAAAAAATGTTCAACATCTTTCAAAATTAGAGAAATGCAAATTAAAACCACACAGATTTCCTCTTATTCCAGTCAGAATGGCAATTATCGAGAATACAAGTAACTATAAATGTTGGCAAGGGTGTGGGAAAAAGGTACACTCATACATTGCTGGTGGGACTGCAAATTAGTGCAACTACTCTGGAAAGCCATATGGAGATTCTTCAGAAAACTTGGAACGGAACTGCCATTTGTCCAAGTTATACCACTCCTCTACATATACCCAAAGTACTTAAAAATCATCATACTGTAGTGATCCAGGCACATCAGTGTTTATAGCAGCTCAATTCACAATATCTAAGCTATGGAACCAGCCTAGGTGCCCCTCAACACATGAATGTATAAAGAAAATGTGGTATATATACACAGTGAAATACAACTTAACCATAAAGAAGAATGAAATTATGGTATTTCCCAGTAAATGAATGGAACTAGAGACTATCATGCTAAGTGAAATAAGCCAGTCCCCAAAACCAAAGGCCAAATATTCTCTCTGATATATGGATGTGAACACACAATAAGAGGGGAGTGGAGGGAAGAACCAGAAGTTCCCTGGATTAGACAAAAGGGAATGAAGGGAAGGGAGGGAGGGGATGGAAATAGGAAAAACAGTAGAATGAATCAGACATAACACTTCTATGTTCATACATGAACACCCGACCAGAGTAACTCGACATCATGTATAACCATAAGAATGGGAAAGTACACACCATGCATATATAATATGTCAAAATACATCCTAATGTCATGTATAACTAAAAAAAAAATAACAAAAAGAGAATCTTCTTTTTTTCCTGATATTTCTATTTAAAGGTTGGTCAATTTTGTTAGTATTAAAAGAAATAGTGTTCAGTTTATTCTGTTTCTGTATTATTTATTTTCTTCATTATTTGCCATCTTCTGCTTTCTTTAACTGTTGGCTTTACTTTTTCTAGTTTCTGAAAGTGGAAGATTAGGCTTATGCTACTTATTGGGGATTGTTCTGATTTTCAACAAAGGTATTTACAGTGGTAAATTACCCTATATGAACTGTTTTCGCTTCATTCCATTGATTTTGGTATGGGGTGTGTGTGTGTGTGTGTTTTATCTCAAAATGTTTTCGATGCCTTATGATTTTTTCTTTGCCTCATTGTTTATTTTGGAGTGTATTGTTTGATTTCCACACATTTATGAATTTCCAGTGTTCTGTGATTTTTAATGTCATTCCATTATGGTCAGAGAACATACATGGTATGACTTCAATCCTTTTAAATTTATTTATTCAGATTTATTTTATGACATAGCATATGTATGGTCTATCCTAGAGACTGTTCAGTGTGATCCTGAAAAAAGTGCATATTCTGCCATTGTTGGTTAAAGTGTGCTATACACGTCTTTTAGGTTTAGATGGTTTATAGTTTTCAGATTCTTTCTCATTGATCTTAGTTGTTTGATCAATTCTGAAAGTGAGGTATTAACGTTTTCATTATTTATATTGAACTATCAATTTCTCTTTTTAATTCTTCATGTATTTGGGGGCTCTGTTAGCTGCATGCATCTTTAGAGTTGTTATATCTATCAGGTCTCTGGTTAATAAAATATCTGTCTTTAGTAACAGTTTTTATCTTACTGTTTACCATATACTGAAGACAGTATATTTCCTTTATTTATTCTGCCAATCTATGTTTTGATAGAAGTATTTATTTAATTTACATTTAAAATAATTAACTGACAAGGCCATATTTATGTCTATCATTTGCTATCTGTTTTCTATGTCTGATGTTTATAAAATTCTTTTATTTCTCTGTTCCTGCTTTCTTTTGTTAAGTCTTTTCTATAAACCCTTTAAATTCCTTTGGTATTTCTTTTACTATATATATTTTTAGAGTTACTTACTGTCTTAATGATTGCCCTGGGGATTTCAATTAACATCTTACCTTAAAAAAATCTAGTTCAGATTAATACCAATTTAATTCAAAGTGCATCTAAAAACTTTCCTCCAGTGTAGCTCCATTCCCTTCTTTTCTTCTGTGATGTTATTGTTATATAAATAAAATTTTATACATTAGTAGACCATTAATACAATTTTCTCTTTTAAGATAGTTTAGTATTATTTTCACTTGATATTATTTTGTGAATACTCACTAATTGTTGAAAATCTTCAAAAACAGATGAGTAGAGAGAAAGATTATTGAAATATCAAAATTCTATTAATTGAGAGAAAATCAAAGGTAATGCAGTGTAAAACATACTATTATATATGTTAACAGCTATTTTTCTAAAATATCTCTGCAGATATTATACAATTCTTTCTTCATAATATCCTCTTATCATTTAAAACTAACCCTCTAATGTTAGATATGAAGAAATTTTCCTCATCTATCAGTTCTTTAGAGAACATCTCTGTATTATCAGTAGTTTGTATCCAGATTATTTTCTTACATTCCTAGATAATGAACAATGAATTAAGGAGTAAAAAGTTTAAAACTTATTTTTAAATATGGAAAACTTGTTTTCTAAGAAGAGGTTGTGCCATTTTACATTTCCATTAGTTTTCAACAAAAGCTCCCATTTCAATTTAATTTTTCTTTAATTAAGGTGAAATTCACATAACATACAATTAGCCATTTTAAAGAATAAAATTACAGCATCTTAAGTATTTTCAAAATGTTTTGCAGCCACCAGTTCTCTGTTGTTCCTAGTTTTCACCCATCATTCCATAAACACACCTTGTACCCGTTATCCATAATATTCAAGCTTTCAATCCCTATGGATTTGTCTATTCTAGATACATCATATAAAAAGAATCATATAAAAATTGACCATTTGTGCCTGGCTTCTTTCACTTAGCATAATGTTCACAAGGGTCATATAAGTTGTAGCAAGTATCAGTACTTCCTTTCTTTATATGGAATGATACTACATTTTATGAATACACTTTGTTTATCTATTCTACTAATGATGAAAATTGGAGTTGTTTTTGTTCTTTGGCTGTTATTGATGCTGCAGTAAACACAGATGTACAACTATTTCTTTAAGACTCTGCTTTCAACTCTTTGGATTATATACTCAGAATTGTAACTGTTGATCATATAGTAACTCTAGGTTTAATTTTTTGAGGAATTGCCATATTGATTTTCATAGCATTTGCACCATTTTACCTTCTCACCAACAATATAGGAGGGTTTCTATTCTTCACATGATTGCTTATACTTATTTTTTTAGTCTTTTTAATTAAAGTTATCATTATGGTTGTAAAGTGTTAACTCATTTGTAGTTTTGACTTATATCTCATGATGAATGATGTAGAATAACTTTGAGATTTTGGGCTCTCTGGAGAAACATCTAGACTATTCTTAAATTGGGCTGTATGCATTTTTGCTGTTTGCTGCAAAGGTTCATTATGTGTTATGGATACAACAGCAGTATCAGTGGTGAGATTTCTAAATTTTTTTTCCCAACATTCCATGGGGCTATCTTTTCATTTTCTTGAAAATGTCCATTAATTTTTGCACAAAATTTTTAAACTTTTAGGAAATTCCATCTACTTTTTAAAAAAATTGTTACTAATGCTTTTAGTGTCAAATTTAAGAATCCACTGCTGCCAAATCTGATGAAATGTAGATTTACTTCTGTTTTTTTTCTAAGACTTGTAATAATTTTAGTTCTTACATTTATGTGACTGACCCATTCTGAGTTAATTTTTTTTTTTAAATGTGGAGTACAACTTCATTCTGTTGCATGTCTATATACAGATATCCCAGCACACTGGCTTGTTGCAGAGGCTATTCTTTCCCCTTTGAATAGTCTTGCCATCTTTGTTAAAATTAATTGGCCATAGGTGTTTGAATTTATTTCTTGCCTCTAAATTCTACGTGATTTAGATGTCTGTCTTTATTCTAGTACTACAATGTTGATTTCCTATAGGAGGTTTTGAGCTTGGGAAGTATAAGTCCCCCCTTGCTAAAAGAATATGAGAGTCATATATGACCAAATTGACTTGAATCAGTTCTTAACATTTCTTCAAATTTTTAACTCCATTGTAGAATTCCAATCCCTGAATTCTAGGCTCATTTCCAATAGCATACTCAGCATCACTTTTTCTATGTCTAAGAGAGATTACAGTACATACAATGAATTCAAAACAGAATCCTTAATTTTACCCCCATTTCTGTTCCATCTCAGTTTTAGCAACACCATCTTTCCATTTGGTCAGGCCAGCGACCCTATAGTTATAGTACTCTCTTTTTCTCAAATCTTCCAAAGAATCAAATATATAATCAGAATAAAAACATATCCATAATCTAAGCATTTATTTCTGTTTCCACTGCTGTCCTCTTGGTCCAAACCATCATTATCTCTTGCCTGAATTACTTTAATGTACTTCTATTTGGCTTCCTTCCTCTGTTATTTCTTTTACAGTACACTGTTTTACTCAGAATAAAAGCCTGTCCTGGGTCCTACCTAGTTTACACTCCTCACCCCACATTTAACTTGTGACTTCATCTTCTATAGTTTAACTCTTCTGTTTCAGAACTTCCAATATACTATTCTTTTTGCCATGGAGATTCCAGGAATGCTTACAGCTAAGGAGTTCATGCCCTGGCTATCTCCTTTGTCTGGAATGTTCTTCCAAAGATAATTACTTGTCTAATTCCTTCACCTCTTTCAAATCTTTGTTTAAATGACACTTTCTCAGAAAGGCCCAATATGAAATAACATTGATGTGAATACCTTCCTGTGGCAATCACTATTCCTCTTACTCAGCTTTCCCTGTCTCCCCCTATCCCTTTGCTCCCCTGCCCCATACTACTTGTCACTTCCTCACAATTACATAATATTACATAATTTACTCATTGCTTGTATTCCCCTACAAGGATTTCATTTTCATGAGAGCTGAGATTTAGTCTGCTCTATTCACCTCTATATTTTAAGAGAATAAAATAGGCCCATCCCTGGCCCTGGCACATATTAGCTGCTCAATACATATTTGTTGAAAGAATGTGTATGTAAAAAAAATCTTAATCCTCTAAATGTGTCAGACCTGAGACTTGTAATGTTTTCCAGTTGAAATATGGTATTGGACAACAGAAAAATACTGTATCAATTTGTACAGCATAAATACAAATATATAGTCTACCTAGAGGTAAAGCATCAATGACAAATAAGAATTTTGAATAATTTTTAATGAATACATAAAAAATATTTGCAGTATCAGACTTCCCAACCACCAGATTCAAATGCTTGTGTCCTTCTGTCTGTGACTTCTGTCTGTGACATAGTCTGACTTTCCAGAATAGTTCAAGTATACATTATGCAATTAAAAAATAAGTTTTTAAGGTTGATTCATACTTATTTTCCTGGAGAACACTATACTGACATGCAGTTTTGACTGTTAATGTCATTCTAAAGCAGGTTATGTTTTAATTTATAATCTTGAATTAAAGAATCAGGCAATATAGGAGAAAAAGTACATTGTAATAATTTTGTTACACTCTATTTTTAAGCAAGCTATTGAACCCAAATTATGAATATTAGATAGGACACCCTATCACAACTTTAGCTCTGACATCTATTTGTCAAAAATAAAACTTAATAATACCCATATGCTGACCTAAGAGGTAGGAAAAACATACAGGAAAAATATATTAGCCAAAGAAAAAGTTATTATTTTATGTGAACAAACGTGTTCCAAAGAACATTGAATTCTTTTTCCTTGCAAGATTTTAAACCACAAGGAATTTTCATATTAACCGCATTATTTGTAACTCACTCTGGCACTGACCTAGCTTAAGCATCTCTATAAAAACGAGATGAAAGGACACATGCAAATAACCAATGTTTTGTTTAAATTTGGAAGAGAAAACTTTTCGAAAAAGTATCTGTTAATCTCAAGTTGATACTCAAACTATGTTGCCATTGATTAAAATGGAGACAAAGAACACCAAAAGATGACAAAATATGAAAATTAAAAAAATACATTCTGTAAGCAATAATAAAGGAATTAACAGGCATTAGCTTTAGGTGTGCCAAAAACTGTGGCACAGCTTCTTGTGTATTTAATGTTTCTTAACAATAATTGTGTCAAAGGTAATACTATTACTTCTTTATATTCAGGAAATTGAGAGTTAAGCAATTTGATTGAAAAAAATATATATAGCTACTAAATGGTAGAACTAAGATTTAATTTCAGCAGCTTAATTCCAAATCCCACACCCTTTTCATCACCTGAGATCTTGTCTACAGTTGAAAAAGAAGTGTGATATTTGTCTACTGCACTATAAAAAGGACTTCTTATGACATAAAATAACTTTTCCCAATGTTAGCTCCTTTCTTTTACTATTTGTTTCTCTATAATATGTATGGGGTGCTATCCTGTTATTTGGGAATCTATAAAATTCTATACCCAGTTGAGGATTCTAGTTAGCATGACATTTGTTGATTTTTGTAATTCTAGGCTATCAGCTACACTTAATTTTTGTAGTGTTTGAGGTTGTTGAGCATGTCTTAGGCTTTGTGATATTCCCATTCTATACCCAAAGCCTGGGCTTATTTAGCCGTCCTTCTTTGGGATAAAGTGATTAATCTTGTGGATCTTCATGGAAAGGCACCAATTTGCCTTTAAGAGTTTAACCCAATTATATTCCTGCTGGAAAAGATGATGAAAAAGTCAAGTGTTCTAGATATGGACTCTACACCAACTACCCTGGAATAGGCTCAGGTCCTCTGGCTCATTTCAGATGATTAAGAGTTACATTTGATAGAGATTCTCACTGCTTATATGGGAGGGGGATGCTAAGAGAAATAACACATTTTGGTTTATATGTATGAATGTTAAATTACATTTTTCTATAAGAAAATGAAAGAGGATAATAGTTTTCTGTAAGGAGAATTTTTTTAATTTTGAGAATGGCAAGTGGGATATATAACATGAATGGTAGAAGTTAATGAATATGAAACTAAGACTTTGAAAGAAAAATATTATTCAAGCTTTAATATTACATATATTTCACTATTACATATATTTCACTATACAAAGACTAACATACAAATAATTTGGCTAATAGCGTTTCCTGTTACTAATGGGCATGTGCTCCTTTTTGTTGTATTTGTTGTTTTTAGATATACATGACAGTAGGGTGTATTTGACATATTTTACATACATGGGGTGCAACCCATTACAACTGTGATTCCATTCATATGACCTACCCAAATTGTACTCCTTCTTTAATGGCCTGCTGGTGATTTTCATGCTTTTGTTGTACCGTCATATCTGCCTTGAGTTTTTCAAGTGTAAGTGACAAAAGTTCTCTTCATTAGCATGTTCTTTATTAAAAGGTGACTGATTTATGATTCTTCTGACTGGGAAGGGTATGAAGGGATGGAGAAAGAGACTGTGTTCCAGATACTGATATATTTGTTTCTTATACTAGTCTTATTCAGAGTAATTAGGATTCTATTAAAACCAAGGGTTCAAGGCTTTTTTGATAAAAGATGAAATTAAAAATTAAAACATTTTCTTTGCTGATATTCTGTTTTAATTGATAACAGGATAAGTTTCTGAAAGATGTATAGAAATCTTAGCTATAACAATTATCATGTTACCTTGTTCATAAATGCAAACCTGGAGTAATAGTTTTGTATTACTTAATGTGATAAAGCTCACTGTATATGTACATCAAAGTAGATTTTAAAAAAAGGTCTGGCAAATATATTGGTATTTATTGTCTATTCTGATAATACAGTTCTTTCCTGATATTTTAAAATAATTTTAAGAAAGCATTCCAAATTTTAAACTTATGGAAATGAATCTATATGTTAAATGCTGCACATATATACTTTAATTCTACTGGAATCAATTAAAAAATCGAAGGTGATTTTTAGTGACTTCTTGTCAAAAAGATCTGACCTGAGACCTCAGAGCCCTATATATTCTGGATAGCACAGAATTTCACAATTGTTATCCTAGGAAAATTTCTTGACCACTATGCCACATCCCCAGCCCTTTTTTTATATTTTATTTAGAGACAGGGTCTCACTGAGTTGCTTAGACTTGCCATTGCTGAGGCTGGCTTTGAACTTGTGATCCTCCTGCCTCAGCCTCCCAAGTGGCTGGGATTACAGGTGTGCACCACAGCAGCCAGCTCACTTTTTTAATTAAGAAAATTATCAACTAAGCAAGAACAGTGGTCAAAGAAAGCAAAAAAAAAAAAAAAAATGTGTTACAAGTGTGGTGATTTTTAACATTTGGAGTTAATTTTTTTTAATTTGTTATGTATAACAGAATGTATTACAATTCATATAACACATATAGAGCACAGTGTTTCAATATCTTTGGTTGTACACAAAGTAGAGTCACACAATTTGTGTCTTCATACATGTACTTAGGATAATGATGTCCATCTCATTCAACATTTGGAGTTTTTTGATAAGTGTTTATCCAGCTAAAGGGAGATATTCCTAAAAAAAATATTAGTTGTCAACAGGCTAAATTTACCTATATGAATATTATACATGACTCTAGAATTCAGATTTGTGGAGAAAAAAAAAGGGACAAAATAGATATAGAAGGTAGGAAGTCAATTTTGACAGTACTAAAAAAACAGAGGCATTTTATTTTAAAATTTGTAAACTTTCTAGGCCATAGTTACTTGATATTTAAAAACTTTGCTAAATCATCAGCTTTTTATTATCTTTTCTGTTTTATTATCTTTTCTGTTTTAAAATAGATTTCAGTTAAATGAATGGTTACCCAAATAGGAAAAAAGAATAAATGGTCTCTATGGCTTATGTGACTAAGGTACATCATTTAACTTGGACTGAGTAAATCTAGTTTCCAATGTGAGTGGATCCTCACTAATCACTTCCATAAATCAGGCATTCTATTGAGTAGAGGAATACCTTAATCACTAGTGATAAAAATACAAATCTAAGACCTGTGTTAATTTAATGTCACTATATAAATATTCCTGGGTTTTAAACAGTCTAATTAGTGATCAATTTAAGAACAAGGAGGAGGAGGCTGTCCTCAAAGAAAGGGATAATCCATGAAGAGAAAATGGTCAAACCTTTTAAAAGTATGTGGTGTATGAGTGTTAAAGGGAGCACTCTTCTGAAGACTCTAGAATGTGGCTCCAGAAGAAAAAAGTCCCAAAGTATCTTACACATATGAGGAATCTGTGGTGATATATGCTTAAATGCTAAATTGATAGATTTTAGAAGTTGAGAAACTTTATGCAAAACTTCTTATAACAATGGTTGGCTCTGATAGTTGATGTGTGGCTTAAAATGAAGAATAAAGGAACCACTGACTTTTGTTTTTCCTTTGGAATATTTTATATTATATCTGAACTTAGCTACATGGTAAGACTTTCTACTAGACTGAAAGTAGCTCCATCAAAAGAGGTGCCTAGATGCTTCTCTTCTTAGGGCACAGCATATTGGCTGTTACATGACAGCATTTAATAAATGTCTGATGTATAAACTGAAGGTTTGGTATAAATAACAAGTCTAATTTGTATAATTGTTTCTCTTTAGTTTCCCCTGAGGCCTTATAATATGTCATATCAATGACTGCTGTTGAGACATACAATAACATGATACAAGTTTACCTGAATAACCGTGCAGAGAACATAGGAGACTTTTAATATATTATTGAAAACACATAGGATTTGAATGCCAACGATATATATTCTGACACTGCTTTGTTTGGTATCTTGTCCTTCCTAAGCCTTAATTAATTTGTGTATTCGTTCACCTAAACGTTTACTGAATGCCTTTTATACAAAGATGAAAAATACACAAACCTTTACCTGGAGATTCGTAAGGATTCAAACAACAGAAAAAATATTATTTCCTCATTTGTAAAATTAGAATAACAATACCACCTACTGGATTTGGAGAGGCAATTATAGCAGTACACAAATTTTAATGTATATAAAAGTTCTTTATAAACTGTCAAGCACTATGTAAGTGTTAGTTCCTGAAAAACAGTATAAAAATTAAGTTTTTTTTGGGGTGGGGTTTGGAGATTGAACTCACAGGCACTTGACCACTGAATCACATCCCCAACCCTATTTTGTATTTGCTTTTGCTGAGGCTGGCTTTGAACTGGCAATCCTCCTGCCTCAGCCTCCCAAGCCACTGGGATGATAGGCATGTGCCACCACTCCTGGCACAATTGACAGTTTTTAATGGAAGTTTTTTCTAATTAAATTTTTGGAATGAACTAAGAAGCTTGAAACTCTGTTTCAAGCTGTATTTGTCAAGCTGCTTCCCAGTTATACATTTAGAATGTGAATGGTTTTTTTTTTGTCTCTTCTTTTTTGTTAAATTGATATATAATTCACATGCCACAAAACCTACCAATTAAAGTATAAAATGCAGTCATGTATATGAGGTTGTACTACTGTCACCATTTATTCCAGAGTATTTCTACTATCTCACAAAAAATATTCTGTCCATTAGCATTACTTCCCATTTCTTCTTCCAGCCCTGATAACCACTTATCTCTTCTTTCTAGCTCTAAGGTTGTACCTACCTATTCTAGATCTTTCATAAATCTGCAATCATAAATATATGTGGCCTTTTGTATCTGGTTTCTTCCTCTGTGTTATAGCATGTTTCATATTTTTATGGCTAAATGATATTGCAGTGTATGAATACGTTTGGTTTATCCATCCATCAGTTAGTAGACATTTGGTTAGTTTCTACTTTTTGGCTATTATGAATAATGCTACTGTAAACATTCATATGCAAGTTTTTGAGTAGACATGTTTTAATTCCTCTTGGGAATACACCTAGGAATGTAATTAATGGGGGTTCCATGCTAACTTTAATTTTTTGAGGAACTGAGTAGCCTGAGTTGATAACTGCTTTTCTACAACCCAGTGCACACATACACATCTAATGAAAGAATTGTAAAAAGCCATTGCCAATGCTTGTGAAAAATGCAAAGGGAAACAATAAAAGATATTCACAGCTCTCATAAAACCAAATTGCATTAGGTGTTATTACCTGTGGTGTTCCAATTTAATGGTCAGTGTTCCTTTTGAGTTGCATTAGGGAGTAAACTTTTCTGAGGTTATGTGCAATTATGTTTCAGTTGTCATTCTCTGATTAAAACAAAACAAAACTCTGGCCTCTTAAGTGGACAATGTCTTATAAATGAACTTAATGGGAAAGCTTTCCTTATGCTTTAGTGTACTTTATTTTCTATGGAGGAGATCTATACCTCTGAGAGGCAAACCAGTGGTCATTTTGCTGTAACAGGTCTTCTTTTTTAAGTAGCAACCTAAAACTGCTTAGTTCTGAATCAGGGAAAAAAGATGTGTAACTACCAACCAAAGGTGAGATTTTTTTTTTTTTTTAAAGTTTCAAATTGCAAGTTGTTATTTTTACTGAAACATGTAATTTTAAAAATAAATGTTCACTAGATTAAGGAAGCTGTTACATGCTACTCAACTTGGAGAGACCTGGAGGCAACTACTAGCTATCAATAGACATAAAATGCAAAAATACTGTATAATTTTTTTCTTTTGCAAAGTAATTTCTTTCACATGTGCCTTCTTTAAAGAGGACATGATTAAATTGTGAATATCAGTAACCATATTATTTTTAACTCCTGAATTCTTACCTTCTGCTTCTCTACATTTCTTTCCCTTTACTAGCCACTCAAGTCTGTACTGTCCATTTTTAAAAACTGATTTTAACCTTTGTAAATTCTTTCATATTTGGCTCTCAAGAGAATACATTCTTTTTCATAATTATTTGTTGCTGTGTAATAAACTAAGCCCAAATTTAGTGGCTTACAACTCTAACCATTTTATTTCTCATGATTCTGTGGAGAGCTGGGCAGTATCTGCTGGTATTGCCTGGGCTCACTTAAGTGGCTGCATTAAGCTGCTGATGATTGGGTGGACCTTTCTCTTTATGGTCTTGCATCCTCAAGGAGACTGGACTGGACTTCTTCACATACAGTCTCAGGGCAACATACTAGGAAATCAAGTTCCACTGAATGTTCATGATGTCTCCTTGACTAAAGCAGAATCAAGCTGGGAGGGGCTTAATTACAGATGGGAGGTGGGGAGGATAAGTATAGCACTTTATACTTGAATGTTTATTAAAATACAACTGAAGCTTTGTTTTGTAAATTAATGAATTCATTTATACCTGAATGTTCTTTAAAATAAAACTGAAACTTTGTTTTGTAAACTAATAAATTCATGTTGGTGAAGCTGGCTTCAAACTCCTCTACTTAAGTGATCCTTGTTGCTACCAGGCCTGGTTAAAATTATTTTTTATTATTTTTCTCTCATATCTTTTCAGTTTGGGAAATTTCAACTAACGTATCTTCAAGGTAATTCATTCTTTCCTAGGCCATGTCCAATCTACTAGTGAGCCCATCACAGGCATTCATTTGTATTATACTGTTTTTTATTTCCAACATTTATTTTTTCCATTAGAGTATATTAATTAGTTATTTTAAATTCCTCTCTTTAAATTCCAAAGACTCTCTGCTTTGTCTGTTCAGACCGGTTTTCTGTTTTTGCCTTTTAGCATGCCTTATAATTTTTTGTTGAAAGCTGGACATGATTGATGTAAAAGGAACTAATATAAATAAGCTGTTAGTATGAAGTTTTACATTAGGCCATGAGTTAGGCTGTGTTTACTGGTTGTTGTAGCTATATGTCAGAGGCTAAAAATGCGTTTCATGCTTGTTTTTGCCTCCTCTGTAGGCTTTGGGATTCCTTTTTAAATAGGGCCTGAAGGGGTCTGGGTGTAGCGCAGTGTTAGAATGCTTGCCTAGCATGTGTAAGGCCCTGGGTTTGATCTCCAGCACTGCAAATAAATAAATAAATAAAATCACAGAGGGCCTTAACTTTGTTTACCTCTCTTTTTCTTTTTGGAGTGCTGGCAACTGAACCCCAGGGTCTTCTGCATGATAGGCAAGCACTACACCATTGAGATATAGTCCAGCCCTCCTTGATTATTATTTTACAGGAGACTGACTGATGTTGCTGTTAAGTTTTGAGAGAGGGTAAGTATTCTATAATGGGGTCACAGACTTCTCCATTCAGTCCCTACTGCAGCCCCCACCAAACTTCTGTTTGGTGGGGGCTGCAGTTAAGTATTTCACTTCTCTCAAGTCAGTCAGATAACTGGGTTTTACCAATAATAAGCAGGTTTTACCAAGGTTACAAGATTTGGTAAAATAATTTCCCTTGATGGCAGGTATTCATTAAGGAGAACAGTAGCTCTGTTAGTAGTCTTAAAAATGTCTACTCCCCTCCTGCTACACACATATAAAAGCATAAGAGGATTATTTCTCATATTTCCTACTTGGCTATGGCTCTCAGCACAAGTGTACACACACACCCACACACCCACACAAAGATATATGTTTATGTCTGCTATAGATTTAAAACACTGGAACAAATTTTTTTCTTTGTTGATAAATTATTTTTTGTATTCTCCTAATAAATTTGCATTTTGCATCATTTTGATTTAGCTAATTCTACAACTGTATTTCTTGTTTACTTCTTCTTTATACATTTCAATCCTTCAATGTTCTTTCTTTCAGTTCCTGTTGCACATATTGTTACCACTAATTTGACATTTGATTAAGAAGATATTTAAAAATGTAAATGTTTAGTTCCTAATTTATAAAGTTTTTGATGGCAATAATCTTAATATTTTTCCACATTTATAGTTCCTGGAAAAGTGTCATGCTCAGTTGTTCAGGGAAAGATGAAAAGTATCAAATATCAAGGAAGTCTTGTAGGATATGGAATCCTAGTTCTTTAAAGATTCCACTCTAGACATCTAGATATTGTAGAAGAAACCACTGACTAGTGAAGTCAATCATTTTATTCTGACAAAATTTTACTAGTGGCTCAGGCTATCTTTTTTTCTTGTTATTCCTCTGTAAATATATACTGCAGACTTTTTGAGAATAGTGAATACATGTTATTTTTCGTTAACATTCCCAGGATTACAGCTTGTACTTAGAAGATGCTCAGTACTTTTTGAATAATAATAATTTATCATATAAATCTGTAGGAATGGGGGTTTGGTTTTGTGAATGCTTGCCTAGCATGTGGGAGGCCCTGGGCTGGATCCCTAGTATTGCAAAACAAAACCAATTTTATAGATTAATCCACTATCACTATAGAGTTTACTGTGTACATGCACCCCAATACCCAGAAAACACACATTATATGATTCTAAGTGCTTTTATATTTTTCATTTGTCAATATTCAATTTCTCTTAAATTTTTATTTTCTTTTATAAAAATAACTTGATCATGCTTATTTTATAAATATATCCTTGTAAGTATCTTTCTCAAAAGGGAGAAATAAAACAAAAATTCTTATTGTTATGGTTTTGACATGTGGTAACCCTCAGAAGTTCATGTGTAATATAATGCAAGAATGTTCAGAGGTGAAAAGATTAGATATAAGATCCGTAAACTAATCGGTGAATTGATTCACTTATGGATTGTGTGGTAACTTGTGGGCAAACACGGTATGGCTAGAAGGTGGTCACTGGGGGCATTTCTTTGGGGTTTATATTCTATCTCTGAGCTGAATTCACTCTGCTTCCTGGCTGTCTTGGACTGAGCAGCTTTCTTCAGCCATGTCCTTCTGCCATTATGGTCTGCCTCAGCTCTGGCCAAAGGTATGGAGTTGGCTGACCATGCATTGAACCTCTGAAACCATGAGCCAAAATAAACTTTCCCTCTTCCTTATCGTTCTTGTTGTGTCTTTTGGTCAGCTGACTAAAACATTATCCCTTACCTTACCTCATCTCTTCTCTACTTCTTTATAAATATATGTGGGAAAAGTGATGCGTCACTCATCTTTGAAGACATAATATATTAAAGGTTTTAGCCCACTACTAATTCATGGGAAGAGGTCGCTGCTAACAGCTGGTGGGAAGGAAAGGGCAAATTTTAATAAAAGAGTATGCCCAATTCCCATTTCTCATTTCTTATGGTATTGTTATTCATAGTACTTACCATAGGCCACAATTACCTAGTAGTATTATTACTTTAAACTGCTATTTTTCAGATTAACTAAGAAGAAAAAAAAAAAAGATCTTGCTTTATCTCTGTTCATTCCTTCTAAGACTTGACTCTTCTTAACTAGATGTGAATTTCAGATCTACCAGAAATTATCTCTGAGGAATATCTTTTAACATTTCTTTAGGGAGCAGATCTACATGTGAGAATTCCCTCAGTTTTTGTCTGATAGTTTTTATCTTCCTTCATTTAAAAAAAAATTTTGCTGGATGTATAACTCCAGATTGGTAGTTTGTTCTTTTAGTACTTAAATGCTTTAAATATTTCACTTTATTCGTTTTTGTTTGCATGATTTTGTTCTGCTATAGGTAAGATATTTTTTTTGGCTTATATCTAATTTTTTTCTTTGCATTTGCTTCTTTGTAGTTTGAATATGATATTCTTAGGTGAAGACAGTTTTGGTATTTATCCTGCTTGGTATTTTCTGAGCTTTTTTGGATCCATGGTTTTGTATGTGTCATTAATTTTGGAAAACTCTTGACTATTAATTACTTCAAACACTTCTTTATTCTTTTTTTCTTTCTGATACTCCAATTATACACATTTCTCACACTTTTAAAATATTCCAGTTTTTGGATGTTCTGTTTTATTTCCCCTTCCTATTCTTTTTTTTTTTTTTGTCTTTGCTTTTCCTTTGGGGGAATGTCCTTGACAGTGTCCAGTCTACTGATAAGCCCATCAAAAAACATTATTTATTTCTGTACAGTGCTTTTGATTTCTAGCATTCCCTTTTGATTGTTTATCTGTTCTTAAATGATCACTTTTCTATTATTATCTCATTCACAGTTTTTATTAATAATTATTCATAATTCTCTACATCATAATTCCAAACTTTGCAAAATATCTGAGTCTGGTTCTGATGTTTGCTTTGTCTATTCAGACTATTTTCTTGATTTGTAACTTAGTTGAGAAGTTGTTATGATGTATTGGATCAGGTATTAAAGGAAATTAGGTAAACAGGCCTTTAGTGTTTAGTTTTATGTTAATTTTGCTACAACTTAGGCTATGTTTAATGTTTGATATAGGTGTATGTGCCAGAGCCTTCAAATTCTTTTAGTGTCCTTGTTTTTGTCCCTCCTTTTGTCTAGGGCTTCATTATGAGCTCCTCATAGAGGCGGCCTGGCAGCTCTTTCAGCTATAATCCATTGCTATCACATTAAGCATTGTTGATATGGTGGAGTAGCAATAAAGTGGCAGGGATGGAAAGTATTCTATAATCTTATGATTAAAGAAGTCTTTTAGAAGGTTTGTATTCCTGGTTAGTGAGTTTCATAAGTGTTTCTTAGTATTTCTGTAACCTCCACACCTACGTACCTGAGACTGCTGTTTAGAAGGCTGGAGCCAGGTAAATTTATACCCCTGTAAAATCTTTTTCCTTGGAGAGTAGGCTTTTGTTATGCTCTGGGCATATTTCAAAATGGTAACTGTCCCATGTGAAGGGGAAACATGAGGGAATCTTTTTTGGATTTCTACAATGAGAAGCACGTAGAGGGGTAAAACTCATGAAAGTGTGGGGGCCACTCTTAATAAATATATGACAAAATAAATTTCTCTGTTTTTACTACAGCACATTTGCTCCATTGATTTTATATGTCAAAATAGGGGAAGTCAATATATCATAAGTTCAATAGTATAATTTCTTCTAATAGAGCTTTTACAGAGATTACATTTTGGTAGATAGTATAATCAGATGGTTGTTGACTGAACTTTAAGAAAACATGAAATATTGGGTCTATCCCAATGAAATCATAAAGAAAATAGTAAAATTATTCAGCCATCAACCACAAAACTTTTAAATTGTCTTTACTTGAAATAGTTATAGGATGAGTAAATTGAGCTTAAATTTACAAGTGTATTGGATTGCCTCACCAAATTACTTGAAATTTTCATATTTACCACATGAAAAGTTTAAATAATATTTCAAATGTATGGGGGGCATTGCTAATTGTTCATTTGTACATTTCTACATAGTGCATTCTACATTTCTACATAGTGAAACTCAAACACTAAAATATATAATAACTATTCTATAATGCTTTCTTTCCAAAAATGATATAAAGAAATAATAATGAGTTGGGCATGGTGGCACATGCCTGTAATCCCAACCACTCGGAAGGCTGAGGCAGGAGGATTGTGAGTTCAAAGCAGCCTCAGCAATGGCGAGGTGCTAAGCAACTCAGTGAGACCCTATCTCTAAAAATACAAAATAAGGCTGGGGATGTGGCTCAGTGGTTGAGAATGCCTGAGTTTAATCCCCGGTGCCCCCCCCCCCCAAAAGAAATAATAATGAAAGTAATAATGACAGTGATTAATATGTTTATTTACCACCTTATATATTTAAATGTCATTATACTTAACATAAAAAGTTAATTTATGGGCAAATGGAGAAGCTGAATTAGTTATTATAGGTCATTCAAATCAATTGTTCTACATATCTATAAAACTTTGTAAAAGGGAAAAGGAAAAAATGGAATACTTACACTTCAAACATTGGGTATATTTTTAGTTAAAAAATCCTTATATAAGAGTTCTAAAGATGTGGTCACTGGATGTCCTAATTACCCTTCAGAAGTTGTTATAAAGGCAAATTCTAATCTCTCACACCAGACCTACTGAGTTGAAACTTCAGTGTGGGTCCCAGAAATATGTATTTAGCATGTAAAGTCTGAGAATCATTATTCTAATTTAAAAAAATTTAATATGGTATTAAAAAGAGAAGAGCTATAATATATAACAATTTACTAAATTCCCAGTTCATTTTCCTTATAATGTTTTAAAAGCCAACAAGATAGTAACAATGAATGTCAACAAATTTAAAAATGTTTTTTTGGAACCACTACAATAGAGAGAATATTTGTTTTCTATAGATTAAACCACAGCTAGCTATACTGAATATTTGACAGTGAAACTCAAACAGAATATATTTTCTAAAATTATTAAAACTTGAGAAGGAAGAGAATATTGCACTTAGTATGAATTTTTCATTTTATATATTAACTTAAAACTAGAAGTATTCTAACTGAATTCATCTTTGTATCAGAAGATTCTTAACTATTTATTTATGTAAGATAACATGAATTAAGTGCCAAACAGTATGGTAGAGTGAAGTGAGGATCCATGAATTACTACCTCAGTGAAGCTCTATGTCAGTAAATAAATGAATAAAGTTCCCTAAACTTAGTTTATATGAGTGCTCAGTATATGTTATTTGTAATTATTCATATTATCTATTCTGATAATGGTCTAAAATTATACAAATGTCAATAGAAACTACACAACAGGGATATTGCACAAGACTACGAATGTAGAGTTAGTAATTAAAAATATGCACAGAAACAATGAAGTTCAAAGTGATCCTGTAATGTTTATAGCTTGGCGATAGTGGCATTTTTTTTCAGGATGCATTGTTGGATTTTAACAATTTTATATTCAGATATAGAGAGGATTGATAGATTTTTATCGTGTGGTTCTGATTTACAATGTAAATTATAGCATCAATCCTTCAATCATTATGCTAAAAACCAATAGAAATGGCAGCAATTTACATATTAGTAATGTGCCTTAAAGAGATTTTGTTTGATCTTAAAAAAATATGTAAATAGGGTAACAGTATATTTTTATGCCTGATACATGCCTAACATCAAAATAGTACATAGTTCATCATAGGTGTTTTTCATGTAGACATTCCACTTTTGCATTTTAATTGGTAAAATGATTACTCCTAAGAATTTACTATACTATCCTTTTCTCATTTAATTAGGGGTCAATCATAAAAATAAATGGATAGAAATATGGAAATGAAAATCTTTGTTTTTCATCCTAGGTAAATAGCTGAACAATGATACTATGCTTATATTAATCTATATTACCTGTCAAATAATTACATAGGAATAGCTATGTTAAAATATAAATTACTCACATTTTAAATTACTGTTCATAATAAAATGAGTTGAACACAGTGCTAACCCACACCCCACCATCCAGTCAGAATGAATTGTGAGTACTATACAACCTGAGTACATTTTTGGCTGCATGATACATCATTCATGTATATTACAGTGATCACTTTTTCACACAAATGATGAGTGACTACATAAATTTTTTGGTAGAACCGCATAAATTAAGTTTTACTACATAGGGGATTCATTTTTATTTTGTATTTTTTTATATGGAAGAATGTTATAGAAATCAAAGCCGCTATGTTATGAAGATAAGGTTTTAAAGATTTTTTAAAAATATATTTTGAATTTAAAAAAAAATTTTTTAATTAGGTATATATGACAGCAGAATGCATTTTGATACATTGTACGCAATTGCAGCACAACTTTACATTTCAATGTAGCATCACACCATATATGCATGCTGATTTATGATGGGGAGGGGAGACGCATGGGAAAAATGAAGGAACTCTGATTGGGTAAAGGGGAAGGAGTATAGGGGGAGGGTGAATGGGGCAGGAAAGATAGTGGAATGAGATATTTTTGAATATTGATTCAATTGAATCATCATAAAATTGTGGAATAAATAGTGTTTTAGTAATGCAAGACACACAAGTTTGAAGCTGTCCCCATCTCCAATACATATACACACATGTGCACACACAGTCTGCCAGTTTTTTGTTTGAGAAGCTTAGCCTCAACTGTGATAACAGGGACTGGGAAGGTCAAACTGTGAAGCATAAAACTTACAGGCAAAAATTTTCCCCATCAATTTTTCTTCAGAATCAAAATCACTGAGGCTGAACTTCCATTTCTGGAAACATGCTATATAGTAGATGTACTTTTCCCTATTCCTCCTGCTTAAGTATAACTAAAACCCCTGGAAAATAGATGGAGAGAAGGCAGGCCAGCAAATGATCTTGGGACTTAAGGAATGAAATGGTGGTGAGTTCTCTGGGTTTCCCTTTGGCATTGTATATCTTACAATTTGATCTACAGAAGCCAGAAACTTCAGAAATGCCCATAGATGTATATAAAAACAGTGTCAACAAAATCCTGTTATCTTTAGCAAAAGGACCAGGAAAAGAGTTTAGGCAACAACTCATCTACTAAAACCAAATAGCACAGAAAATACCATGACATCACCTCTGCTGATGCTAGCAAATGCAGTAAATGCCAAATAGGGAGCTGTGACTTTCACCTTCATAACCATTATGATCCTCCCCTTCTACTGTGGTGGTAGTGGAGACCACATGGGTGCCTTGCCTGCCACTCCTATCTGGAAGTAATGAGGAGAAACAATAAAAGGAAATGTTACAAAAAGAAATCTTGAAACATGAGGAAAGAAGGCTATAAGCAACAATGTATGTAAATACAATAGGCTTTCTAACTCTTGAATTTTTCCAGTTATGTTTAATTGAAGTAATTATATGTTTGGTTGAAGTAAAAACTATAAGTGATGTACAGTTACTATAACTGATGTACAAACTATAACTGATGTGTGTACAGGAAGCATATGACAATTATATTTTATATATGTATGGTTAAAGGAATATTACCAAGGTAAGATTTTCATATCAAATTGGTAAACTGATGATGCCAGTACTCTGTCAAACCTGGAACAATCACTATAAAATCTTAGCAAAGAAATACTAAAACACTAACCATAGTTCAAAATGGTAAGTTGTAAGATGGGGAAGAAAATAAAATAAAAAGAAAAAACAACAAAAACTAAAAAGGTAGATTATGCCATTATTTTTCAATAACTTATTACATTAAGCATAAGTGATCCAAATGGCAGAGCAAATTAAAAAATATTACTCAGCTATAAGCTATCCACAAGAAAATTACTTCAAATATAATGATATAAGCAGAGTAAATAAAAGGATGGAACTTTCAGTTTCTGGTTCCACATATAAGGGATCAGGAAGTTACCAATCTGTTGAAACAATAAGTAAAAATCTGAGCAAACTAAAAAACCAATAATTCTTAGATCTGTGCTAAAGTAAGGACATGGGGCAAACTGCTGCTCTTCAAATTGTAGAGACAGATAGGGGCACAGACTGTCATAATTTATCAGAGCAGATACCCTTGTTCTAAAACTGCCATTGGAACCAGTGCTGGTGTAGGAAGACATGAAATATAATTGATGAATTTCTGGATGCCCACAAAAATATGCCCCCACTCTTGATCTGTGCCTGTTGAAGAATAAAGCTAAAGAAACTGCCAAGATCACACTGCTGAATTCATCCAGAATTAAAGCTTAGATGTGTCTCCTTAGGATCCACCCTCAAATAAAACAACTTTGTTAAATTCAAAAAGGTAGCTTTAAGGGGCTGGGGTTGTGGCTCTGTGGTACAGTACTTGCCTAGCATGCGTGAGGCACTGGGTTCAATTCTCAGCACCACATACAAATAAAGGTCCATCAACAACTAAAATATATTAAAAAAAAAAAAAGGTAACTGTTACACTGGATGCATAAGAAACATGAAAAAGGGCTGGGGTTGTAGTTCAGTGGTAGAACACTTGCCTAGCACGTGTGAGGCACTGGGTTTGATCCTCAGTACTACATAAAAATGAATAAATGAAACAAAGGTACTGTATCCATCTATAACTAAAAACAAAACAAAACCAAACCAAAAAACACCATGAAAAAGCAAGGAAACATGATACATCCCTAGAGATAACCATAAAGAAAAGGAAATTTACCAAATGCCTAAAAAAACAATTCTAAACAGTCGTCTTAAGGAAGCTCAGAGAAATACAAGAGAATATAGAGAAACACCTAAATGAAATCTGGAAAACAATTCATTATAGGAAGAAGAAATTCAACAGAGAGACAATTACCAGAAAAAAAAAAACAACACAAAAATTGATAGCCATATGATTAGATCAAGCAGAATGAAAGAATTCTGAACTTTTAAGACAGGTCTTTTGAATTGATCCAGTTAGAGAAATAAAAAAGAATAAGAATGAAGGAAGACTGTTGAATCTATGGGACACCATTAAATGAACAAATAATCCCATTATGAGAATAAGGAAGGACACAGAAAAAGGCACAGGAAGCCTATTTAATGAAATTGTAGTTGAAAATTTCCCAAGTCTAGGGAAATTTCCTAGAAATTTCCATGAAGATCAAAGAACTTCAGTTAGACTCAAAGAGGCAAATTATAATCAAGGTAATAAAAGTAAAGGACACTTCTAAAAGCAGCAAGAAGCCAGGCATGGTAGTACATGCCTGTAATCCCAGCAACTCAGGAGGTTGAGGCAGGCTGAGATGAGACCCTGTCTTTAAAAAAAAAAAAAAAGCCTGGTCCTTACCCACCAAAAAGGTGCAGTACAAGAAAAATGTCAAGTTTCTAACAAGTGAATTTTGATTAGAAAAAAGATTATTCAGCAGAAACCTTGCAGGACAGGAGAGAATGGGAACTTATTAACATTCAGAGTGCTGAAAAGAAAAATACTGCCTGCCAAGAATATTATGCCCACTAAAGTTATCCTTTAGAAATTGAGAAGAAATAAAGTCTTTTGCAGACAAGTAAAAATGGATAAAGGAGTCATACACCTAGAAGCAAAATGATAATTACCACCATGAAAACATGTGAAAGTATAAAGCCACACAAAGAAGGAAGAGGAATGAATAAATCTTTATCACGATAGGAATCACCAGATCACAAAGATTCAGGGTAAGAGCAGAGGAGAGGAACAAAAGTATACAAAACAACAAGAAACAGGAGCAGGTTTTTAATCTATCAATAATACCCTTGAATGATGTAAATGGATTGAATTCCTCAATTAAAAGACAGAAGCCAGGTATGCTGGCACAAGGATCGCTTGAACCCAGTAGAGGCTGGCCTTGGCAGGAAAAACAAACAAAAAGCTACAAACTAGCTGAGTGCATTAAAAATAACAAAACAAAACCAAATAAAAATGAAAAACCAATACCTAACATAACTCCCCTGTAGTCACACAGACCAAAAGTGAAGGTGTAAACATACTTTATATACAAACAGAGATATGAAAAATTGTTCTACATGTGTAATAAGAATTGTGATGCATTCCGCTGTCATGTATTTAAAAAACTAGAACCAATAAAAAAAGTGAAGGGATGGAAAAACATTATTTCTCACAAATTGAAGCCAGAAATGAGTAGAAGTAGCTATACTCATGCAAAATAAAACAGATGGTTGGTCATTATATCACAACAGAACAATTTAGCAAAAGTACATATAACAATTGTAAATATATATCCACCCAACACCAAACCACTAAAATATGTAACATAAATATTAACAGATCTAAAGGAAGAGAGATTCTAATACAATATTAGTTAGAGAATCTGACAGCCCAGTTTAAATCAACAATTCATACAGAAGAAAATCAATAAAGAAACATCAGAGTTAAACTATATTATGGACATTGATATTTACAGAACATTTCATCCAATAGGTGTAGAATATACATTCTTTTCATCACCACATGGAATATTCTCCAGGATAGACTGTTTGTTAGGTCATAAAATAAGTCTCAAAAAAATCAAAATAATATGAGCACAATGGAATGAAATTAGAAACGAACAAGAGGAATTGTGGAAACAGCACAAGTACATGGAAATTAAAAATGCTGCAGAATGATCAATGAATAAATGAAAAAGAAAAACATTTCTTCAATGAAAATGGAAGCACAAAATGATATAAATAAATAAAAATAAACCTATTTGATATAGCAAAATCAGGATTAAGAGGGAAGTTTATAGTAATAAACATATCATGAAGTAGAAATATTTCAAGTCATTAACCTAACAATGTAACTTGAAGAACTAAGACTAAAAAAATTACCAAAGACCAGAGAAACAAAGTTGTTTTTTTTTTGAAAAGATAAAGAAAATCAGCAAATGTTTTAAGACTGACTGGCTAGATAAAGACACAAATAAAGTTAGAGATTCGGAAGGATTCATTACATCTGATGCCACAGTAATACAAAAGATCATTTGGGACAACAAGAAATGAATAAGTTCCTGTACACATACAACTTGTCATTAAACTATAAAGAAATAGAAAACTAAATGACCAATGCTGAGCAATGAAATTGAATTGGTAATTAAAAAAGAAACTTCCAACAAAGAAAAGCCCAGAACTGGATGGCTTCATTTGCTAAATTCTACTAACCTTTTTGTTTTTTAGTTGTCAAAGAACTCTTATTAATTAATTAATTCACATGTAGTGCTGAGAATTGAACCCAGTGCCTTATAATGCCAGGCAAGTGTTCTACCATTGAGCCACAATCCCAGCCTTCTACTAAACTTTTTTTTTTTTTTGGTACTGGGGATAGTACACAGGGGCACTTGACCACAGAGCTACATCCTCAGCCCTATTTTGTATTTAATTTAGAGATAGGGTCACACTGAATTGCTTAGTGCCTCACTGTTGCTGAGGCTGGTTTTGAACTCACTATCCTCCTGCCTCTGCCTCCTGAACTGCTTGGGATTACAGGTGTGCACCACTGCACCCAGCTCTACTAAACTTTTAAAGAAGTAACACCAACTCTTTTTCTCACACCATTCCAAAAATTGGAAAGGTAGGAAATCCTTCCTTATTCTATGAGACCAGCATTTCTTTGATATGAAAACCAGAGAAAGATACAACAAAAAATAGGAAATAACATACCAGTATATTCTGTGGAAAATAAATGTAAAAATTCTTAACAAAGTACTACCAAATTGAATCTAACAGCACAACAAAAAGATTATACACCATGACCAAGTGGGACTTATCCTAGGGATATAAAGATGATGCAACATACACAAATCAATAACTGTGATATATTAAATATTTTTAATGAATAATTAAATATTTTGACATAATAAAGGACAACTCAAATGATTATCTCAGTAAAACACAGAAAAAAAACATTTGATAAAAATCATGTCCTTTCATGATAAAAATACTCAACAAATTAGGTAATAAAAGAAATAAACAATACAATTAAGTCCTCCTTATATGGCAAACCAAACCCACAACTAATATATTTAACAGGAAATAGTCACAATTGTTAACTTTTAGATCTAGAACAATTCAAGGATACCCAATTTCATCACTTTTACTCAACACAGTACTGAAAGTTTTATCCAGAGCAATAATGAAAGAAAAAGGCATTTGAATTGGAAATGAGAAAGTCATATTATCCCTTTTTGTAGACATGATTTTATATATTAAAAAAAAACCTGGGATGGATATGTAACTCAGTTATAGAACACGTGTCTAGCATGTATAAGGCTCCAGCACTGCAAAACCAAACCAAAAACAAAACAAGACAAAGTCCCATATAAACACTGTAGAACTGAGAAATGAATTCAGTAAAATTGCAGGATACAAGATCAATATATAATATGATATATCAAGAAATATGTAATGTTTTGAACAACCAACAATAAAAAATTAAAATAAATAAATAAATAAAAAATAAATACAAAGTTAAGTACAAAAAAAATGAGTTCCATGAAATGACCTTTTATAAAATCAATATATTAAGTCAATATCATTTCTATAAACCAACAAAAATGATTAGAAAAAAAAAAGAATCAATATATAAAAACCAGTCATGTTCTTATATACTAACAATGAACTAGCTGAGGAAGAAATCAAGAAAGCAATTCCATTTACAACAGCTACTAAATCAAAACAAACAAACCAAATCAAATCAAACAAAGGCTAGGAATAATTGTTTCTTTAAATACTTTTATTTTATTTATTTACTTTTATGTGGTGCTGAGGATTGAACCCAGTGCCTCACACATGCTAGGCAAGCGCTCTAACACTGAGCCATGACCCCAGCCCCAAGCTCGGAATAAATTTATCCAAGTAGCTAAAAGAACTCCACCATAAAAACTAAAATGTCTGATTAAAAACATTAAAGAGGACACGCAAAAAAGGAAAGGTAGATCATATTCATATACTGGAGAAATAATATTGTTAAAATGACCATAATACACAAAACAATACACAGATGAATAATGAAATAAATTCCCTATGATAATACCAATGAGAGTTTTTATAGAAATACAAAAACTCCTATTAAAGTTTCTATGGAACCACAAAAGATCCTGAAAAGTCAAAGCAATCCTGAGCAAAAATAACAAAGCTGGAGGCATTATAATACCTGACTTCAAAACATTATAGGACTGGGGTTGTAGCTAAGCGGTAGAGTGCTTGCTTACATGTGTGAAGTACTGGGTTCGATCCTCAGCACAACATAAAAATAAAAGTAATTGTGTCCATCTATAAGTAAAAAAATATATATTTAAAAAAACATTGCAAAGTTATAGCAACCAAATAGCGTGAGACTGGCATAAAAACCAGCACAAAGACCAAAGAAATAGAATAGAGAACTCAGAAATTAATCCATTGCACATAGAGTCAACTGATTTCTGATAGAGGCACCAAAAACTGCACCTTTTATTGAAGAGGCTATCTATATGCAAATGAATGGAGCTATTGTTTTGAAGTATCATCAAAAGGCCTATGTGTTAAAGGCTTGGTCATTAGCCTATAGTGCTACTGGGAGGAGGTAGAACTTTTAAGGAGAGGAACCTAGTGGACCACTAAGCCACATCACCAGCCCTTTTTATTATTTATTATTATTTTTTTCTTTTTAGTTGTATATGGATACAATACCTTTTTTTATTCACTCATTTTTTTATGTGGTACTGAGAATCAAACCCAGTGCCTCATACATAATAGGCAAGCGCTCTAGCCACAAACCCAGCCCTCATTTTTTATTTTGAGACAGGATTTTGCTAAGTTGTTTAGGGTCTTGCTAAGTTGCTGAGGCTGTCTTGAGATCCTCCCACCTGAACCTCCTAAGCCCCTAGGATTACAGGTGTGTGTCATGTCTGGCAGGGTCTCTACTTATTATTATAAATAATCTGATCTAAGAAAGATTTTAAAGCATAGATAAGGTTTCTGAGTAAGTCCTCCTGATTTCAAGTTTTGGCTTTTCTAATCTCTTGTGTTATATCAGGCAAGTTATTTAACCTCTTCAAAGTATAGTTATCTCATTTATAAAACAATTAAATAATTATAACATGACATTTTATATATTAAAAGCATACATGACATTTGGTACTTAGTCATTTCTTCAATAAATACACCAATCATTCAATAAATGTTTATTATGTGAATGCATTAATCTGTGTCAGGCATAATTTTTGGCGGAATAAGTATATACTGTTGAACAAGCCAGGTATTGCTCTCAAGTCATTTAAGTTTTGTGGAAGGGATGGGAGGGTTAGGATAAAGAAAATAAGAAAATAATCTTATTGATAACTGCTATCATCCCTGGGGCCTGGCACAGTCTGAATCTCTATTATCTTACAACATCTATTTCTACTCTCATGCTCACTCTGCATCTGTTATATAGGCCTCCTTAATGCCATGATTTCACTAAGAACATTCCCATCTCAGAGCCATTTTACTTTTGGTTCCCCCTCCCTGGGACAACCCATCCTTCTGATATCTCAGTGGTTCACTTCCTTAATATCTTTGTTCAAATGTCACCTCACCAAGCACTTCTCTGATCACCTTTTAATAAAAAACCACTTCCCACCTTCACTATTCCCAAGTACTTACCACTTATATTTTTATAAGTTCATGTGAGAAGGATCTTTGCTTTGTTCTCTTCTATAACCCCAGCATGTAGAGTAATACTAGCATAATACTGAATAGATATTTGTTGAATAAAGAATAATACAAATAAAAACAGGTTGATGTGATATAGAGTGGTTCAAGGCCTACTTTTGGTTAGTCAGAGAAGGCCTCTTTAGGAAGAAAACATGTAAGATCAGTTTGTGAATGATGGGAATACAGGTAAAAATATGGGAAGCATTTTAGGCTCAAGACGGTAGCATGTACTTGCAGGTTGAAGCAGTGATGGAAGGAAATCAACAGGGTAGGGGATATGTTATGAAGGTAGGATCAACTAGATTTTTTCATGGACTAATGTGGAGGTTGTGAAAGTAGGAGGTAATCAAGAAGGAATCTGAGATACTGAATGTTTTCAGCAGAAAGAAATGATGTTTAAATAGTTAAATATGATTACCCTAAGATGAATGTAAGTATGGTCAATATTTACGTGTTAATTTAAAAAAAATCTGAGGAAGAACTTTGAAAACATTATGCAAAATGAAAAAAGCTTGCCACAAAAGGACATTTTTATGGTATGATCCCATTTATATGCAGTTTTCCGAATAGGTGGATTCATAGAGAAAGATGATGGTTGCTAGGGGCTGGAGGGAAAGGGTAATGAGGCATGAATACTAATGGGTATAGGGTTTTATTTTAAGGTTGATGAAAATTAGGAAGTGTCATGTCTGCAAAACTTTATACATAAACCAAAAACCACTGAACTGTACATGTTAAATGGTGAATTTTGTGGTATGTGAATTACATCTGAAAAGAATCATGGGATTTTGGGCTGGAGTAATAGATACTAGGTAGCTATCTCTTACAAGAAAGGTGGTTAATCACATGTTCTTTAGATCCAACTGGAGAGATCAAGTTTTTGGAAAATGAATATACACTATGGTCCTGATTGATTAAACTGATTGTTGTACACTGATGATATGATTGGAATCAGTGTTGAATCTCTGTATTTGTTCCTAGGATGAAGTCTGTTAAAGCACATAGCTCTCTCACTGAAGATCTCTTCAAAACGCTGGAAACTAATAACTTTATTAGAATATTAAACTAATAATATAGCATAGAAAACACGGATGAATAAAAATAATCCCTTCTTCTTCCTCTAAGTTGATTATGCAGAATATTAAGTGCCCCCTTCCCCATTTTTTATACCTTTATTTTATTTATTTATTCATCTTTATGTGGTACTGAGGATCAAACCCAGGGCCTCACACATGCTAAGCAAGCGCTTTACTGCTGAGACACAACCCCAGCACCCCCTTTTTTTCTTAATCCTTATTCAGAAACATATCGTCTAGTGCAGGAAGAATCTGAGTAATAATTGTCTTTAGACTAGTTCTTAATCAAAGGTGATTTATACTCTCAGGAGACATCTAAAAATATCTGAAGACATTTTTGGTTGTCAAAACTGGAGAGTGCTATTGGACTATAGTGGTTAGAGGCCAGGAAGGCTGCTAAGAATCCAACAGTAAATAAAATAACCCACAACAAAAATTTAGCCCAAGTCAATAATGCTGACTTGAAAAATTCTTATATAGGTTATAAGTCCCAACAATAAAACTTTATAAATTCATGAATATTCAGTTGATTCTAATTTTCTGTGGATATTTGCATATTTACTTTTTTGCACTGCTAGGGATTAAACCCAAGGCCTCGAGCATGTTAGGCAAGCACACTACCACTGAGTTACTTTCCCATCCCTTTTTGTGGATATTTGGATTTCCTTCTATCTACTTATCTCAATGGTAATACTATTTGCTAGGTATTTTATGGCAATGCAAACAGAAAGCTGAATTAGGCAAAGATCTGCAAGATGAGGAACTTATGTTTCAAGGGGGAAGACAAGAAAGGCATATCCATATGGTCTGGGGCTCCTTTTCTCTTTATTTTTTGATAGTTTAACAAGGAGCTGGGTCAGCCCTTTGAATAGCTTAATGATTAAGGCATAGTTGCAGATATGTTTTAAACAGGGAAACAACATATTAATCCATAGTGGCTGTACAGTTATTTTTCTTCATCCTTGTGTTATTTTCTTTCTTTCTTTTTTTTTTTTTTAAAAAAAATAGATAGTAGTCATTCTGTTGGGTAGAATCTTTTTGCATTTTCCTACTGACTGATGATGTTGAGCATCTTTTCATGTGTTTACTGGCCATTTGAATATCTTCCCTAGAGAAATGTCTATTCAAGATTTATGCCCATTACAACATTTTATTGTTGAGTACCCCATATATTTAAAGATTCTTCTTGAGGCAACACTTTTATCTAAAGTGGCTTTTCTTTGTTTATTTTTGAATACTCAAAACTAATAGTAGACTTTCAAAATAATTACTCCTTCATAGGGTGGACTATGAAAAGGAGAACATTACAGGATAACATTAAAGAATACTGATTAGGCTGGGCTAGGTGGTACATGTTTATAATCCCAGCTACATGGGGGAAGCTGACGCAGGAGGATTACAAGTTCAAGGCCAGTATCAGCAAATTAGTGAGACCCTGTGTCAAAAATTAAGGGCTGAAGATGTAATTCAGTGGTAGAGTACCCATGGGTTAAATCCCAGGAACACCAAAAAAAAAAAAAAAAAAAAAAAAAGTGATTTGTGTATGTGGGTGAAGGAATGGCAGATATTTTAAGGGAAAGTTTTAAAGTTTTACCTATAAAATTTTTGTTCCTGAAATTTAGTTGTTTAATATAAAATTGAGGCCTGAGTTTGCCAATGTTGTGGAACAATTCTGTTTTAATGATAAGATGTTTATCAGACCACCACTGTCTCCATTTCTAAACTATTTGAGTGTATTAAATAGTATCTTCCTAGGTAAAAGAGATAATTTGCATCTTAAAAATGACCACCTACCCCATCTCATCTATTATTCAGAAGTCACTAAAAAAATGATGAAATATTTATTGATTACAGAATAAGTGCTTCTATTATCTAGTTTGACATAAAAGAATGTCAATAACCTTATATTTGCCTGAGAGCACTATTTGGTTTCTAGTATTCAGTCTGTAAGTTAGTACTGCATTTTCTAACTTGTGAATATAAATAAACTGTCATTTTTGTTTATTCAATCAAACCACCAATACTACGTATTATTGAAAAGTTTGTATGGAAAAGGCTTACATACTAAAGTAAGGCAGTTACAATGATACATTATTTTATCTATAAATATGACCAGGTTCTTTGATTAAAATGACTGAGTTTAATTACAGTTGAATAGTTGAAAATGTTACTTTTCTGGTCTTGAATGTTATAAATATCAGAAAGTTAAAATCTGTTTATCTTTCTTAAACCATTGCAAGAGCAGAATATCAGGATAATAATTTGGACTTACTATACTGGGGAATTTTTTCTTTTTCCTTATCCATCAATAGATTTCCTGACAGAAGTCTCACAGCTAATACTATTAAATAAGAACATCATGTGAAGTACTTAGCATTGTACTAACTGGTACAAAGTAATTTCTAATGAATTTTAGCCATTATTATTACTTAGAAGTAGCTCCTAAGTCCTAGGTTATGAAAGAGATCTCTCAGGAATAAACATCAAGCTTTTTGCAAGATGACACCTACAAATAATGTTGTAGTTTAAAAATGTATAATTTTTGTTGTTAGATAGTCCTGAGTTTAAAAGATTTTCTACAGCTGAAAAACCTGAGGCTCTGAAAGCTTAAGATCAGTAATTTGAGCTTTCAGAGCCTCAGTTTCCTCAGCTGTAGAATGGTGATAATAGGAGATACCATGCAGAGATACTGTAAAATTCAATGAAATAATATCCAGGGTCTGAAATAGCTCCTAGCACATGTAGGTGTTTTACAATTACAAATCTGTTGGCTTGCATTTAATTTTTATGAACGATTTCCATTACTTTATATTAGACTAAGTAATCTTACAACCAGAAATGAACCATAACTATGATATGTTTTAGTTAAGCACTCTTCAAGTTTTCTGCCTTAAGTTTTATTTTTAAAATATGAAAGCCTTCGAACTAATTTTAAGCAAGCATTTGTTTAACAAATACTTGGATGTCCTAGAATGGGTAAAACACATAGAATCAGTTCTCAAAGAGTCTCCAGGCCAACTTAGATAAGAAACACAAGAGACAGTTCTATTGACATTTGGTAGGAAGAACTTATTTCTGGTTTGGAGAGTGAGGTAATAAAGGATTGATGGGACAGTGCTATTTTTCTAAGTTGTAGAAATGCTGAAGTTATGAGATAGGGGAAAAGGGAGAGATTGAAAATGGCATGGAATGTGGAGGTGGAAAAGCTAGATATACCGGAAGTCAAGCTGGATATGTGTGGAGTTTATAAAAGGAATAGAAATAGATAAGGGTGATGAGTAATTAAATGGAAGATATAGCAGAAGAAAGAATATAAGAGATTAAAGACAACTCTGTCATAACAGTACATTCTGACAGCAATAAAAGAACTTCTTCATGACATACCTCATCTCCTGCCCCTCAGTACTGGAAATTGAACCCATGGCCTTGTGCATGCTAGACAAATAATTTACCACTGAGTTCCATCCCCAACTCCGTTTATTTTATTTTGAGAGAGGGTCTTACTGTCTTCCTCAGGCTGACTTTGAACTTTGTGATCCTCCTGCCTCAGAATCCCAAGAACTTGACAAGCACACACCACCATACCTTGTGCCATATTACATTTAAGTTGCCAAAAGTACAGAAGAAAGACAGAATATAAAAAGCTGCAAGAGAGAAACACCAAGTCACATTTAGAGGGAAATCCATCAGAATAATAGCAGGGTAGGAGGGCATGGAATGATGTATTTCAAGTCAATTTTATTCTTCAGATTTGAATGAAGGTCTTCCAAGATAAGCATAAACTCCAGGAATTCATAACCACTAGAAAACCATTACAGAAGATACTTAAGGGAACCTGTCACTCAGAAGAGGAGGAAAGATTAGCACAATCATAAGATCATGGGAAAGAACAAATTGCATTAGAAGAGTAGACAAGCAAAAAAAAAATAGTAAAGACTCAAATATTATCAATATAGTGATCAATCAAAATCTCAAGATCAATAGGACAGGATGAAATGAATGCAAAATATTCAAAACAAGCCAAAAAATCTGTAAAATGACAAGAACAATTATATACCTTTCAGTAATAACCCTGAATATAAATGGTCTTAATTCTCCAATTAAAATACAGATTAAAACAAGACCAACAATATGCTATCTTCAAAAACACATATCACCTGCAAAGACATATACAGACTAAAAGAATGGAAAATGATATTCCAAGTAAATGAAACCCCAAAGCAAGCAAGAGTAGCTATACTTGTAGCCAACAAAATAGCCAAATTATAAGAGACAAAGAAAGTGTATCATGAAAAAGATATAATGATTATAAATACTTATGCACTGAAAGGCTGGGGCACTGAATTTTATAAAATAATACTAGCCATGAAAAGGGACAGGCCCCGATATAATACAATAATAGTGGGTGACTTCAATACCCTGTTTTCACATATCATCCAGGCAAAAATTCAAACGGACTTAACAGTCATCTACAGACTATTTCATCCAGTAGCTACAGAATGCATATTCTGTTCATCAGCACATGGATCTTTTCACAAATTAGATTATATATCATAAAATAAGTTTTAAGGAATTCAATTAAACTGAAGTAATCTCTTGCACCTTTTTTTTTCAAAAAATTTTGTATTTGTTTTAATTAGTTATACATGACAGAATGCACTTATATACTTTGACGTATCATACATTGATGGGATATAATTTCTCAGTCCTCTGAGTATATTGTAGAATCACATTGGTCATACAGTCACATACATACATAAAGTAATAATGTCTGTTTCATTCTACTATCTTTCTTATCCCCACATCCCCTGCCTTCCCCTCCTTACACTTCCTTCTACCTAATCTAAGGTAATTTTTTTTTTGCATTACAATTTTTAATACACATATATACCACATCATTTTTTATCTCTGTATATAAAGTATGTTGACACTCAATTCAAGTCTTCATGCATGTACTGTGTATAATTATGTTCATCACATTCCACCATCCTTGCTAATCCCCTGACCCCCCTTTACCTCCCACCCCTCTTCCCTATCTAGAATTCATGTCCTCTCATGCTCTCCCTCCCAACCCCACTATGAGTCAACCTCCTTATATCAGAGAAAACATTCGGTATTTGCTTTTTTGGGATTGGCTGACTTCACTTAGCATTGTCTTCTCCAACTCCATCCATTTACCTGCAAATGCCATGGTTTTGTTCTTTTTTTAATGCTGAGTAAAATTCCATTGTGTATATATGCCACATTTTTTTATCCATTCATCCACTGAAGGACATCTAGGTTGGCTCCGCAGTTTAGCTATTGTGAATTGTGCTGCTATAAACATCGATGTGGCTGTATCCCTGTAGTATGCTGTTTTTAAGTCCTTTGGGTATAGTCTGAGGAGAGGAATAGCTGGGTAAATGGTAGTTCCATACCCAGTTTTCCAAGGAATCTCCGTACTGCTTTCCAAATTGGCTGCACCAATTTGCAGTCTCTTTTGCATCTTATTAAACCAGAAGGGACTCAAACTAGAAATCCATAGCAAGAGAAATTAGAGAAATTATACAAACACATGGAGATTGAACAACATACTATTGAATGTACAGTGGGTCACTGAAGCAAGTAGGGGGAAAATAAAATTTCTATATAATCAAATAAAAATATAAACACAACATATCAGAAATTAGAGATGAAAATAGAAACATTTAAATACTTTAAAGACCCATATATGAACTGGAAAATCTAGAAATAGACGAAACTTCGGTGCACATGATAATCTCAGAAATTGAATGAGGAGGATAAAAAAACATTTAAATATGTTAGTAACAAGTAATGAGACTGAAGCAGTAATTTGGTCTTCCAACAAAGAAAACCTCAAGTCTGGATGGATTTACTGCTGAATTTTATCAGAGTTTTTAAAGACACACAACAATTCTTCCCCAAACCATTTCATAAAATAAAGGGAAGAAATTGTTCCAAACTAATTTTATGAAGCCAAAGTTATCCTGCTTTTAAAAGAAACAAAGAAAATTATATACCTAATGAACATAGGTGTAGAAATATTTTTAATGTTTCTATTTTCATCTATAATTTTATTTATTTGGATCTTCTTTCTTCTGGTTAGTTTAGCTAAAGGTTTGTCAATTTTGCTAATCTTTTCAAAGAAACCAACTGTTTCACTGATCCTCTGTATTGTTCTTTTAGTCTTTATTTCATTTATTTCTGTTAATGAATATAGATGTAGAAATCCTAAACAATATATTTACAAATCAAATTTAACACAACCTTAAAAAGATCATATAACCATGATCAAGTTGTTTTCATTCCAGGTATATAAGGATGGTTCAACATATACAAAACTAATAACTGTAATATAGCACATAAATAGAATCAAGGATAATAATCATGCAGTTATCTCAATAGATGCAGAAAAGGCCTCATAAAATTCAGCATCCCTTCATGATAAAAGCCCTGAATAAATTAGAGGATCATACCTCAACATAATCAAGTTTATATATATTAAAAACATATAACCAACATCATAGTAAAATGAGGAAAAATGAAAGCATTTCTTCTAAGATAAGGAATAAGACAAGAGTGTTCACGTTTCATCATTCTTATTCAATATAATACTAGAAATTATAGCCAGAGCAAATTGTGCAAGAAAAAGAAAGAAAATAGATACAAATAAGAAAGGAACAAGTTTTTTTTTTTTGATGATATGAATCTACTTAGAAAACCCTAATAACTTCACCAAAGACTTTCAGAGCTGATAAACTCAGCGAAATAAAAGGACACAAAATCAACATATAAAAACCAGGGACTTTTCTATATACAATACTTGCTGAGAAAGAATTCAGGAAAGCAATCCCATTTACAACAGCCTACAAAACAAAAAATAGCAATAACAAAACACCCTAGGAATGAACTGACCAAGGAGGTGAAAAACTGCTATAATGAAAATTTACAGAACACTGAAGGTACAAATTGAAGAAGACAGTATAGAAGATGGAATGACCTCCCATGTTCTTGGGTAGGCAGAATTAATATTGTTAAAATGGCCATACTACCCAAAGTGATCTCCAGATTTATTGCAATTCCCATCAAAATGCCAATGACATTCCCAGGAAACAAAAATACAAAAATTCATATGGAAGAAAAAAAAAAAACCCAAATAGCTGAGCAAAAAGCAATACTAGAATTAATTATGTCAAAATGGCCATTCTACCAAAACTGTTATACAGATTTAATGCAATTCCTATTAAAATCCCAATGACATTCTTCATAGAAATAGAAAAGGCAATCATGAAATTCATTTGGAAAAATAAGAGACCCAGAATAGCCAAAGCAATCCTTAACAAGAAAAGTGAAGCAGGAGGCAACATAATACCAGACCTTAAATTATACTACAGAGTCATAGCAACAAAAATGGCATAGTACGGGCACCAAAACAGACACTAGATCAATGGTACAAAATAGAAGACACATAGACAAATCCACATAAAGTTATCTCATACTAGACAAAGGCACCGAAAACATACATTGGAGAAAAGATATCCTCTTCAACAAATGGTTCTGGGAAAACTGGAAACCCATATGTAAAGCAGAATAAAATTAAACTCCTTTTTCTCACCCTGCACAAAACTGAACTCAAAGTAGATCAAAGGATTAGGCACTAGAACAGAGACCCTGTGCCTAATAGAAGAAAAAGTAGGCCCAAATCTCCACCATGTCAGCTTAGGAACTGACTTCCTAAACAAGACCCCTAAAGCACAAGAAATAAAATCAAGAATCAATAAATGGCATGGAATCAAACTAAAAAGCTTCTTCACAGCGAAAGAAACAATAATGTGAACAGAGGAGCCTACAAAATGGGAGAAAATCTTTACCACATGCATCTCAGAGAATTACTCTGCAGGATATATAAAGAACTCAAAAAAACTTAACACCAGAAAAAAAAAAATAACCCAATCAATAATTGAGTAAAGGAACAGAAAAGACACTTCACAGAAGAAAAAATACAATTGGTCAACAAATATATGAAAAAATGTTCAACATCTCTAGCAATTAGAGAGATACAAATCAAAATTAAATTGAGAATGGTAATTGTCAAGAATACAAAAAACAATAAATGTTGCTGAGGATGTGGGGAAACAGGGAACACTCATAAATTGCATATATCATAATTCTATCAGAGCAAACTATGTAATCACTATGGAAAGCAGTATGGAGATTCCTCAGAAAACTTTCAATGGAACCATCATATGACCAAATTATCCCACTCCTTGGTTTATACCCAAAGGACTTAAAATCAACAAACTACAGTGATGCAGTCACATCAATGTTTATAGCGGCTCAATTCATAAAGTAGCTAAGCCATGGAACCAACCTAGGTGCCCTTCAACAAATGAATGGATAAAGAAACTGTGGTTTATATATACAATAGAATATTACTCAACCTTAAAGAAGAATGAAATCATGGCATTTGCCAGTAAATGGATAAAGCTAGAGAATATCATACTAAGCAAAATACCCAATTCCCAAGGAACCAAAGGCCAAATGTTTTCTCTGATAATGTGGATGCTAATTCACAATAAGGGGAGGGGTTAGTAACAAATAGAGGTATTTTAGATTAGACAAAGGGGAGTGAAGGGAGGGGGTATGGATGTGGGAAGGATAGTGGAATGAATCAAACATTATTACCCTATGTGCATATATGACTATGTGACCAGTGTAATTCTATAACATGTACAACCAGAAGAATGAGAAGCTATACTCCATTTATGTATGATATGTCAAGATGTATTCTACTGTCATGTGCAACTAATTACAACAAATTTTTAAAAAGCAATACTGGAGAGATCATTATCTATTTCAAAATATACTATATGGTCACAGTAACAAAAACAGAATGGTATTAACATAAGAATAGACATATAGAATGGAGGATTCAGAAATAAACCCACGACACCCACAGCCAACAGACTGTTGACAAAGGTACAAAAAGCTGGCCCAGTGATGTCAAATGTTGCTGGGAAAATTGGTTATCACTGTGTAGAGGCCTCTATCTTCTATCCTGTATAAAAATCAACTCAAAATGGATCAAAGTCCTAAAACTTAGTATATGAAAAAATGCTTAATATCTTTAGCTAACAGGGAAATGCAAATCAAAACTTCACTGATATTGTATCTCACCCCAGTTGGAATAGCTTAAAAAACAAAAGAAAACAAAATAATAAATGGTGGCTAGAATGTGGAGGAAAAGGAACCTTATACACTATTCGTGGAAATGTAAATTGGTACATCCACTATGGAAAATACTATGAAGGTTGCTAAAAAACTAAAAACAGAACTACCATATGATCCAGTTATTCCATTCCTGAGTATAATATCCAAAGGAAATGATGCCAACATTCAAAAGAGATATCCACATATGTATGTTTATTTCAACAGTATTCATAATAGCTAAGAAAAGGAATCGGCTCAGATCAAGTTAACAGATAAATGTATAACAAGGACTTAGAATCTCTACCTTTATTTTGTATTCATCTTCAGGTCCCTCCTTAGCTCTGCACTTGTGTGCATGTTAATCATTTAAAAAGTTCATCTAAAAACTGGTGATACAATGTTTATTAGCCCTAAATTTACTAACCTATCTCATCCCACTCAAGACTGAGGCAAAATTTGTAGCATCCTGTTTTAGATCCCTGGGGTGGCATATAGAAATTTTTAGTCCTACTCCTTCCAGGAACATCAGAATGAAGGGTACATCACCCTATGATAGGACTATCTCCTAAGCAGGAACCATCATTTCTCAGGAACTGAAATGCTCCTTTCCAGGATCACAGATCTGATAGATAAATATCTTAAATAGAAAGTATCCTGAGATACCACCCCAAGCCAGATCTGAAATGTTCATCAACTAGTCCACAATTTGACAAAGACTACTTAATTATGCCTACCTCTCAACCCTGCCCAATTCTTGCTCCATTTAAACTGACAGGGCTGAAATGCTGCATCTCACCTTGCCTTCCCATGGTCATAATGATTAAAGTTCTGTTCCTACTTTTATCATTACTTTTTCTTTTGGTTTTTGTGATGAGTGGCTGGACCTGGTTATTTGGGATCCCTAGAGGTAGGCATCTGGCCTAGGACTCTGATAAAAAGTAGATAAAGAAAATATAGTCTGTACATAGACATGAATTACTATTAAAAAATAATTTCATTTGGAGAAAAATTGATGGAACTGGAGAAAGTTATGTTAAGTGAAATAAGTGAGATACAGACAAATATCAGGTTTACTCTCATGTGTAGAACCAAAAGCAAAGCAACACAAAACAAAACAAAACACAAAACACTACCTGAATGTATAAGAGACTTAGGTGAAGGGAGGGTGGACACAATCAAGGAAGGATATATATATATATGTAAATGTCAGAGTGAAAACCATTCATTTGTACAATTAGTTTATGTTAATAATTATAATCAAAACAAGTATCAAAAGTTTTAGGTACTGAAAAATGTAATGAATAATTATTGATTAAAGTGTAGAAATCAGAATGGTTATAATTAAAATTATATAAAGACAATATCCATGTGTTACAACCAATAATTTTCCTTAATAATCTGTTTATCAGCCATATTCATTTTATCATATTTTAAACCAAATTTTTCTTTGCTTTTCAGACATTATGAGTCTGCAATACATTTTAATTGCTCTAAAATATGAGGTATGTGTGATACTCTAATGTATAATAAGAAATATATTGGGCTGGGGATATAGCACAGTGGTAGAAGGTTTGTCTTCCATGCTTGAGCCCCTGAATTCCATTCCTTAGACCATAAAAATAAAAGAAAAGTAAATGAATATTTTATTTTCCAGGTACATGACTCCTTGGAATCTCTGAAATGGTATCTTTTTTGTATGGTAATAATATGGCTAGAAGCTCCTTGAGAATCTCAGGATAGGGGCTGGTTGCAAGGGTAACTAACTATCCATGTAAGAATAGGTTAGAAACTTTCAGCCTCTACTTCCTTTCTAGGAAAAGAAGAGGGCTAAAGGTTGAGTTGATCACCAGTGGCTAATGATTTAATCAATTATGCCTAACCTAGGAAGCTTCCATAAAACCCAAGAGGAAAAGGTTGGAAAGTTTCCAGACTGGTGAACATATCAATGTTTTGGTAAAGTGGCACACCCCAAGCTCTTGTCCTTTGTATTTGTTCTTCTGGCTATCTGTATCGTTTATAAGAAACCAGTAAATGTAAATGTTTTTTTCAGTTCTTTGAGCCATTTTAGGAACTGATGGAACCTAAGGATACAGCCATGGGAAATACCAATTTAAAGAAGTACTGGATACCTGGACAGCACTGCATCTGATGTCTAAAGTATAGGGCATTCTTGTGATAGTGACAGAAATGAGTAGAATTATAAGACACTTGATATTGGAGAATCAGTTGGTGTGGGAAAAACACACATATCTGGTTACAGATGTATTCTTTGTTGAGTGAGTGTGAACAAGAGAAAAAACAGTTGTCTTTTTTTCTTTTAATCATAGTATGTGACTGCTTAATACTACTTTTAGAATAGACCAACCAAGAGAACACAGAAGGTAGGGGTTACTTGGGTTTCTTTCCCGGCTATATGAACAAATAATTAACTCAAAAGAAAAAGTAAGTAATTTAAGAGGGAGAGAAAAATTCTTGGTCTCACAATATTATTATTCATAAATGACTAATAACCCACTGGCCCACCAAATTTTGCCAATATGATCCAACCTACTAAGTTCTTGGCAAAATATTAGTTAGGGAATTTAGGTCCCTGTTGCAGATTTTTGGCTAACTTATTAGAGCAGTGCACAAAGTCCTACATTCAAACTTAGAGTTGTTTAGCTTCTAAAATGTTCATAATAAATGTAGTTTTATGTTTTTTTTTTTTTCCCATAGGAACTTTGGTTTATTTGCAAAATTAATGAGTCTTCTGTAATGTAACTCTCCAACAACATTTGGCCTTTCAGGCTTTGCTAGAAAGTAAAAACCACAGAATATTGTATAAGAATGATAAGATCTACGTATAAGCAAAAAGAAAATTAGGCCAGGCCTATGCTGAGTAATATTATGTAATTATCTCTCTCTGGTTTTCAAACTTTTAAAACTATAGTCTACAATAAAAACCACATTTTATGTCATCACCAAGTATGAACAGACATACATATTCCTAAAATTAAAAAATATCATAAAATAATAACTTTTCTGTGATATACTTTCATATTTCCTAGGGTTCTCTTTTATTTTGTTAAATAAAAATTTCTATTAGCCACTAAATTAATTTCATGATTGACTAATGGGTAGTGACCCTCAGTTGCTCTATGAGAAAGCCAGGAGTACAGTTTCTAAAATACATAAATGTAGTCATCCCTACATCCCTAGAGAGAATTATCTACTGATAATGCAGGATGGAATGTGGGGAGGGTTATAGCTTCACCACATAATATAAACATGTTTAACATTAAAATTTGGGGCAGGGTTTCATGATTATATTGCCTAAATCAATTAAATTCTCACTTTCCAGTTTAGAAAATATATTTATGCCTGAAACACAGCATATGCTTGTAATATTTTTAAAAACTTTTCATAATATTAAAATGTAACATATGCTCAGTATAGTAAAATAAAATGTAATCACCCGGTTGGTGCATTTTTTTGAAATGTGGATGGATTTAAATTGTTAGTTTTAACATAGAAGTTTCACTGATAATTCACTGGGGAGCTAAGTTTTTGGTTTTAGGTATGTTGGGTTTGCCTGAATTTACTAGGTTTGTGAAATGAAATGAATAGCTTCATTTTATTTTTCTGTATTCTGGAACATTTTACATAGTAGTGAAATAGAAGATAAAACTAGCTGATCCTAGAGCCTTTTTTTTTGTACAAAGTATAGTATGTACATAAATTAAGAATAATTTGTTCAAGTCATCTTATATCCTTAATTATTTTCATTTTTTGACAGACAGTGGTATATTAAAGTATTTGACTATAACTGACAATCTTTCCTGGAATTTTTAAAGTAGTTTTTGTTTTATGAATGTTTCTATGCTGAAACTGCAATTGTGAGTTTTAACTGTGTATAATTAGCTAAAAAGTACACTCATTATTATGTATGACTATCAAATAACACGAGAATGGTCATATTATGAGCTTTTTTTTTTTTTTAAATCCAAAAAAAGTAGGAACATAGCAGGTCTGCTTATATTTCTTCATGGGTAAGACTTGGAGACACTAAGAAGTGTATTAGTGTATTAGGATCCCTTTTCTTATTTAGATAATATAAATGATTACCATGTATTTATTGTATTTTGGATCTAATCTTATGTCAAATGTACTTTCTTTGCTTAGTCTTTTCCTTTTTTGACTTAATTGTATTTCCCTTTATTATTTATCTGAATGTATAACTAGATTTTTTCTTCATACTCACAACTCAAAAAAACCTCTCAATATTTTCCAGCTTCTATTTCACATATTAAAATCTAGCATTAATTTAGATTATAGTATTAATTGGATTCTAATTTTTACTTCTTCTAAAATGAGCTTAATTTAAATAATTTACCATTTTACTCTTTAAAATAAGTCTAATTTCTTCAAATTTCTCTCTTAGTTCAACTGAAAAAAATAATAAGAAAGGACTTGGGTCTATCACAATGGTGATAAATGAAGAATTAAATGTTAATATTTTGCCTTGAGAATCTTTTTTATAATTTATTGGTATAAGCCTAAAGACTAAGTCTAATAAAAAAAAATATTAGGGGGTATGAAACCAATTTTTGTCATCAGTTTACCTTGCCAATATATTGAATGAAGGTGCTTCTATACATTATGAACATTATATCTGGCCTTACCTGAGCCATTTTTCAGATACCCATTTGCATCTACAGCTGTATACATGATATATGGTCCAGGCTGATTCACTCCAAAAGGCTGCAATAAGAAAAGAAATAGTTTTGAAATGTAAGTGAGTGATTTGAAATTTCATGCAAATCTATCGTGAACACAGTAAAAAATTCTTACATGTAATTCTTATATGGATAAGAGTTACTCAGCACTTCTATAATACTTCAAAATAAAACTTGGTTAGTAGAAAATTCTTAACTTTGTAAATGACTTGATAGTTACATTTATATAGTTCAAACTGAGTATTTACAATATTTAATATTGTTTTTCTTTATAAGGACAAATATTTTAAGCAAAATTTTATTCACTACTTTCGATTTTACCTAGAATAGAACTACAACAGTTTTGGGATGGATGTAGCTCAGTGGTTGAGTGCTTGCTTTGCATGCATGAGATCCTGGGTTCAACCCTTAGCACTACAAAAAAACTAAAACAAAAAAACCCCAAAATCAATAGTTTTATTATATAATATTTCTGTTGAATATAGCATTGCTTTATTTCCTACAGTGATGGGTAATGTATACATTCTCTCACTAAAATATCAAAGTAAATAAAATTCATCTATAATAATTACAGTTGATGAAAAAGATTAATAATTAGTTTTTATCAATTTTAACTCTCTGCTCATTAGAAGAATAAATTATATTCCACTTAAGAAAAATCTGACAAGGCCTAATTACAATGGTAAAGTTTATCTTCAACTTGTATATTGCTTCTTATACTAGAATTATTTTTCAAACTTTGAATGAAAGATGATATATTTATTTTCTTTACAAATTAAACAGGACATAAAGAAACTAATGGCTGCAATGGATTTTCCTATAAAGAGATGACAAAAAGTTTAAGAAATGCTTTAAACTCTTGAATATTGTCACAAAAATGAAATTGTATTTATCTTTCCAATAAAGTAGGGGAAAGTTAATAACATTTAGATAGTCTATTGATGCTCTGAAAATGATTTTCCTCCAGGATAGGCAAGAAATAATTAATTTCATCAATACCACAATTGCCTGATTGATATTTTTAAGAACCTTAGACTTTCATGTGCTTCCAAAGGCCATGAGAAACTAGAGTGCTATAAGAATGGAATAATTACTCATCAGAATTTATTTATTTAGTTAAGTTGAATAAAATATGTGAATAATATCACACAAATAAAGCATATACTTTGTATTAAGTACTGTTTCATGAAAGAGTTAATGAGATTCCATATACGTATATATTCTTATTTTGTAGACAGGAAAGGAAAAGCATTATCTTTTAATATCCAGTTTTGAAGCCAACCACAGATAGTTTTTTGTTTTTTAAGTATAGCAGAGATTGAATGCAGGGGTGTTTTATCACTGAACTACCTTCCCAGCCTTTTATTTTGAGACAACTTCTTAATAAGTCTCTGAGGGCCCCGCTAAGTTGCTGAGACTGGCCTTGAATTTGAAATCCTCCTGTCCCAGCTTCTTGAGTTACTGGGATTACAGGGTCAAATTACCATATCATTTAACCACAGATAGGTGAACAAAAGTTAAGGTAAGAAATTATCTTCTTCATGCAATTTTTCTTTTTCTTTATAGTTTTACATATGCAAATTCATTATGTGCTTTGAAAAGTACATTATTTTGAGACTCATTCATAATTAAGCATATAGCTGTAGTACATTTCTGGTGCTTTAGGATATCCATCATATAACATGTTTTTCTTATTGTTGACAGTTTCCCATTGCTTTTGCAGTAATAAACATAGCATTCTTATATATGAATTGGTATTACCTCTATATTCCTATCAGCAGCATATAAGAGATATTACTGGTTTATGTACTTAACATTGTGAATGCAGTACATACTTCTTAAAATAAATTTTTCTTTGTATGTGTTTCTTTGGCATAGGGTATGACCTTTCATACTTTAAATCTGTCTTATTCCCGGGAGATCTGGAGATACTTATGAGGTCACACTGTCCACTGTGATAATGACTTCAAATTTAATTTGTTATAGTGCAGTGTAGACACTGGAACAGCTATCTTGGGTTATAAGAATTCTCAGTGAATATTTCCAATTATATTCTTGAATATCTGTACTAATTCACCTGGCATATTTCATATTACTATACGTAGTATCTTATTTTTACAGGTTATGTGGGCATTTTTCTCTTTCCCACCCATATTCAATTAAAAAATTAGGTCAGCACGTCTCTGAATTAGAGAGCAAAAGTTCACCACATCATGAGCTAATCATTCTGATATTGAAAGACAATTTCCAGAAATCCAGGTTCAATTCCTCTACACAGTGTTTCTAAAAGTATAGCATAAAAGCTCCTAGGGCTCCCGACACACTCAGAGCAGATCACATTAGGTAAAATCACATTTCTATTTTAATAGTAAATTTAAATAGTACTTCACTTTTGCTGAGGCTGGCTTTGAACTTTGTATTTTACACTGTGTCAACAACTATACTAATGACACAAAAGCAAAGGTGGTTAATTAGCAGTAGCACCAAAAATGGGTATTTAGACTTGGTTATTAGTCAATGCTTTTCTGAAAATGGAGAAATAGAGTCTGAAAGTATTTGTTGATAATAAAAAAATTTGAGCTTCCAAGTGAAAACTAGAATCTAGAAAATTGCTACTGTAATCTGACATCTTCCCAATATTTAAAAGCTTTTCTGATGTAATTAATGGTGGTGCTAATTCAAAATATTATACTATGAAATGTGTCAACATCAGAATGATCTGTGTAACTCAGTATTCCAAAATTTTCCAAATGAACAATGCATAATATTACAAAACCATGCATATGTAAAACCATTTGTAGTTGAAGTTGAACCAATAGATTTTTTTTTTTTTTTTTTGGTACCAGGATTGAACTCTGGGGCACTTGACCACTGAGCCACATTTCCAGCCCTATTTTGTATTTTATTGAGAGACAAGGTGTCAGTGAGTTGCTTAGTACTTCGCTTTTGCTGAGGCTGGCTTTGAATTTGCTATTCCCTTGCTTCAGCCTCCCCAGCTCCTGGGATTGCCAGGTATGGGCCACAGCACTAGGCAAACCAATAGATTTTAATAAGCCAAGTTAGGTCTATCACTTCTGAAGTGGTATAGTAAGGACCTCCAAAACTCTGCTTCTTCATAAAAGCAATGAGAACTTTGGCAAAACATTGTCAAAATCACCTTTTCAAAACTTCGAAGAATCTAAGCAGCAGTTATTCAAGAAAAACAGCTGAATCTTGTGAATAGTGACCTTTGGTGTATATTAATTTGCCCGACTTCCATTACCCTTATGTTAACTCTAATGAAATATTAAAAACCTACAGCTTTGGGGGGCTAGGTTTGTGGCTCAGTGGTAGAGCACTTGCCTAGCTTATTGAGGCACTGGGTTCGATTTTCAGCACCACATATAAATAAATGAATAAAATAAAGGTCCATCAATGTCTACAATATTAAAAAAAAGAAAAATCTATAGCTTTGCAACTAAGGTAGCTATGAAAATGAATAGCCTTATAGTTACTGGAGGGGGCAGAATAAGGTTCAGAACTCCTAAAAGCCCCATTTCTACAGAATTCATTATTTGACGTATCCAGAAGCTCCCTGGAAATCTCCATTCTCAGGATTTGTCTCTGTTTAGGAGACTGAGAATTTGCTTGTATGAACAGCCCTATCACTGGAATGCTTGTTTAAAATAATCATCATCAGAGGTTTATGACTACAGCTATCTGAGGCAGTGATATCAACTGGGGTTAATGAGACGCTGACAAAACCTTAAAAGGAAAGATAGAAAGAAGATGTCAGTAGGGGGATTTGAGAAGCTTTCATATATTTCTGGGAAATCAGAAGGTCACATACATGAATAGTATTATGTTCATGCCCCTAAAGCCCTGAGAAGGATCTCATCTATCATTTAAGGCACTATCTGATCATCCAAGATGACCATTAAGCTGAGGGGGGAAACTTTAGTAGCCACATGCATAAGGAGTAGAGGCTTTATAGAATTTATCCAGGTGAATCATATGACAACAAGCAATAACAAAAAACTCAGGGTAGGTGGGGAATATCTGATATCCAGAGTTGATACATATTTTAAAATTCACATTTTCAACAATAACAAGAAAGTATGGCTCATATACTGGGGACGGGGGATAGTCAATAGAAACTGCCCCCAAGGAAGCTTAGATGGCTGATTTACCAAAGATTTTAAATCAGCTCTAATAAATATATCCAAAGAACTAAAGGAAATCATGATGAAAGAACTTACAGAAATCATAGAAAACAGTGTCTCACCAAAAAAGAATATGAATAAAGAGGCAGAAATCACAAAACAGAACCAAAACTAATTTCTGGAGTACAATGACTGAAATGAAAAATTCAGTACATTGGCCCAGTAGATTTAAATTGGCAGAAAAAATAATTGAAGATATGTCAATTCAGAAAATAAAGAGAGCTACAGAGACCTATGGGGTACCATTAAGAATATTAACTATAATGGGAGTTCTAGAAAGAGAGTAGAGAAGGGGAGAAACAATATATGAAGCAATAATGGCCGAGACTGCCCAAATTTAATGTTAACATTCACATGTAAAAATCCCAGTGACTACCCGGTAGGATGAACCACAGAGATAATACAGCATAATATATTACAGACAAATACTAACAATCATATCATAGTAAAAAAAAAAAATTTTTTTTTTTTTTTTTTTTTTTTTTGTGGTCATGGGGCAAGTGCTAGGCAAGTGCTCTACCACCTCAGCCCTCATAGTGAAATTTGGAAATGAAATAGAGAATCTTGAAAGCAGTAAGGGAGGAGAATTCATTCATTATGTACAAGGGATCCTCAATAAGATTAATGGATGAGGGGCTGTGGCTGTGGCTCAGCGGTAGAGCATTCGCCTAGCATGTGCGAGGCCCTGGGTTCCATCCTCAGCACCACATAAAAATAAATAAAGGTATGGCATCCAACTACAACTAAAAAATAAATATTAAAAAAAAAGATTAATGGATGATTTCTCATTATAAACCCATGAGGCCAGAAGGTAGCAGAATGATACATTTGAAGTATGAAAGAAAATGACTATTAATCAAAAAGTCTAAAATATAGTACAACTGTCCATCAGAAATGAAAAGGAAATTAACACATTGCCAGATAAAAACAGAGAAGATTTTATTGGTACACTTAACTTACAGGAATACTGAAGGGACTTCTAGCTGAATGAACTAAAAGGACCCTAGAAAGTAAATTGAATCTACACATAAAGCAATAATATAAAGTTCCTGGGCTCAAAATGTTTGAAGATGTTACTTGTATGACAATAAAAGCAGAAAAAAGGGGGTAGTAAAAATGTATAATGGAATACAGTTTTTGTAGACAAGTGAAATATGAACCACACTGTTTCAGAGATAAAATGTTAATTGTAATTCTGAGCAATTACTAAGAAAATAACTTAAAAAATATAGAGATAACCTAGAGAATATTCTAAAATAAAGCAGTACGAATGCAATAGAGGAATGAGAAAATTCAAGACAAAAGAAAACAAACAGAAAAAAGATATACATAAATACTGCCTTATCAATAGATACAATAAATGTAAGTGAATTAAATGCCCTTAACAAAAGATAGATTAATTACAGAATAATTAATAACAGTATGATCCAATTATATACTTTTTATAAACAGACACTTTGTAAATTCAAAGATTATACTGTATGAAACCCATTGAAAAATACACCATGTAAACAGAAAACAATGAGAACTGGAGTGGCTAAAATATAGATTTTAATATATAAATTTTACTAGAGACATAAAAGGACATGAAAAAAGGGTCAGTCCATCAAGAAGATATAACAATTTTAAGCACACATACACTTATCAATAGAGTCCCAAAATATATGAAGAACTGAAGGGAGAAATAGATAATTCAATAATAATTGGAGACTTTACTGCTCACTTTCAAAAAGGATTAAACAATTTTCTCCAGGAAAGGCCAAATACCAGAACTTAAAACAAGCTATAATAAATGTTAAAAGTATTGAAATTATACAAAGGATGATGATCTCTTTGTTATTTGGAAAATATATTTTTCATAATATACAGGCTATATTAACACAATATGTTATTATTATTATTTTTTTTGGGGGGGGGAGCGGGCACTGGGGATTGAACACTTGACCACTGAGCCATATCCCCAGCCTGTATTTTATTTAGAGACAGAGTCTCACTGAGTTGCTTAGCGCCTTGCTTTTGTGAAGGCTGGCTTTGAACTTGTGATCCTTCTGTCTTAGCCTCCTGAACTGCTGGGATTACAGGCATATGCATACCTGGTTTATTATTATTTTTTGTACTGGGTAGAACTCAGGGGCATTTTCCACTGAGTTATAGCACTAGTGTCCTCCCTGTTTTATAAATTTTGAGATGGAGTTATCTTGATAAGTTGCCCAGGCTGGCCTTGAACTTGAGATCCTCCTGCCTATGAGTGTGAAGAGAGAACCTACAGAATGGGAGAAAATCTTTGCTAGTTACTTTTCTGAAAGAGGATTAACATCAGAATATATAAAGAACTCAAAAAACTTTACAGAAAAACCCAAATAACTCAATTAATAAATGGGCAAATGGATTAAAAGGAACTTCTCAAAGAAATACCAATGGGCAACAAACATGAAAAAATGTTCAACATTACTAGTAATTAGGGAAATGCAAATTAAAACTACCCTGAGATTTTATCTCACACTAGTCAGAATGGCAGTCATCAAGAATACAAATAATAAATGCTGGAGAGGATGTGGAAAAAAAGAACACTTGTACTCTGTTGGTGGGACTATAAATTAGTTCAATCACTATGCAAATCAGTATGGAGGTTCCTCAAAAGACTAGGCTACACCCAACTAACTATACTACTACTTGGTACTTATCCTGAAGAATTAAAGTCATCATACTATAGAAGTACATGCATATCCATGTTCATAGAAGCACAATTCACAATAGCCAAACTATGGAACCAGCCTAGGTATCCATCAATGGATGAATGGATAAATACAAGGTGGTACCTATACACAATGGAGTTTTATTCAGCCATTAAGAAAAATGAAATTATGTCATTTGTGGGAAAATGGATGGAACTAGATTATCACATTAAGCAAAATATCAAACTCAGAAGGTCAAGGGTTATAATGTTTTCTCTTACATGCAGAAGCTAGAGAGGAAAAAAGGAAAGAAATGTGGAGCTAATCTCATGAAAATCAAAGGAAGATCAGCAGAAGAAAGGGCTGAAGTGGTGGGAGATGGAGAGGGAGGGGGAAAGTACTGGGGAGTGATATTGGCCAAATTATATTGTTACATATTTGTACATATACACAATATAACAATAAATCCCATCAAAATATAATGCACCAATAAAAAATGTGGAGGAACAAAAAAAAAAAAAGAGCGAGGGATATAGCTCAGTGGCAAACCATCTTTGAGTTTAGTCTATAGTACCAAAAAAAGAAAGAAAGAAAGAAAGAGAAAGAAAGACTAATTTTCCAAGAAAGAAAGAAAGGAAGGAAGTAAGAAAAAAAGAAATACTAATTTTCCAGTTATTCCTTGATGTGAAACCTAAAAAGTTAATATGCAAGGAGCTCAACCTATGAGAATATCAGCATGCCTGGCACTATGATCTTGGACTTCCATTACCCAGATCTGTGAGAAAATAATTTTCTGATGTTTAAATTACCCAGTTTATAATATTTTGTTATGGAAGCATTAGCTAATACAACAACCCAAAGCCTGTGAGTTCTTACTACATATTTCATATTCTGAGAATATTTTAAATATTTTCTTTACAAATTTTGAAAATAATAATGTAGTCATTATATACCACACACACATTCTGGGTTCAAATTTCTTCTTTTCTACATAGTTTCTGTGTGATGTTGGGCAAGATATTTTTATTTCTCTGAGTTTCACTTTCCTCACTTTTAATTAGGGATGGTCAGAGTATCTATATAATAGGATTATAGTAAGGATGGAACAACTATGTGTAAGGTACATTAGACTCCTTTTATCCTCAAGGGATACATTTCAAGACCCCCAGTGGATGCCTAAAACCATAGATAGCACTTTACCCTACATATGTATAAGTATAATAAAGTTTAATTTAAATAGAACAATTATAACAATACGCTCTAATAAAAGTTATGTGAATGTGGCTTTCTCTCTCTCTCTTAATCTCAAAATATAATTTGTTTTTGAGAGTCCATGGTTCTTTGCTTTGAATACTATGCGTGGCATGTTTTCTCATGTAGCCTGCAGTGTTGCCATGCAGTACCAAAGTACCCTTCCATGTTTTATGCCCTGGATCCTTCTTTGCACTTTTAGGAATATAGGTTCTAGCTGGCATCTTCTAGAAAAGATCCCAGTTTCATTATAATGAAAGAATTGCTTTGGATGGTTTCCTTTCTCTCTATTTAAGTCTTTCACTTGTGCTGGATATATCACAGCAGTTTCTTTTTTGGCAGACAAAGGCCTCTACATTAATCATTATGTTTTTCAGTCTAAATCTATTTCAATGTAGCAATTAAATATTATAGCATAAAATCTATTTAAATTAACATCTATTATTAATACTAACATCTGGGGGCTGGAGTTATGGGTCAGTGGTAGAGCACTTGTCTTGCATGCATGAGGCACTGGGTTCGATCCTCAGCACCACATAAAAATAAATAAATAAAATAAAGATATTCTGTTCATTTTACAACTAAAAAAATTACAAAAATACTAACATCTGTTAATATTAATGGACATTAATATCTATAAAATTAAAATCTTTTATTTTATGATTTATATTAATTGATTAAATATAACAATATAAAATCTATTTCAGTATAACAATCCGTTCCTTGCAGTAAATGCTTTGGTGTCAGTAGTGGATATAGTGATGCATCATCTAGATCTTTCCAGAACTCTGACATTTGTTCTGTGGGCTTTCTGAAGTGTTAGCTGCTATTTTCTCACAGCTGGGTCCTACCTGGAACTTGTTCTCAGCAAAAGAGGAGTGATGTCATAGATATTATAATCTACTCCTGGTATTGTCTGAGTGCAATGAAGAAGTACAAAGGAGTACAAAGGTCAGACCCCTTTGCCCCAACTAGAGCCATCATCGTAGCTTCAGAGATCCCAAAGCATTTTAGAGGAACCTTTCTCCCCTGCCAATCCTCACTACTTCAGAGGTACTGCTCCCAAGTAGAGTTCAGATTAAATCTCTGGGTCAGCAGGATCTGTTTCCACATGTTTTAAATATAGAAGTTTCCCAATTATATATATAATATTGGGAATACAGTGCTTTAATGGGATAGAAAGAATATGAAACTATAATCACAACACCTAATTTTATGTTGCAGTTCTACTATTAAACAACTTTATGACGAGGCTTGTTTTCTTGTGTTTAAATGGGGAACAATTTTTTTTTATGAAATAAGGGTGATTGAGAGACCCAAGCAGGTCCATGAATAAACACACATATATGTATGAACATGCCTTCTCTCTCTCTCCCTCTCTCTGTGGTGCTGGGGATTGAACCCAGGGCCTTGTGATTTCGAGGCAAGCACTCAACCAAATGAGATATATTCATAGCCTTGCACATGCCTTCTCATATAATGTAATATCCTCATTACATTTTACATGAAAAAGCTACTTAGAAGAGTAAACTTGATTACTTTCTTTCTATCCTTTTTTTAAAAAAATTATTTTACTGAACTGTTCCATTAGACAGAAGGCCAATATTAAGGCCATGCAGAAAAAGTCATCTATTGCCTAGTATGTATTTGACCCTTGCTCTATTTCAGGTATACAAGGATCAATGGCAAGGTTCTTGACCTTAAGAGCTTACAGTCTAGTATAGAGAGGCATCTAATCTAAAAAACGTTATGAGTGATCAAATATTATAAATGCCAAAATGTCCAGGAATGATGGTAGGATACCAGAAAATGCTTCATAAACGAGGCAATCCTTACTCTGAAAAATACCTTTAGGAAAGATAATAAATTCCAGAAAAGTTTTTGAGTAACTTGTAATGACAATTTTAATTATAACATATAACCACTATTTTGTGTGTATCTATTTACAAGGCAGAGACTTTTCATAGAAATATTTATGAACAAGAATTAAGTTTACTTACTGTTATCTTACGAGGACAGTCATTAGAACACAGACCACTAAGAACTGTGGAAAAATAAAGAACAGGCTATTATTCCTGTTATAATGTAAGCTTATATTGAAAATGAGCTTTAATTTCCTCCCATAACCCATTAATACACCAATTGATTGATGACCACAAGCAGAAACCCTTTTAATTTCTTTGGATGTGAACCAATTAAATTTATGCTATTTACTTTATAATATTTCAAAAACCTTTACTATGCTGTCAAAATGGTGCTGTTTTGTATACTATATAGGTGAGATAATTAATTATGGCTATATTATACTGTACCTACTGTCATTTCTATTTTCCACTTGGTTAGTTAAATTCCAAGGATGACTTAGAATCTGTCAGAGAGGTGCTAAATGCAAACCAATTAAAATGTATACTGAAAAAACAAATAGAGCACTTAACACTTTATATCTCAAACAAAACTTTTTTTTCATTTATCTTGTCAAAAATTTTGGGTACAAATATACAGAAATAATTTAGTGATAAATTTATTCTATGATCACCAAAAAAAGAAAAAAGATTACAATATCTGTACAACGTTTATATAAGTAACGTGAGTTTTGAAATAGAACTATAGTTTGATCAGTTTTGGTGAAGTGATACCTTTTTAAGAAAGCAGGTATTATGTGCTATTAAACACTTTATGTGTTATAAGTAAGCATAAATTATTTTAATTAAATTATGAATATCTGTGGATTAAAAATATTTGTAAGACTATGGCTTCTTATGTTTATTCATATTACATAAATGTAAAATAATAATCACTATATTAGAAATGTTGGTGTCTCTTTAAAATTCATGTTAGAACCTAACAATCAATGACAAGATTAAGAGATGAGGGCTTGTGGAAAGAAATTAAATCATGAAGGCTCCACTTTCATGAATGGGATTAGTACCCTGATAAAAGAAAGTTGAGCCAACTCCCTTGCTCCCTTCTATCATGTGAGGACACAACAAGGCACCATCTGAAGAAGAGTGAGCCTTACCTTGATTTTGGACTTCCCAGCATTAAGAATTATAAGCAACAAATTGATATTGTGTATAAATTACCTTATCTAAGGTATTTTGTTATAGCAGCCCAAACAAACCAGAATATAGAATAGGTAAAGTACACAGGCACCAAGAAATGAGCATCACAAAAGATATCTGTAGTATATTTACATTAACTTCAACTTGAGGAAAGAGTGAAAAAATATTTTACACTTGCAAAATGGGTTTTTAATATTAGATTTTCTACTTCGGCACAGTGCATGGTTCTTGCTATTTTACTCTGAAAGTTTCCTTGTCGTAACTTCTCTTCTTAGTTTGTTTTTCTCCTCTCTAAACTTTTCCAATGGCCCCCAGATATTTTTCACAAACCTTTATTTAAACCATTATCTTGCTCAATAGTAATCCTTTACTCATACATCTGTCTTTGTACCTGGATGTTAGCTCTGCATCATATTATGCTTATTTTCCCCAGTATCTAATACCATATATTTCTTCAATAAATATTTTTTAAAGGATGAGAAAAGATGGATTATTTATTAAATGAACCGGATAATTGCTAGTTGAAGAAAAATAAAGCTTAGGTTTTAACTCACAACAAAAATTATAATCTGGCAGATACCTAATAATAAAAGAACTCTTATAACTTATTAATAAAAAGACAACTGATCTGATAGGCAAAGAATCTGAATAGACACTTTTCCAGAGATGACATAATCAATAAGCTCAGGAAAAAATGCTCATTAGGGAACAGTATATGAACACTGCTATGTTTATTGTAGAATTATAACAACCAAGAGGTAAAAGCAACCCAAATATCCATGGATGAATGAATAAGATGTGCTAAATACATATTAATCAGTCTTAAAAATGAAGGAAATAGAATCACGTGTTACAACATTGATGGTCCTTGAAGACAGTAAGTGAAAATTAAGTCATAAAGACAAAGACAGCTGGCCCTTTGTATCTGCAGGTTCAATACCTGAGGATTCAAGCAACCGAGGACTGCAAATGTTCAAAAAAAAAGTCCATCTATACTGAACATGCAGATACTTTACCTGTGATTATTACCTAATCAATAATAATAACTATTTACATAGTACTTAAGTTGTATTAGATATTATGAATAATCTAGAGATCATTAAAAGTACAGGGGAGGATATGCATAGTTTATATGCAAATACTATGCTATTTTAATAAGGACTTGAGCCCTTGGATTTTGTTATCTGCAGAGGAAGCTGGTATTCCTGGAACCAAATACCTGCAGACACCAAAGGATGATTGTACTGTATGATTTCACTTAATGAGATATCTGAAGAGTCAGGTTCACAGAGACAGACACTATTCTACATAGTGGTTACCAGGGGCTTGGGTTAAGTTAAAAAGGGGAGTTGTTGTTCAATGGGTTCAGTTTTACAAGATGAAAAAGTTCTGGAGATGTGTTTTACAACAATGTGAATATCCCTACTATGAACTATACCTTAAAAAGTGTTTAAGATGACACACTTTATGTAACATGCTTTTTTTTTTTTTAGCCACAATTAAAATTTTGAGTTAAAAAGAACCCACCGTAACACAGACACACATACACACACACACACACACACACAAAAAAAACCCAAACCAAAAACAAACAAAACCCCCCCAACCCACAATGATTTAACATTTCATAGTCAAGTACAAGTATAATTAAGTCAGATGAAAATAAATGTTATTGAAGATGTGAATATATTGGAACCCCTCATACATTGATGTTGGGGGGATGTGGAATGGTGTGTGCTTTGGAAAAAAGTTTAGCCAGTCCTTAAAAGGTTAATTAAGAGCTCTTATTTGACCAAGTGATTCACTGCAGCTATATCCCAAGAGGAAAGAAATATTCATACAATGACTTGTACACAAATATTCACAACTGCATTATTCATTTTGGCAAAAAGGTGAAAACAATATACATATCCATCAACAGATGAATGGATAAAGATAATGTGGTATACACATGTAATGGGATATAATTTAGCAATTGAAAGGAATAAAGTACAATACATATATTACAATATGAATGAGCCTTGGAGACATTATGCTAAGTGAAAGAAGCCAGTAACACAAGACTACATATTATATGATTCTCTAATTATATAAAATGTCCAGAATAGTCAGCAGAGAGGTTACCTAAGGGTTGTGGGGGCTAGGGGTTTCTTTTGAAGTAATGAAAATATTTAAAAATGATTGCAGTGAGGGATGCACAACTCTGAATATGGTATAGCCACTGAATTGTATACTTCAGGTGGTTAATGGTATGATATGTGAATTAGATCTTATTAAACCTGTTACAAAATAAAAAAGATGCCATAAAAATTTAAAAGACTAGTGACAAAGGGGATGAACATTTTTGTAATATATATTAAAAAGATTTATAGATATTAGTTATAAAATAACCTAAGAGAAAATAAAGAATTTCAGAAGTAATATCCAGAACAGAAAATGAAAATAATAAAAAAAAAAATCAAGACACTCTACCCCACTCGTTAGTGTTCAATGAGGTCAGAACAATATAATAAGATATATAAAGAAATACAGAGTGGGGGAAGGAGAGAAAGAGACCCAACTCACACAACTTATTACAGTATATTGTTATAACTATTTAATTATTATTACTAATCTCTTAGGCTTAACTTATAAATTAAACTTTATCATACGTATGTATAAGAAAGAACAGTATACATAGAGCTCAATAGTATTTGAGGTTATCTGGGGGTCATGAAATATATTCTCTCCAGATAAGAAGATTCTACTGCATATGAAAAGATTCTGGCCTTCACTCATTATAAGAGGCAAAATAAAAATTACATAATATTTAATTCACTTATTAAACTTTTGAAGTTGTCATTTATAAAGTCCCTGGACAGGTAAAGGTGCTAGATATATGTATTTTCCTACATAAGTTTGATAAAATTTATGCAAAAGGATAGCTATTAAAATAAAAGACTACAATATAAACTTTCAAATCTGGCAAAAGTAATCTATTGTGTTAGAAATCAAAGTAGTGGTTCTCCTTATGTGAACTGGGGGGATAAAGAGAGTTAGGAATATTGGTAATATCTGTTTCTTCATCTGGGAATAATTACATCAGTGCTTTTACTCTGGATAATTTATAGAACTGAATATTTATGTATGCTTTTCTGTATATTTCAATAAAGTTTATTTTAAAAATGTGTGTATATATACATATATAAGCACATATACATATATATATATATTCTTTTAACAATTCTAGTTTTGGGGGATTTATCCATAGGATATTTGTTGGAGCATTATTTATAATAAGAGAGTGAAGATAACATTGGTATCTGTTAGTAAGGAACTCATTAAATTATGGTGTACTCTTACTATGTGATACTATTCAGCAGCTAAAATAATGAGGCAGCTCTAGATTATACTGCTGTTATATACTTTCCATGATATATTGTTAAGCATAGAAAGTAAACTCTGGAGCTATTATTTATGTAATACAAAAGTATGATGTGTGTGTGTGTGTGTGTGTGTGCGTGTGTATTATATATATTTGTATATGCATAAAATATTCCGGGCAGACACAAATAAGTTTTTTTCTGGGAAGAGACAGAGTGAAAGGAACACTAACTTTTCACCACATAGTATTTTCTTCTTTCTCCTCTTCTTCTTCTTCTTTTTTTTTTTTTTTAACTATTTGTATGTATTACTTATTTCTTACAAAATAAGTAATTTATTTTAGAACTCTCAGAGGAGTATGTGGTAAACTGGACAATATCATATGCTGGTGGTAATAAATACAAATGCATTTTTGGTATTTTGGTAATTATTAATATTAAAATTGCAGTCCCTCCTACTCTTTTTCATGTCTATGAGATATTGAAAACCACCTAAATATCCACTGAGAAAAAGCTAAATAAAGTAATAAATATCCATAATATGAAATGATATGGAGCTATTAGGATGAGGGAGGCTAAGTTCTGACCTTAAGGTAATAAACAAAGACACAGGCAAATGTTTAGTAAGATTATGTTTAAACATGTGTTAGATGAATCTCACAGGCACAGTGCTGACTGAAAGAAGCCAAACAAATATGTACATACTGTAGGATTTCATTTATATTCTGTTCAGAAACAGGGAAAGCTAATTGATGGTGACAGTTCAGTGGCTACATAAGTAATAGTGGCTACATCTATGGAGGGGTTACTGACTGAGTTGGGGGAATTCTTCTGAGATAAATGTATATATTTTATTTTAGAATGGGTATGGCTATAATTTACATAATTTTTAACTATGTAAAGATTCATCAAACTATATTCATCATTATTACCGTATTTCCTCTGTTAATACCTATCGCTACAATCTTCTTTATATTATAGTCTTACCTCACATCTAGACGACTATTCCAAGCTGGTCCTCATGGTTCTGTCCTCTTGATTCCATCTATTTTAAACTTCTGAACATTGTTGAAATATTCATCTTCTTAGTCCACACATTTTATCATAGCCTCTCTTTGACGAAGAATTTAAATACTAAGTATGATAGTTTATTTTGTCAATTTGACTGGGTCAAAAGGCTCTCAGATGGGATGTAAGTTTGATGCCAGCCTCTGTAACTTAGTGAACTCCTTGGCAACTCGGTGAGCCCCAGTTTTAATCTGGGGATTAAGCTCAGTGGTAGAGTAGCCCTGGTTTCTATCCCCAATATCAAAAATATTAATACTAGTGGATGAGATAAATATTTAAATTGATAAACTAAGGAAAACAGATTGCTTTACACAATTTGAATGAGCATCATCCAATTAGTTGAAGGTCTGATTAGAATCAAAGAATGAGCCTCCCTCTAGGAAGAGAATTCTCCTGTTTAATGGGATATTCACTCTGCAGGTTTTAGACTTGCCAGCTCCATAAACCGAATAAGCCAATTCCTTACAATATTTTTTTTCACACGCGCACACGCATACACAAATTGGCTGTGTTTGAAGAACCCTATTAAGTATCTAATTATTGGGTCACTAACAAAAATATTATCTTTGTCATAGATGTCTACTCATCAGTTCATATGTCAGTATGCTCTCTTACAAACCTTCAACAGCATGCAAGAAGGACAGCTAGTCTTTCTCCCTGTTCATTCTCTTACAGTGATTATGGCTTCCTATTTTGGTTATCCAAATTTTAACCATCCTATGGATCAAAGTTCTTATCTGTTATCTTCACGGAGCATTCTTTGACCTTAATAATTTTATAGCATGTATAATTCCACTCAATAGAAAGTATTTTCCACTGTTCTTTAGTTATTTTGTATATATGTACATTCCTGTTGATAGTAAAAAAAAAAAAAAAATGCATGCCATGTAAATGGAGAAATCCTCACTGAAAAAACTGAGTAACAGGAGGGAAGGAAGATGGCGGCGAGGGGAGTGCATTGCCCCCGTGTGCTGCTTCACTGTGTGGGAGTATGACAAGTCAGGACGGCTAAAGGATATCTTGTTAGGAATTTCCAGCAATAGTGGGGTGCTCCGGAACCTGGAGGAAGGATTTCCATCACAGGAGGATCGGCTACGGGGACTCAAACGCGAGAGGTTTGTCGCACGGAGGGTAAAACTGCTTATTCAGCAAACCGCCCCGCGGCTAGAGTCTGCAGCGCGCGCTGGGATAGAGACGCAGGGTTACAGCGCTGCAGTTTCTGCCAGCCGCGCAAGCACCGTACTCAGGGCTGAATTCTGGGTTCGAGACGGGGGAAGGAAGCGGTCCATCTCGGTTCTCCACACCGGTCAGACCACAGAGGAGGCCAGCAGCCACCATGTTGGTAAACTGACGTCACCTTCCCTGTTTTCGACTGACCGCAGCTCATTCAGCCATAGATCAGGTAATTTCAGGCTGCAATTCGCCTGCGGCTTGCAGACAGATTGCTAGGGTTCAGCGCCTCGGTGCTTCTTAGAACCTGAGCTTATCGGAGCGAACACCGAGCGCGGGGCGGCCGAGTTCCGGCTCCCGGAACCGTCCCGGGGAGCCTGCGGAGGCTGCTTCTTGGACCCTGCTCCTATCAGAGCATACAACAAGCACTAAGCAGCCGAATTCCGGCTCCCGGAACTGAGCCCGCGGGGACTGCTTCTTGGAGCTTACACTTATAGGAGCTTACACCGAGCACGGAGCGGCCGAGTTCCGGCTCCCGGAACTTCCCTGGACCGGGGCTAGGAGCCCGCGGAAACTGCTTCTCGGTCCGGGTCCTGCTGAGGGCCGGTCAGGACTCACCCGTTGCTTTGGTTGCCCGGCAAGGGGAACGAAATGCTGCCATTCGCATAGGATACCAACATGGCAGAGATCTGATGTCAGCAGAAAGCGGCGGAGGAGAGAACTTCATCAATTCCAGCGGTGACATAAGCAGTTGGTCTCCTGGTAGGGGGGGTGAGGCACAGTCACCCGAGTCTCCTCAATTTGTCGTTGAGCCAGAGGGGAGAAGCCGGGCCGCCGCCAGCGCCCGGAGCAGGCCCAGCGGCTCGCCAGCGTGGTGACCGCGTGACCCCAATTGGAGAGGGGGTGGAGCGGAGCCGCCACTCGCACCCGCAAGGTGGGCAGACCCGCGACCCAGTGGTACATGGGCGTGGTAGGAGGGGCAGGGCAGAGCCGCCGTTCGCGCTTGCAAGGTAAACAGACCTGTGACAGCCGGGCGGGTCAGGCCCAGTGGCCTGCCAGTGTGGTACACATGTCACCCCAACTGGAGTAGGGGCAGAGCAGATCCTTCTCCCACGCCCGGATCAGGCCCTGCCGGTGTGGTGGTCACGTGACCCCAATTGGAGTGGGGGCGGAGCGGAACCGCCACCCGTGCCCGCAGGGTGAGCAGACCAGTGATCAAACTGCAGATCAGACCCAGGGGTCCGCAGGCGTGGTAGGAGGGGCAGGGCAGATCCGCCGCCCGCGCCTCCAAGGTAGGCAGACCTACAACAGACCGGCGGATCAGGCCCAGGAGCCTGCCGGCGTGGTACAAACACCACCCTAATTGGAGTAGTGGCAGAGCAGAGTCGCCGCCCGTGCCAGGAACAGGCCCAGCGTCCTGCAGGCGGGGTAGTCACGACACCCCATTTGGAGTAGGGGCAGAGTAGAACCGCCGCCCGCGTCTGCAGGGTAGGCAAACCTGCAACCGACTGGCGGATCAGGCCCGGTGGCCTGCCGGCGTGGTACACTCGTCACCCCAATTGGAGTAGGGGCAGAACAGAGCCGCCGCCAGCTCCCAGAACAGGCCCAGTGACCTGCCGGCGTGGTAGCCACGACACCCCAATTGGAATAAGGAGAGAGCAGAGCCGCCGCCCGCACCTGCAGGAAAGATACGCAAGCAGTATGAAAAGACAAGGAAAGAAAGGACCACAAGCAATGCAGGTCAACGCAACTTTAGAAGAGGTAACAGCTGCAGCAGATGGAATGTCAGATAAAGAATTCAGGATATACATGCTTCAGATGATCTGGAGTATCAAGGAAGACATTAAACAGCAAAATCAGACAATGAAAGATCACTTCGACAACGAATTACGCAAACAAATCCAGGAAGCAAAGGATCAACTATACAGGGAGATAGAGGTTATAAAAAACAAACAATCAGAAATCCTAGAAATGCAGGAAGCAATAAACCAACTTAAAAACTCAATGGAGAATACTACCAGCAGAGTAGAACACTTAGAAGATAGAACATCAGACAATGAAGACAAAGTATTTCAACTGGAAAAGAACATAGACAGCTCAGCAAGACTGTTAAGAAACCATGAGCAGAACATCCAAGAAATATGGGATAACATTAAGAGACCAAACTTAAGAGTCATTGGGATACAGGAAGGTACAGAGCTCCAAACCAAAGGAATGAGCAGTCTATTCAATGAAATAATACGAGAAAACTTCCCAGACTTGAAGAATGAGACAGAATCCCAAATCCTAGAAGCCTACAGGACGCCGAATGTGCAAAATCATAAGAGATCCACACCTAGACACATTATAATGAAGATGCCCAACATACAGAATAAGGAGAGAATTTTAAAAGCTACAAGAGAAAGGAAGCAGATTACATTTAGGGGTAAGCCAATCAGGATAACAGCTGATCTTTCAACACAGACTCTGAAAGCTAGAAGATCCTGGAATAACATATTTCAAACACTGAAAGAAAATGGGTTCCAACCAAGAATTGTGTATCCAGCGAAATTAAGCTTCAGGATGGAAGATGAAATTAAAACCTTCCACGATAAACAAAAGTTTAAAGAATTCGCAGCTAGAAAACCATCTCTTCAAAACATCCTCGCCAAAGCATTACAGGAAGAGGAAATGGAAAATAACAATGAAAACCAACAGTGGGAGGTAGGACAGTAAAGGGGGGGGAAATAATCAAAGAGGAAAACAAACCATGTTTAGTAACAGAAATAAACAAATATGGCTGGAAGAACAACCCATATCTCAATAATAACCCTAAATGTTAATGGCTTAAACTCACCAATTAAGAGACACAGGCTAGTAGAATGGATCACAAAACAAGACCCAACAATATGCTGCCTACAGGAGACGCATTTGATAGGAAAAGACATACATAGGCTGAAGGTGAAAGGTTGGGAAAAATCATATCACTCATATGGACTTCGGAAACAAGCAGGAGTGTCCATACTCATATCAAATAAAATAGATTTCAAGCCAAAGTTAATCAAAAGGGATAAAGAGGGACACTACATACTGCTTAAGGGAACCATACACCAACAAGACATAACAATCATAAATATTTATGCCCCAAACAATGGTGCAGCTATGTTCGTCAAACAAACTCTTCTCAAGTTCAAGAGTCTAATAGACCACCATACCATAATCATGGGAGACTTCAACACACCTCTCTCGCCACTGGACAGATCTTCCAAACAAAAGTTGAATAAGGAAACTATAGAACTCAATAACACTATTAATAACCTAGACCTAATTGACATATATAGAGTATACCACCCAACATCAAGCAGTTACACTTTTTTCTCAGCAGCACATGGATCCTTCTCAAAAATAGATCATATATTATGTCACAGGGCAACTCTTAGACAATATAAAGGAGTAGAGATAATACCATGCATCTTATCTGATCATAATGGAATGAAACTGAAAATCAACGATAAAAGAAGGAAGGAAAAAGCATACATCACTTGGAGAATGAACAATAGGTTACTGAATGATCAATGGGTTATAGAAGACATCAAGGAGGAAATTAAAAAATTCTTAGAGATAAATGAAAACACAGACACAACATATCGGAATCTATGGGACACATTGAAAGCAGTTCTAAGAGGAAAATTCATTGCTTGGAGTTCATTCCTTAAAAAAAGAAAAAACCAACAAATAAATGATCTCATACTTCATCTCAAAATCCTTGAAAAAGAAGAGCAAAACAACAGCAAAAGAAGTAGAAGGCAAGAAATAATTAAAATCAGAGCTGAAATTAATGAAATCGAAACAAAAGAAACAATTGAAAAAATTGACAAAACTAAAAGTTGGTTCTTTGAAAAAATAAACAAAATCGACAGACCCTTAGCGATGCTAGCGAAGAGAAGAAGAGAGAGAACTCAAATTACTAGCATACGGGATGAAAAAGGCAATATCACAACAGACACTTCAGAAATACAGAAGATAATCAAAAACTATTTTGAATCCTTATACTCCAATAAATTAGAAGATAGTGAAGGCATAGATAAATTTCTTAAGTCATATGATCTGCCCAGATTGAGTCAGGAGGATATAGACAACCTAAACAGACCAATATCAATTGAGGAAATAGAAGAAACCATCAAAAGACTACCAACTAAGAAAAGCCCAGGACCGGATGGGTATACAGCAGAGTTTTACAAAACCTTTAAAGAGGAACTAATACCAATACTTTTCAAGCTACTTCAGGAAATAGAAAAAGAGGGAGAACTTCCAAATTCATTCTACGAGGCCAACATCACCCTGATACCTAAACCAGACAAAGACACTTCAAAGAAAGAAAACTACAGACCAATATCTCTAATGAACCTAGATGCAAAAATCCTCAATAAAATTCTGGCGAATCGGATACAAAAACATATCAAAAAAATTGTACACCATGATCAAGTAGGATTCATCCCTGGGATGCAAGGCTGGTTCAATATACGGAAATCAATAAATGTTATTCACCACATCAATAGACTTAAAAATAAGAACCATATGATCATCTCGATAGATGCGGAAAAAGCATTCGACAAAGTACAGCATCCCTTTATGTTCAAAACTCTAGAAAAACTAGGGATAACAGGAACATACCTCAATATTGTAAAAGCAATCTATGCTAAGCCTCAGGCTAGCATCATTCTGAATGGAGAAAAACTGAAGGCATTCCCTCTAAAATCTGGAACAAGACAGGGATGCCCTCTCTCTCCACTTCTGTTCAACATAGTTCTCGAAACACTGGCCAGAGCAATTAGACAGACGAAAGAAATTAAAGGCATCAAAATAGGAAAAGAAGAACTTAAATTATCACTATTTGCAGATGATATGATTCTATACCTAGCAGACCCAAAAGGCTCTACAAAGAAACTATTAGAGCTAATAAATGAATTCAGCAAAGTGGCAGGATATAAAATCAACACGCATAAATCAAAGGCATTCCTGTATATCAGCGACAAATCCTCTGAAATGGAAATGAGGACAACCACTCCATTCACAATATCTTCAAAAAAAATAAAATACTTGGGAATCAACCTAACAAAAGAGGTGAAAGACTTATACAATGAAAACTACAGAACCCTAAAGAGAGAAATAGAAGAAGATCTTAGAAGATGGAAAAATATACCCTGTTCATGGATAGGCAGAACTAACATCATCAAAATGGCGATATTACCAAAAGTTCTCTATAGGTTTAATGCAATGCCAATCAAAATCCCAACGGCATTTCTTGTAGAAATAGAGAAAGCAATCATGAAATTCATATGGAAAAATAAAAGACCCAGAATAGCAAAAACAATGCTAAGCAGGAAGTGTGAATCAGGCGGTATAGCGATACCAGACTTCAAACTATACTACAGAGCAATAGTAACAAAAACAGCATGGTACTGGTACCAAAACAGGCGGGTGGACCAATGGTACAGAATAGAGGACACAGAAACCAATCCACAAAACTACAACTATCTTATATTTGATAAAGGGGCTAAAAGCATGCAATGGAGGAAGGATAGCATCTTCAACAAATGGTGCTGGGAAAACTGGAAATCCATATGCAACAAAATGAAACTGAATCCCTTTCTCTCGCCATGCACAAAAGTTAATTCAAAATGGATCAAGGAGCTTGATATCAAATCAGAGACACGCCGTCTGATAGAAGAAAAAGTTGGCTACGATCTACATACTGTGGGGTCGGGCTCCAAATTCCTCAATAGGACACCCATAGCACAAAAGTTAATAACTAGAATCAACAAATGGGACTTACTCAAACTAAAAAGTTTTTTCTCAGCAAAAGAAACAATAAGAGAGGTAAATAGGGAGCCTACACCCTGGGAACAAATCTTTACTCCTCACACTTCAGATAGAGCCCTAATATCCAGAGTATACAAAGAACTCAAAAAATTAGACAATAAGAGAACAAACAACCCAATCAACAAATGGGCCAAGGACCTGAACAGACACTTCTCAGAGGAGGACATACAGTCAATCAACAAGTACATGAAAAAATGCTCACCATCTCTAGCTGTCAGAGAAATGCAAATCAAAACCACCCTAAGATACCATCTCACTCCAGTAAGATTGGCAGCCATTATGAAGTCAAACAACAACAAGTGCTGGCGAGGATGTGGGGAAAAGGGTACACTTGTACATTGCTGGTGGGACTGCAAATTGGTGCAGCCAATTTGGAAAGCAGTATGGAGATTTCTTGGAAAGCTGGGAATGGAGCCACCATTTGACCCAGCTATTCCCCTTCTTGGTCTATTCCCTAAAGACCTAAAAAGAGCATGCTACAGGGACACTGCTACATCGATGTTCATAGCAGCACAATTCACAATAGCAAGACTGTGGAACCAACCTAGATGCCCTTCAATAGACGAATGGATAAAAAAAATGTGGCATTTATACACAATGGAGTATTACTCTGCATTAAAAAATGACAAAATCATAGAATTTACAGGGAAATGGATGGCATTAGAGCAGATTATGCTAAGTGAAGCTAGCCAATCCCTAAAAAACAAATGCCAAATGTCTTCTTTGATATAAGGAGAGTAACTAAGAACAGAGTAGGGACGAAGAGCAGGAGAAGAAGATTAACATTTAACAGGGATGAGAGGTGGGAGGGAAAGGGAGAGAGAAGGGAAATTGCATGGTAATGGAAGGAGACCCTCAGGGTTATACAGTGGAGGGGGTAGAGAGAGAGGAGGGGAGGGGAGGGGAGAGGTGGGGAGGGGGGAGGGTGGAGGATGGGAAAGGCAGCGGAGCACAACAGACACTAGTATGGCAATTTGTAAATCAATGGATGTGTAACTGATGTGATTCTGCAATCTGTGTATGGGGTGAAGGTGGGAGTTCATAACCCACTTGAATCAAAGTGTCGAATATGATATGTCAAGAAATTTGTAATGTTTTGAACAACCCACAATAAAAAATTAAAAAAAAAAAAAACTGAGTAACAGTCAAAATATAAGACAGAAATGTGCAGTGTGGGAGAACTCATTCCATCTTTGGCACTGTTATTTCCAAAACCTCAGATACACACATACATTTTTAATAATGATGAGATATAATTCATCTATCAAATAATTTATTTGTTTAAAATGTATTATTCACTTTTCTTTTACTATAGTCCCAGAATTATGCAACCATTACTGCAATTTTAGAATATACTCATCTTCTCAGGAAGAAACCTTGTGCCCTTTAGCTATCATGCTTTAATCCTCTCATTCCCCCCAGCTCTAAGCATCTACTAATTTACTGTTTCTATGCTCATTTATTATAGAAAGAATTTTTAAACAGAAGTACAAAAAAACCCACATACATTCCAATCATCCAAAAGTCACTCAGAAGTACACGTTACAACCTGGGACTTGCAACTGACATCTGAAGTGGGGGCAGCAGTGTGGGGTAAAACATCAATCTGTGGTATCTGACACCATTTCCAGGTAGATGGCATCAGAATGTTTGATAAAAGAAAGTTTGATTTTTCCCTGTCTCTATACTATCACATTATCCCCTCAAATTCATATGTTGAAATCCTAAGCTGATGTGTGGCAATATTTGGAGACAGGTTTTGGGTTAAATGAGTTTATGATGTCTGACAGGATTAGTGTCTTATAAGAAAAGGAAGGACTTGTTATTTCTATGTGCATGTGTGTGGGCCTCCCTGACACCTCCCCACCCATATACACAGAGGTCATGTTTAGACCCAAGAGGCCTCAGAATAAAATCTAACTTGCCAGAACATTGATTTTAGATTTTTAGGCTTCAAAACTGAGAGAAAGAAATTACTGTTGTTTAAGTTACACAGCTTCTGGTATTGTGTTATAGAAGCCCAAGAAGACTGATACCACATATAGTTTTATTAAAAAAATCACATAAACAAAATCATAGTACACACTACTTTGTAATTTGTTTGTTGGGGGGTAGTTAATTAAACCTAAACTTTCTCCACATAATTGCATGATATTCCATTATGTATGTGTTTATGATTTACCCTTTCTTCTTACTAGAACTTTTAGGTCTTCCCTACCTCAGAAGCCAACTTTTTCTCTTAAAACACTATTGGGGCTGGGTGCGGTGGCAACTGCCTATAATCCAGTGGCTTGTGAGGCTGAGGCAGGAGGATCATGAGTTCAAAGCCAGCTTCAGTTATTTAGCGAGGCCCTGCGCAACATAGTGAGACTCTGACTCAAAATAAAATATAAAAAGAGCTAGTGCTTCTGGGTTCAATCCCTAGTACCAAAACCAAAACCAAAAAACAACCAAAACACTATTGGGAAGATAATTGTTGCTGTTATAGTTCATTCTTGCAAAGATCTTTGGCATATCTCAGACCTTTACCTTGGGGATAAATTCATAGAAACAGAATTTCTGGGTGTAATCTTGAACATTTTAATATATAGACAAAATTATCATCCTCCAAAAGGGTTATCAAACACCTTTTTGGCAAACATTCATTGATCTTCCAAGAAGTATCAAGCTCAGAACATGAATTTACTTTTAGAAATGTTTTTACTTCAATCCTCATATGAAAACATGAAATTAGTTTAGTTGTTCCCCATCTCTTCCTTTGTTTTTCAGAAGAGGAAACTTAAAAATTCCACATAAATATAACTCAAGGTCACAAAGTGAATACACCTCTTTTGTAAGATCATATGGACACAGCCTTCAACAAGACACTAATTCCTTTAAAGAACATATATTCCTATTTCTATGACCACCCTGAATGCATCCAATCTTGTCAGATCTTGGAAGTTAAGCAGGACTGGGAGTGGTTAGTACTTGGATGGGATATGGCAATTGGTGAATGATTTTATTTTCTGTATAACGTAAAATGTGTCTTGTTTAGCATAGTCAAAATATTTACTCAAAATTACATATTAGTCTCTTTCATTTTGTACATAATAAACTAAAAATGTAGTTCTTGCATCTAGTTTTTTTTAAAACAAGATTTGCTTTTAAGTTTGATGTTCACCTTGTTAGAATCAAAACATTAGTTGATATAATCTTAACTCTTTCACATCTTAGAGATTTTTCTCTACTAAAAATTATATATGATAAAAGTCAAAGTAGATGTTATTAAACATTAATATATACCTAGATGTACTACATGTACATCACATACATGTTACAAAATGATGCCTACATACTACAAATGAGATATGCATTTACTTAGTTTTTGCAACCACAGATTCAAGAAAGAACAATACTAATCCTTGAGTTTAATTATAATAATTATTATAGCTTGATAATACACAGCTTTTTTAATACTATTGAATTAGGGATTCAAAACTCCCATCATTACCAATACAAAGGTCCAACCTGATCTAAATCTGAAACTATTTCACCTATAGTATGACTTCATCCTTTTCTAGGGACATGTGATGCCACCCCAGCAGATAAGGTAGACTTACACTATATAGCTTTGTATATCCGACATAGGTAGAAAAAAATTATGTTTTAGCCACTCTCAGTAATTACACTGCTAATGAAATTTTACTTTAAACTTTGGCCCTTATCACTAACATCCTCTGGTGAGCCATCATCTTAGGAAAAGAAGGGACACACTTTCACATCCATTGTGTTACTTTCTTCTTCCCCTCTTGAGTTAGTGAAATAAATACTTTCTGAAAAGTATTAGGTTTCTTGAAATTTACGAGCATATAAAGAACATTTTAATTCTTCTTGCCTTTTATTTTTCAGTATATTAACCTGACTTATCAGGAATATGATTTAAATAGTAGTTTATTAAAATTGGACATAAGTTCTTCAAAAAAAAGAACTGAATTAAATCCTGCTGGGAAATAAAATACAGTATAAGTTCTATATATGTTAGTAGTTTATCTTATGAATAGTTAGGTGCCCCACCCCTTAGTTTCTATTCATGCCAGATTAATTATAGTGTCTGTAGGTTGTGAGTGCTGATAAGAGCACATTTTGAAGTGAATATCTGATATCAACACTGACTAAATACTAAAAGCTCTGGTCCCTTCAGGCATCCTACTCATGCTGTACATGAAATTTCATCAAGTGAGGATTTCTTGCTGTGTTAGCTAATGGGATATGTAGTCATATCCCATTCACTTCACTGTGTTCTCCTTATGGTTTTAGAAAAATCTTCAAAGTAATATAGCTGGATAAAATAATTTATAAAGTTTATAAAAACTCCTAAATTCTATGAATCCTAAATGCAGTCTACATTGATATTAGTTAGTTTCAGTTGCTTAATACTGTGCCCTAGCACAGCAGGAAGTAGTCTGGGTTTAAAGGGCCTTTTGTGTAAGGTTGCTCACATATAACAAAATTATCTATAAGAGGGAGAGCCTTGAAAAGCTGGGGTCTGAATGAATCATGGATGATACATCCTCTCTAAAGTAAGAAATGCAAAGAAAAATGAGGGCTACAATATGGTACTTGGTAAGCTAATTTCTGTTTTCTTTCTTTACATAATATATAGCATTATACTATTTTATAAAGGTATATATTATCATGTATTTTCATTTAAAATTATCATATAGAGGATGCTAACATGGTACAACCTTGTAAAACACTTGGCAGAAGTTATGGTGCATGATAAATAATAAATATTTGCTAGTGTTGCTTTGTTTTTAAAACAAATTAAAGATTATATAATTCCAGATTCTGAATCAGCTTTCATTGCTATCGTTTCTTTTGGTGTGCTTGAAATTTCAGCAACCAACAGAAGGAAACAGAGAAGGTTCCATATTCATGGTAGTCATATCTATGAAGTGGCAAAGAGTATAACTTTAAAAAATGCTTTTCTAGACTTTCTAAATGTTTTAAAACAGGCTGTCTTACTTTTGCAGTCAGAAAATAAAACAAAATAAATACCAACCCAAAATTTTACCAAAAAAAATAATGATTCAAAGTTGTACTGTATAATTGAAAAAGTGAAAGGGTAGAATTTGATGTTGTTTCTACAATGTCCCCCTGAAATTATAATTTTAAGACTTTATGACCAAGTAACAAGGTACCAGTAGTTTATTAAATGACTTCAAGAATGGAATATCCCCCAGTTATATCAGGATAGAAATTTCATCATTTGGTAGGAGAAAAAATTCCAATATAATAAACATCTAAATGCTATAAGAAAAAATTTACTGTCACTACAGAAAAAGCCCATTTTCCAAAATGGGAGTTATATTTGTTGATATAAAGTATATGGTTATGAGTGAAGTAAAAATTTTCTTAAGCAACTATAATATCCTTGGTATGATAAAATACATAAAGGGCTATGGGAAAGGAAATTTTAATAGGACAGACACCTGTATATAATTCCTGCTCTTTGTGTTGTTTGCTACTGTGAGTTTCTTGAAGGCAAGGACTATTTCCGATTGGTTGTTTTTTAAGTATCACTGTATTGATCAAGTATCAATATTTTCTAACTATCTTGACTATGGCTAAAGCATAGTAAGAGGTTAAAAAAATTTTAACCATTTCATAAACTTTTAAAATTATATATTATTATTTATAATCATATTATAAAATTCCATAGATTTATTATTACATTTTATAATTCCCTTTAAAATAAACATCTCCCAAAGCAATTTTAAAAACTCCTAGACTTTCAAAACCAAATACTTTAAAAAAAGGTTAATAAAATATATATAAAGATAGCCTATTCACAGAATTAAATGAAAAATAGTAATTAAAATACTTAGGTAAGCGAAGTACTAGTTATCAGTAGATTTAATTAGTTTAAAATATGGCTAATGAGATGTGAAATTTATGTTTCCTTTAAAATGACAATGCTTGGGATTTTATTACTTCACTTTAAACCATACAATGTGTAACAAACCCATGTATTCTTGAAGATATTTCAAGTCTAAAAATTTGGCTTCTAACTTTGTAACTGAGTTTAAATTAGGTACTTCACACAAATGCCAAAAACAAACCCAAACACTAAACCATTGTGCAAGCTCAAAGAAGGATGAACTGGATAAAGCTGGAGCTGTAAAGGTCATTGTAAACCTATAATGGTTTTTGAAATGCTTAAAATGAAAAATCTATGCACGGATTATGGGTGACCGTTCACATTTGTTCTCTGAAAACATATGTTTGTTTAAGGCACAAAAATACACAACAAACAATGTATGGCAATTATTCAAGCTTTTGCATATATCTCTGAAATAGCCCACCACCATTCTTGTCATTTAGACAACATTATTTTAGAAACTCCAAAGAAGGATTATATGTTATTGATTACCTATCTTTTATTCATTATTTTTTAAAGTATATGCTCTTTGTAAAAAACTTCAATACATAGGGCTGGGACTGTGGCTCAGTAGTAGAGTGCTTGCCTGGCATGTGTGAGGTGCTGGGCTCGATTCTCAGCACCATATAAAAAATAAATAATAATAAAGAAAGGTACTGTGTCCATCTACAACTAAAAACATTGTTTCTAGGTAAGTGTGCTTGAAAGAATGCCTTGGAAATAATTTCGAATATAAAACATTTTTACCTGCCTTAATGTTACTGTGATGATAGTTATTTTGGGAAACTTCTAAAGGAGATAGTATTGAATAAGAATAAGAAAAGAGTAATTAGTGCTGAACATGTCAGAGTCACTAGGTCAAGAGTGGATGGACTCCCAGCAGACCACCAAAATATTTTTCATCTCCAAATTGCAGCAGCTAAGAACATGCATGGTGGGACTGGGGAAAGAAAGGGGAGCTGAAGCTCTCTGATAAATTAGGCCAGAGGCTCATAATAGGAATAGCTACATGTGTCACTTAGTGGTTCATGCTAGCTAAGTGAAATGGGGGATTTCACTATACTTCTGTCATAGTGCTCTAAGTAACTTCAAACTATTGCCAAAAAACCCCTCCCAAACTTCTGACCTACAGGGTAAAATAACATAAAAGAGCTCAGCAAAATAGTGAGACTGTTATAAGCCCTTCCTGTGACTTGGCTTTTCTCCTTCCTGCTGGGAAGCACAACTCTTTGAGATTCAGAAAATCTACTGATTCACCTGGTTGAGGCTCAAAAACAGCATCTACCTTGGGGTGGCTCCCAGGTTAGAGGAGCTTCTACATGGAGACGGAAGAAAGGAAGGCATGGCTGTCATCTGCTGGGCAGAATTATATAGTGATACAAGTGTTTCTGCTATCCATATTCCTGTCAAAACTGATCTATTTTAGGAATATAAGCATAGAAAAATTCTCAGATACATGAAAAAAAAAACCTTAAAAATGAGGAATCATATAAATACTCCCCACCTAAACACAACTTGCAGGAAAAGAGAATTTCAAAAACTACCATACTCTATTCAAGAAAACCCTGGAATAATGTCTATTAAATTCCATGTTAATATGTAAGGGCAAAAAAATGATACCTTGAAATACTAGAATGTTCTCAGAAACTCTATTAATCTATATACAGTTTTTCTAAAAAATCACTTAAGCCAGTGCTCCACCAAAATAAACTGAAGTTGGATGAAGACATGTGGTGTATATGTGTGTGTGTGTGTGTGTGTGTGTGTGTATATACACACACACAAACACACAATGGCAATAAATGTGGTGAAACCTGTTGTTTAAATAATTATTGATAATATAGTTGTAATATGGTTTCATAACAAGAAAGGATTTGCAAAATAGAAAACATAAAAGGTAAAACAAAATTAATCATCCAGAAATAAACTTACATATTTAACAAAATCTGGAAACAGGTGGGGGAATAAAAGCTTTCTAAAGGAAAGATCTCATGTTGTTTGGTAATTAAAGGTACAGAAACGGTGATGACTTTAAAAGTGCTAGGGAAAAACAGGTTCATGATTGTTAGAAATTTGAGTTAAGTTCTAGCAGAAAAGAATTAGGATTTGGAACTTCCAAATGTAGCTGACAGTAATAAGAGAAAAAAATTGGAGCTAGGAATTAGTCTTGATTTAGGAACACTATGGAAACTCACAATTCTGCAGTACACAGAGTCTGTTGTCTTCATATAAATGCTGTGGACTTGTGCTGTTGTATGAACCAGCAGCCAGCAAATGGATAGGCAGCACAGTTTTACCTTTCCAAAGGCACATATAAATTCAAATATAAATATATATAATATTTATTTATTTATTTAAATTTCCTTAATTGGAAAACAATGATATATAGTATAGGCTGGCTTGAGCATCAGAGTTACAGAATAATTTTAGAGCAAAATCAACTCTGGACATTATACATGGTTTTGAAAGGGTAATTATATACTAATAGCTGGCTGACTTAAGGCAAACAACTAATAATCAAAGGAAAGAGAGGAAGGGCATATCAAAATGACTAGAAGGTTATGTTTTTTTCAAATGATTGCTTTAAATTGGTATCTCATTTCCTGTGACCTTTCTGTAAAGCATGTTATTAATATTTATGTTAATGTCCTTAATGCAAAATTACTCAGCTTTCTAAAACTAAAACCTGCACCAAATTGGCTATTTCTGGGCTTTACGTTGGAGATGTGTGGAGAACTCTCTTTTCTCAGGAAAGTTAGTTAGATGGCAGTAAATGGTACTTATCCTGAGTTAGGGAGGTCACAGGCCAGAGACTGTCAAGAATCACTTGAAATTATGTATTATTATTATTTTATTTTATTTTTTTGTGGTACTGGGGATCGAACCCAGGGCCTTGTGCATACAAGGCAAACACTCTACCAACTGAGCTATATCCCTAACCTGGTTATGTATTTTTATAAATACTTTTGATCATGGGTTTTCAAACAAAATTTCAAGCACATACAAAATTAAAAAAAATAATATAATGAACCCTGCACAACACATTTCACATGACTTCAAAAATTGTCAACAAGAATTGGCTACATTCCACTTCTTGGATAACTTAAAAAACAAAACATTTATTGTTGTCTGTATTCTTGAGAACTACTATTTTGACTGGCATAAGATGAAATCTTAAGAGTAGCTTTGATTTGCATTTTTCTAATTACTACATATGTTGAACATTTTTTCATATATTTGGTGATCAAATGTATTATCTTCTTCTGAGAAGTGTCTGTTCAGCTCCTGAGTCCATTACTGATTGGGTTAATTTTTTTTGGTGTTAAGTTTTTTGAGTTCTTTATATATCCTGGAGATTAATGCTCTATATGACATGTGTGTGGCAAAAATTAAGATTTCATCTCACACCAGTCAGAATGGCAGTTATCAAGAATACAGACAACAATAAATGTTGGCAAGGATGTGGGGAAAAAGGCACATTCATACATTGCTGGTGGGACTGTAAACTGGTGCAACCAATATGGAAAGCAGTATGGAGATTCCTTAGAAAACTTGAAATAAAACCACCACTCAGCTATCCCACTCGTTAGTCTATACCCAAAGGACTTAAAAGCAGCATACTATAGTAAAGCAGCTACATCAATGTTTATAACAGCTCAATTCACAATAGATAAACTGTGGAACCAACCTAGATGCTCCTCAATAAATGAATAGAAAAAAAAAACCTGTGGTATATATACATAATGTAATATTACTCACCATTAAAAGAGAATAAAATATGGAATTTGCAGTTAAATGGATGGAGTTAGAGAATACCATGCTAATCAAAGTAAGCCAATCTCAAAAAACCAAAGGCTGAATATTCTAATAAGTGGATGCTGATACAAAATGGGGAGCGGCATGGGAAAAATGGAGGAACTTTGATGAGGCAAAGGGGAGGGAGGGGTGGGAAGAAGGCATGGGGGCAGGAAAGATGGTGGCATGAGATGGGCATCATTACCCTAGATACATGTATGACTGCACATATGGTATGTTGCTACACCATGTACAACCAGAGAAATGAAAAATTGTGCTGCAATTGTGTACAATGAATCAAAATGTATTCTGCTGTCATATATACCTAATTGAAATAAATAAATTAATAAAAACAAAAGAGATTTCTGATTAAAGGCAAATGGCGAATTTAAAAAACAAAAGAAAACTATGTCAAAACTCAAGAAGTTTGTGGTACTTAATTATTTACAGAAGCTCATTTTTTCCTGAGCAAGACCATGATGTGCATATAGGTCTTCAGTTACTACAGTTTTCATTTACAATCTGTTTTAAGGATAAAACACACAATAATTTTATTGTTTTTTTAAAAAAATTATCAGATATTAATCAATGGTTTACTATATGCCAAATATTAGCTCAATGGACTTAAGTAACTAAAAATGCATAATTGTGACTTGAGATGGAATAAATTTTGTTTTAGCTGTCTCCTATAAGAAGTTCATGTTATTTTATGACTCCAGTCTTAAGACTTCTCTGCAAGGCATCCAAGAAAAAAACAACTGAGATTCTGCATTAGGCTGGCCTTGAAAAAGATTGCATAGGAGGCCTTTCCCATCTCCATTATTCCCTGATCTTATTTTTGTAATTTTTAAGAATATAAATGAGTAAACATCAAGGAGGGGCTCAGGATATTAAATTAAATATATGTAATTTTCCAAATTATCAGTGTTAAAAAATGTCACTCCTTTTTTGTTTCATATTGAGAACTGCCTTTTCTCTTTAGTATTTTATTACTATAACTAAGAATTTGTAACTCTCATCAGTGTTAGATAAACTATGCTCTGATTTACTTCTGTACCACATGACAGAACATCTGTATGAAGGAGTCTACAGACTTAAGCATGGAAAAAAATGGCATGAGATGCCCTCACAGTAGTTAGCAAATTTGTTACAAATGTAGAAAATCCCTCATATTCCTTTTTGAAAGCACAAAAGAGAAATTTGTGGTTCTAAAGCTAGGTTAAAAGAACTGAGTGCAGGGAGAACATAATTTGACCTAACAATATACAAATTAATACCTTTTTCAGTTGAATTTTTCCTTACTACTCAATGTCTAACATCTGTTCTAGAAAGCATTAACCTTTACTCCATCTAGGCATACACGAACATATCACACTCAGATGAACTAAGTAATAAGAGTGCACAAAATTTGAGAAACTAGTTTCTTTATAGTGGTAAAACTCAAATGAAAGACACAAATCCTATAGCTATCTCATTAAACAGAAAGAAAACAGTACTTTGAAATACAGTACTATTAACTAGAATTTAATATATATTTTTGAATAAATAACATTTAAGTTTGGAGCAAAGGGTTATTTTTTATAGCATCCCATTAAGGTAATGAGATAGAAACTCCTTCTCTCATTTTATATTATTCTTTCTGTGCAGTTCTGGTGTAAACCTGGAATTAAGTTAGAGTTTATGGTGACAGAGAATCTAAAAAGCTATGTAGTTCTGAGAACTAGAACAGGGTATTTCAACCTTCTTTTTCAAGAAATAAACTTTTAAAAAGTTGTATTCCTGATAACAGAAAATGGGTAAAGGTGGAGATATGTCCATGAATAGGAGTTTCATAGGTTGGTAGAATGCTTTCTAAAGATAGAATACAGGATCAGAGGCATCACATGCTGCTTGGGTACTAGAGGAGAAAGGAATACTCTTAAATCAAGATAGCTAAGCCAACCTCAAAAGGTAGGTTGGTAGAATGCTTTCTCGAGACAGAATACAGGATTTGAGGCATTACATGCTGCTTGGATACTAGAGGAGAAAAGTATATTCTTAAGACAACCAAGCCAACCTCAAAAGGTAGCTGGCTGTTCATTTGTCATAAATTTCCCAAATGCCTCTATGTTACAGACCCCGTGTTAGGCATTGGGGAATCAAAGACAAATAAGACAGACACTACGCCTTGAGTTGCTTCAACTATCACAATATACTAACTAGGACAGAGAGATTCTAATACAAATGGCACAAATAACCTTAATTTTAGAGTGTTTCTCAAACATCCTGGAATGAAGGGAGAGAATGTATTATTAAATGTGTTATTTAATAATGTTATTAAATATATATGTTAAAATAAATGGAGACTAATGGTGTGTTGCTCTTCATAAAGGAGGATGATTCTAGTGATTTAAGGCCAAAGGACAAATTTTTTTGAGATGTTTTCTTCCTAATGATGATATGACTTCTTTTGAGTCTCCCTTTTGGAACCAGAGTTTGCGTCAGTAGTCAAATGGCTAAATTGGAATTAATAGTTGGATTTAGTAGTTTATCACTATGGTATCAAATCCTAGATTTTTACTCCAATAGCCCTTTGGTTCTGTTAACTGAAATACATTATTCTAATTATACACATGACAGTCTGAAAATGTTTTAAGGATTCCTTGTCTCATCTTGAGATTTAAATTAAAGTTGAAGGAAAACCACTGAGGAAAAAAATTCCAGATTATGTAAGTTAACAGCATACCAGATACACATTATAGGATATTTTAATATTTTTAGCTCTAAAATAGTAAAAAAAAAATCTCTTGAAAATGATAAAGGAGAGAATGTGCTCAAATGGATGATAAAAAGTATAGAAATGGTTAAAACCCATCTGTCAGTATTTTAAGGCTATAATATTAATGAAATGGGAGCCAGTGTTAGTTCATCATAATAAGACTGAATTTGCTATTTAGAAAGAGGTTACATATTTTGTCATTTTCATCTCTTAAATCTTTCAACACATTCATTATACTGTTGCTTTTCTGTGTTCAGCTATTTATGTTCATTTCAAAACTAGTATTTTTACAAAGTATATGAGGCATTTCATTAATAAATGAATTGATATGATGATTGTCTTGATGTTGACTATAATAATAGAAACACAATAGTCATTTTCTAACATGAATTCATCATAAAACTCCCAGTAAACTAGGAAGAGAGTAAACTTCTTTAATATGATACAGAGCATCTACAAAAAATCCTCTATAGCTAATAATATTTAATGGTGAAAGATGGACTGTTTTCTCTTAAGATTGGAAACAATGCAAGGGTTTCTACTCTTAACATTCTTTTAAGATAGCATAAGAGAAAGCATAAAAGGTATAGAGAAAGATGGAAATAAAACTGTCTTTCTTTTAAGATGATGTCTGTCTATGCAGAATATCCCAAGGAATCTAAAAAAAAAAACCCTCCAATAATCAATAGTGACTGAGATTATAATCTTGCTTATATCAAGATCAAAAATCAATTTCCATATGCTAAAAACAAACATGTGGAAACCAAGCTTAAAAATACAACATCTATAGTCTTTCCATAAAAAATAAAATAATTATGCAAATACTTAATAAAACATAGAGGGTTTTTATGATGAACATCAACGTCAGATGGAGACGTTTGCATGGCCATGAATTGGTTATAGTGAAAATAGCACTGAGGAAAACAAGAGCCCAGATTCTCACTGCTAGAGAAGATAGCTACAAATACAGATGATATCAGAAAGAACCTTGAAGCACTGTGTTGGATTAGAAATCTAGATATTGATGACTTATGGTTTTACATTGTATATACAAATATGAACAGATGTATATTGAGCATTCAGAACCTGGCTTTTAAACAACATACTCTGCCAAAAGGAACCAGATCTCCTTAATGAAATGTCTGACTCAAGGCTTGGACAGGGAAGTATAAGATTCCAATCTAGAATAATGCAGAAGGAAAGGAGATAATCACTATTTCACAAAGAAGGCTGACTCAAGTAGTGTGGTTCAATGGAGCATAAGGGTAGCAGGTGGAGGTCTGATGAGAAAAGGATATTTAAGTAATAGCAGAATATGTCCCCATAAAATACTAATCAAATTAAAAGGGGAAAACAGTGAACTGGTTGGATGAAATCAGTAGTCATCAAAAAGACTAGGTGAGCAATGTTAACATGACAATGCAGACCAGGTCATTACCATGTACTTCCTAATGAGATGAACTGAGAAGTGCACAGGATCAGTTCTGCATTTCTTTGCAGTGGAATTTCTGCAAAGCATTTATGATCTGAGTTACGAAATGAGGAAACAGCATTACTTTTAAAATGGATATGGTCAGGACATGAAACAGAAAAAGACTAAGGAACTGTTACATATTGAAGAAATCTAAAAAGATGTGACTTCTGCATCAGATTTTCTCGACAGAATTCTGGATCAGGGAAAAAATGTTATTTTTGGGGTAGGTGAAAAAATATGAATGGGGTCTATGCATAGATATAGATGATACTGAAGTTATTCCCTGACTTAGAGGGTTGTGTTTGGTACACAGGGCAATATCCTTGCTCTTTGGAATATGGGGCGGGAGGGAGAGAGAGAGAAGAACAAAGATGAAGAAGTAGAAAAGATAGGGGATAGGAACAAAATTATTTAGAATACTCACCAATGACTTTAACAAAATAAGCATCTGCTTCAAAGTTATTTTTTAGTGTATGGATGGCAAAATCATTCTTTGAATATCCTTTACTTAGTACTACAATGTCCAAGATTCCCTGGAAAAAACAAAAACAGTTAAGAACAAACTATTAGATGAACTAAAAAAAAGAAAATGACCATTAAAAAGTATGGTGTGTGTTATAGTTTGGATAAGTGTCCTCCAGAGGCCTCTGGGTTAAAGGTTTGGTTGACAGCCTGTGGAACTACTGAGATGTGGTAAAACTCTTAGGAGCTGAGGCCTAGTGGAAGAAAGTTCAGTTATTGGGGGTATACTCTTGAAGGGGATATTTGGGCCTAGATGCTTCCAACTGCCATGAGGTGAGTAGCCTCCTCCAACCATGAACTCCTGCCACGATACTCTATCCTGCCAAAGGCCCAAAGCAACAGGGCCAACTGATTGTATACTAAAATCTCTCAAACTGAGGCCTTCCTCCTTTTAAGTTAAAATAAGCCTTCCTTCCTTTTAAGTTATTTCAGGTATTTTGTCACAGTGACAGAAAGCTTACACTGTATATTGACCACTTAAGTGTAAAATTTATTTACTCAAGTTGAAGTTGAATAGTAAAATAAAAAGAAAACATCTAGTTTTATTCTTTGAAAAGGATTGTTAGCATTTTGGTGTATTTCCTTCTGGCCATATATGCATGAATTTTTAAAGCCTGTGACAGTGATCACCAGATCTTTTCCAATAATCAGAGAGAGGACCTTTTATCTGTCCTTGCCACCTCAAGGTGTCATTTTTCTTTTTTTCCGTAAAAAAGGGGGAAGCTTTGCTAATTATATTAAAATAGAGTGTACTCAATTTAAACTGACTCTGTCGTGTCTCATGAGGCTATTCATCTATCATATTTTTATGTATGTTAGAAAATTTTTCTTCCTGTAAATTGACTATGTGCTATTTTTTCCAAAGAGTTTTAGGTGACATATCAGTTTGTCTGAATCCTTTTGTATTAGGACATTAATTATTTCACTCATTCATAGAAAACTTGTTACCCAGTTTCAAAAAAATAATTTTAAATTTCATTTATGATGTTTTGATGTAGAGAAATTAAAATTGATTCATAGTCAATTCTTGTGATTTTTTTCTCCTCTTGTGATATTTCTGCCAATTACTTTTCTGCTTGGAAATTTCTAAAACTGAATGAGATTTGGTAGGAGGAGAACAGAAGAAAACAAGTTCCTGCATTATTCATAATTGGAAACAGCCTCTTATAAATAACAAAATAAACCCAAAACAGGGATGAAGAAGATATACATGTCCTGATGAGCACCTGACTTTTTAAAGTAAATTATCTTGCAAGGATATGCTTGGATACTTTGAAATTTAACAAGTTTATTATTTTTTTTCCTAAAATTTATTTTTCTGAGTGGTAAACTGACTTTCCTCCTTGGAGAAAAATCCAAGCCTTTCATAAGTTAACCTGGTAACCAAATAATCTGTAGCAATAGATGCTACTTCTAGTTTACAAGGATAAAAGTGAGTACATAACTTTTCTTTTGCAATGTAGTAAATGTTTAAGAGTTAGTTATCTATTGACTCTGCTTTTGTCTACTGCTGACCATGCACATTTACCAGTCTCAATGCATGATTCTTCAGTGGTTTAATCCAAATAATTACATAAGGGCATTTTCATATTTGACTGTAATGATAAATTTGTTTTCTCTGTCATTTAACATTAAAAGATGCTTTCTTTAATTCATTTGCTTTCATTATGTCGTCTACATTTTCTATTCAAAAAGAGTATAAAGCTAAAGGGAGATGAAGTAGATGGAAATTAAACCCCAAACACTTAGGACCGCTCTGAACTCACATCTTCATAAATGTCAAAAAAGGTGGCAACCATGGCATCCCTGATTTGATTTAGGTCTGTCAGCTCCCAGTAGACTTTAAACATCCGATGTGCCTCCTCACAGCTTACATTATTACAAGGGACATTTTCCAATAAAAAGGCTTGCTGGTTGCTGTATAATAAACAAAAGGCATTTAGTTAATACGACATCTCAAAACTGTGCAACAACAGGTGTAATGTATTTTTCTAGAATCAAAAAATAAATATATACAGTGAAATTATACTAACCACCCCCCCAAAAAAAATCCAGCAATCAATTATGATTGCTGTACTGTGACATTAAAAACAACAACAACAACAACAAAAACAATGAACTAAAATTGTTGTCACTTCTTTTCAGTCTTTGATAAAAATTGTCTGACTTTTTGAGGCAAGTCAGTTGCTTGCCTTTTTCCTCTTTATATAGAGTTTCTACATACATCCCTCTGGTGCTCTCTTGTTATTCTATTATCTATATACCTTGTGTTCTGTAACTGAGTTCCTGGACCAGTCATTACCATTTACACCTATATTCTTCTTCTTTTTTTTTTTTTTTTTTTTTTGAGAGAGAGAGAGAGAAAGATTACTGTTCAATTTTTCTCTAATAATCATTTTAACTAAATTAGTGGAGATTTCTTCTTTTTTTCCACATAAAAATGTTTGAGTCTCGGTGATTTAGGGGGAAAAAAAGAATTATAAGAAAGGAATATTTCTAAGTATTTAACACATACTTGAAACCTATGTACAAAATATTCAATTTGTATGAAGTACTAATACATGATTGCTTATTTTTCCAAGACTAAAAAAATTTCCAGAACAAATAGTTCATTAGAACAATTATTTAATCAATGAAAGCTTTCTCAGACCATAACATTTACTTGGAAAACTTTGAGGTGACCTTTGCTCATGATATAACATGTAACAGCATTCTCATTACAAAGAACAAATGATTTTTCTTTGTCTCTTATCTAATAATTGATTTTTAAATTCTGATTTGCAATTTTTTTTTCAGGTAACTTATGTATCCTACGTTTTAAGCTAAACCATTTTACTATAAATTTCATAGAGATGCAGCATATTCTAGCTTCTCATTAGAGAGTATGTTTAAATATGAAAATATGTGATAAAAGCAGCTTTCTACTATATTTTGTGATCACTGTATCACATTCATCAGCCTTCTGCATGTATTCTATTTCTCTTTTCAAAGCCACTGCATGGATTTCATTATAACAACTCTGGTCAGTTTCATGTAAACAATCTTTATTGTAACTGTATAATTTAAAATTCCATTCTTAATTTTTTTTGTGGGGGGTGCCAGGGTTTGAACTCAGGGGCATCAACCAACCACTGAGCCACAATCCCCAGCCTATTTTGTATTTTATTTTGAGACAGGGCCTCAATGAGTTGTTTAGCGACTCTGGTTGCTGAGGCTGGCTTTGAACTCATTATCCTCCTGCCTCAGCTTCCGGAGCTGCTGGGATTACAGGCGTGTCCCACCGTGCCTTACACCATTCTTAATTTTTGATACATGTTTGTAAAATAACGAATGTCTCACTAGTTATACTGGTGTTATACTGTGCAACTTGGGGTCTGTAAAAGCTCAGTTCTTTTAAATTCTGATGAAATCTAAAGACATAGTCTTGCTCTATTTGGTTTTGAAACCCTTGTGGGAGAATGGTTTTGCCTCTTTGAGTCAGATTTTCTGTATTTTTGGCAATTGCAATGAATGCATTGTTTAAAAAATTGTTTTTCAAAATGATTACAAAAATTATCACAAAATTCAAGTAACAGAGACATTTAAAAAGTCAAAATCCTTCCTTTCCTGCGATAAACATTGTTAATAATTTGGTATGTATCTCTCCAAACTTTCTCCTAGGCTATTCATGTATGTAAGAACCCACCCATATCCTTATAAACAAAAAAGAAAACCTTCAAACCAAACTGGGTTCTGCTATGGGAAAGTGATACTAAATTATCAAGACTTCTGACACTATTTTGAAAATTTCCTTTGGAGAAGTTGCATATCTTTCACCAATAGCCCACCAAATTATCTATTTCCCCAGTCTCATTCTCCCCAGTGGCAACTCTATTGTACGGATAAGCTATCATTCATTTTAAAATTCTATTATTGATGGTCAGGTTATTGCCAGATGTTCCTCTTTTATTTTTCTTTGGAAACTTCTACAAGGATTTTCAGATGATAATCATCTGGCCAAAAGATATGTGTATTTAAAAATGTACCAATTTATAGTTCCAATTTAATATGAGTGTGTCTTTCATGTCTTGGCAATAATAGTAGCATTGCTTCTTACTCTTGCCAGTTGAATTGCTTACAAATGATCTATTTTTTTTTCTGATTATGAGAAACTATTACTTTCAGGTTCATCAGTCCTTTTTCTTCTGTGAATTGCCACTAAAATTTTTTCTAACTGATTCTTAGATCTCTGATTGTTAGGGACATTAGCCCTTTACCTGTTATTCTTAAATCCTCATTCATAAAATAGTAGTAATAACAGCACATTGCCTCAAGTGACTGTTGAAAGAACTGAATGAGAAAATGCATGGTAGTGTTTAGTATAGTGCCTGGTACATAACACAGACACGTTCAACAACTGCTATTATTATTATATGCTTCCATTGTTATTATTTGATATACTGCAAACATTTGTTCCAAATCTTTTATTTTCTAAATTTTGTTTATTTTCTTCACTAAAAGGTTCATAATATTTACATAATAATTTATGTCAGTATTCTTTCTTTATGGCACTTTAAGAAATGTTAAAGAAAGTCCATTATGCAGATCAGAAATTGACACCATATGATAATCTAGTTCCACACAAAGGAATGAAAAGCACTGAAGATGTTAATAAAATATTTTTTCTTATTTAAATTTCTTTAAGGAGAACTGAATAAAATTCAACAACACATTATCCCTTGTTATTAAGAATACAAGAATAGGGGGTGGGGTTGTGGCTCAGTGGGGTTCCATCTTTAGCACATAAAAATAAATAAATAAAATAAATGTATTGTGTCCATCTACTACTAAAAAATATTAAAAAAAGAATACAAGAAGAGATAAAGTGTGTGATAAAAATAGAACCAAGATCAGAAGAAGAGAAATAAAAATATATTCTTTTAAGTTTCTGAAACTACAGATGAAATAATATAATTGGTATAGTAAATAAGTTAAGCAAATAATCTTTAAATCCTAAAGGAATCACTGAAATAACAAGATTTAAAATAAGCCAACAAAAATGATAAAATCATAAAAAGTACAAAACTAAAACTAACTCAAATGAAAGCTGAAAGAGGAAAACAAAAGAAAAAAAACCCCAAATAAATAACATGATGGTAGATTTATACCTAGCCATGTTAATACTGGCAGGAAATATATAGTTTAAATACACAAATTAAAAGGAAAAGACAGACTCATTGAATGAAAAAACTAACACTCAACCTATAAGATTGCCTATAAGAAATTTACCTGAAACATAAAGACACAAACAGGCAAAAAGACAGCTATTAAAAAAGCAGAACGTCAATCCACAGAATAATAAAAAGACAAATGATTCACTTTTAAGAATTCACTTTTAGATCTCTGATTGTTAGGGACATTAGCCCTTTACCTGTTATTCTTATATCCTCATTCATAAAATAGTAGTAATAATAGCACATTGCCTCAAGTGACTGTTGTAACCCTAACCCTAACCCTAACCCTAACCCTTAAGGATTTGAATAGATACTATTTCTCCAAGCAATAAAAAAGTCATTATGCACAAAAAGGATAGTCAACAAAATGAGCTATCAGAGAAGTCCAAATCAAAATCATAATAAGACACCAATTAACATCTAGTAGCATGGCTGTAATAAAAAGAGACAGAGCTAGCAAGGAAGCATTGCATGTGCCTGTAATCCCAGCTATTTGAGAAGCTGAAGCAGTAAGACTGCTTGGGGGAAGCAGTTTGGGGCCAGTCTGGGCAACAAAGCAAAACACTGTCCCTTAGAAACAGTGAGTGAGTTAGAGTGAGGGGTGGGGGTAGGGGGAGAAAGAGAGAGAGAGAGGAAGATAATAGCTAGTGTTGGAGAGAATATAGAGAAATTTGGACCACATACATTGATGGGAGGCTTATAAACTGGTGCAGCTGCTTTGGAAATTACTGGAAAGGTTAAACAAAGTTACTGTTTGACCTCGGATTTCATCCCTAGGTATACCCAAAAGAAATAAAACATACATTCATACAATAATATGTATGGATAATTAATTGTTCATAGTAGCATTATTTGTAAAAGTCAAAAGTGAAAAGTATACAAATATCCATCAACTAATGAATGGACAAACAAAATATAGTATACAACGAAATATTACTTGATCATTAAAAGGAACATATTACACCAATACATGGATGATCCTTGAAAATATGCTAAGTGAAAGAAGCTAGAAAGTGCATGATTCCATTTATGTGAAATGTCCATAACAGGCAAATCTATAGTGAGAAAAAGCATACTAACAGTTCCCTAGGGCTGAAGGAATTGGAAAGAAAAAAGCAAGACTGGTAATGGGTAGAGGTTTCTTTTGAGATAATGACAAGGTTCTAATCTTGCAGGACAGTTATATAACTGTATTTGAAAAACCACTGAATTGTACATATTAAGTGAATTGTATTGTAAGTGATCATATTCTAATAATGCTATTATATATGTTTAAAAAGTTATATACCAGTCTAAGGTAAATTAGAAGACTTGATTGACTATATTGATAAAAGACATGGTAGACTTCAGAACAAAGAAAATCACCAGATCAAGTCAGTAATTTCATAATAGAAAGGTGTCAGTTCTTCTAGACAACATAAGAATCCTAAATGTTTATGCACCTAATAACAGAGCTTACAATTATATGAAACAAAAACTGAAAGAGTTACAAGGTGAAAAAGACAAATTTACAACTGTGTTCAAAGATTTCAATATGCTTCTTCCAATTACTGGTAGATTAAAAAGACATAAATTCAGTGAGGATAAAGAAGACTTGAACAAGATTATCATCCATTTTAAACTGGCTGACATCTTTTGAGGTGTAAATTATATTTGTCAAGATAGAGCATATACTGATCATAAAATAAGTCTCAATAAATATAAAGGAACTAAAGTCAAAGAAAGTATGTTCTCTGGTCATAATGGAATTAGATTAGAAAGCAATAATAGATACTTGGAAAATCTCCAGATATTTGGAAATTACTTAAAACACTGCCAAATAATCCAGGAGTAAAAAGGAAAAATAGAAAGTACTTTGAACTGAATGAAAATGAAGATGATGAATATCAAGATTTACGGGACGTCATTAATATAGTATTTAGAGGATACTTACAACATCCTATATTAGTAAACACCTATATTAGTAAAGAAAAGTCTCAATTCAGTGATCTCAGTTTCTTTCTTAAGAAACTAGAAATAGAAGAGTCAGTTTAATGTGAAATAAGCAGAAAAGGGAAATATCAGAGAAGATAAATGAAGTACAGGACAATAATTAATTAAAACAAAAGCTGTCTTTTTTCTTGCCAAGATTAATAAAGTTAGTAAACTTCCAGCTAAAATAGTCATTTAAAAAAATAAAGATACAAAATGCTAATATCAGGAATGAGAGAGGTGGTATCACTATAGATTTTATTGGTATTTAAAGCCACCAAAGGAATATTATAAAATGGGTGAATTTCTTGGAAGTACCAAAGCTCACTCAAGAGCAGATTGAAAAAAAAAATTAAAGTGTAGTTCAAAAGAGAAAATTTCATACTGAGATGACTTCACTGACGAATTATACCAAATATTCAGAGGGAACCTCTCCCACCAATTCTACAAAAACTCTTAAGTAAACAGATGAGAAAGACATATTTCCCAACTCATTCTATGAATCAGCATCATACACCAAATCAGCAAAGACATAACAAAAGAACTATAGACCAACAGCATTCATGAACACAAGTGCAAAAATTTTAACCAAAATTCTAGTAAGTAAACTTCAGAGTACAGCCAGATCTTGCTTTGCACAGTACACTCACTGTTCATTGCAACTTCAGCATTTTGAAAACAATCTTCTGCTTTATGATTACCACAGAACTGTGCAGACAAGAGAACATAGTTCTGATAATGGACATGTTTCAATGAACACAGTACTTGCAAAGTGAGGGCTAGAGGTATATGAAAAAGAGAAAAATCATGAGTAGTTGAGCTTATTGCAGGAATGCAGAATTGCTTTAATATTTGAAAATAAATCAGTTTGATTCAATAGTTGGACATAAAGCAAATCATACAGTCAAATAATTTCTCAACATTATGAAGGACATTTACAGAAAACCTATAGTGAACTTCATACTAATGGTAGAAAATTGAAAATATTTTCCTCCTAAGATCTTTTTTCCTAAAAAACAAGAATGCCTGCTCTCACATTTCAAAAAATGTAATACAGGTTCTTGCCATTGCAAAAAGAAAAAAGTCCTAAAAACAAAGCAAATCACCAAAAAAACAAAATAAAATGCAACCAGATTGGAGAGGAAGAATTAAAACTGTTTTTATTTGTAAATTATATTGACAACTTATTTAGAAAATCCTATGAAACATGCAAAAATTTTTAGAACTAGAAAGGAAGTGTAGCTGGGTGGAAAATACAAACACAATAGTCAACTGTATTTCTATATACCACCAAAGAACAATCAGAAATTAAAATGAAAATGTTCCAGTCATATGCATCAAACAAAAGAAATACCTAGGATGCACAAGACCTCCATATGAAAGCCTAGAACACACTAATGAGAAAATTATAAGTCTAAAATAAAAAATACACACACACACACACACACACACACAAACACACCATATTCATGGCCAGAGGACTTGGTATTATTAAAATGTAAATTAACCCTGAATTTACATCTTCAGTATAATCCCAATCAAAATTTCTGCAGATTTTTTTAAACTGTAGAAATGGTTACTAAAATTTATAGAAAATGCAAAGGATCTAGAAGAGTTAAAATAACTGGAAAAAAAGAGTAAAGTTGGAAGACTAAAGCCATTTGAATTTTAATCAAATGTCATCAAAATAGTGTGGTACTGTTGCAAAGCTGGATGATAGATAACTGAAACAGAAGAATAAATGTACTCATACAGATATTGTCAGTTGTTTTTCAACAATCAAAGATAACTGAGCAGAAAAAGGAAGTCTTTTCAATAAGTTGTACTGGGACGATTTACAAAAAAAAAAAAAAGAATTTGGATTCATACCTTGTACCATATTCAAACATTAATTCAAAATGGATCACAAACATAAATGGAAAACCTAAAACTATACAATGTTTAGAGCAAAAGAGTAGGAAATCTTTGTGTTAGGTAATGATTTCTTAGTAATGACATTAAAATCACAATCTATAAAAGAAAAATTCAAATACTGCATTTCCTCAAAATTCAGTGCTTCTGCCCTTTGAAAGAGACTGTTCAGAGAATAAAAATCTAGAGATTGAGAGAAAATATTTGCAAATGACTTTTCCTTTTTTTAGTACCAGGGATTGAACAAAGGGGCATTCAACCACTGAGCCACATTCCCAACCCTATAGTGTATTTTATTTAGAGACAGGGTCTCATTGAGTTACTTAGTGCCTCGCTATTGCTCAGCCTCCTGAGCTGCTGGGATTATATGCATGTGCCACTGCACCTGGTTGCAAATGACTAATTTTTTGGGGGGAGGTGGTGGTGATACTGGAGATTAAATCCAGGGGCAGTCTACCACTGAGCTACAGCCCAGCTCTTTTTATTTTTCATTTGGAGACAGGTTCTCATTAAGTAATCAAGGTTAAAAGCCTTGATAAATTGCTGAGGCTGGCCTCTAATTTATGATGCTCCTGCTTCAGCCTCTTTAGGTGCTGGAATTTCAGGTGTGTGCCACTGCACATGGTTTTCTAACAATATATTTATTTAATAATAAAGGGCTTATATTAGAATATAATATTGAGAGTCTTTCATGTATCCCTAGTTCATTGACTATTTTGATTCGAATATTCCCTTGTATAGAATCTCAATATTATGATGATGAGTGGAAGAACCCAGACATTAGAGAGAATTCTAATTATATAAAATATTAGAAAATGCAATCTAAATTATAGTGGCAGAAGGAGAAGGGAAGGTTATAAAGGGTTAAGAGGGAACTCTGTGTGTGGTGGACATGTTCATTATTTAGATTAGCGGGTATTTTCATAGATGTACATATATGTAAAAATGTATCAACTAACATACATGACACACTCATAAAATGGACAACAGAAAGATGTGCTACAAGCTACCACATGAGCAAACACTGAAAACATTATGGTAAATGAAATAAATAAATATCACATACTGTATAACTGCATTTATATGAAATATCCAGAATAAGTAAAAGTGTATAGACAGAAAGAAAGTAGATTAGTGTTTTCCTAGGGCTAGTGGAAGTGGTTGAAGGAATATTAGGGGACTGGAAAGCGATAAGCTGAGTGAGCATCTTTGTATGATAGTGAAAATGTCCTAAAATTGATTGTGATGATGGATGCACAACTCTGTGAATATACTAAGTCACAGAATTGTATATATACTAAATGGGTGAATTGTATGGTGTGTGAATTATATTTCAATAAGCAAAATTTAAAAAGTTATTATAGAAAGTTTTAACCCATTAAAACTGGAATGTTTAAGTTGTATAACATGTAAAATGCACATATCAAATGCCCCTTCTCTGAACAGGCTGATATTTACACATTTAGTTTGCAGTCTTTTGAGACTGTTTTTAATTTCTCTTCAAAGACCATAAAATCACTGTTGTTTCTCAATACACCACCCCTTGACAAAGTTTAGGTTATTCTAGATTCTTAATGTGCCGTGTGCATCTGTCTTATTTCTCATTAAGAAAGGTAGTTGATGGATCATTTAACTTGAAGTCTGATTGTCTCCCTGGCTGCTCTTAAAGTTGTGTGTCCATTTTAGTCATTTCTACCTTCAGTGGGTTCTGCTTTTCTAGATTGTTCTTAACTTTCTTCCTGTTAATTCCCCAATTTCATTATCCGCCTAGGCTCTCGTAGATGGAAAAGAGCTTCAATTTTCGGAAATGTTTATCTTTCCAGGTAAACCTTAGGAAAGGTAGTTTACATGCAGAAGAGAAACAAATTAAGAAGAAACACAAGTCTATTAGGAATTTAAAACTGAAACAAAAATATCTTTTTTTTTTTTTTTGAATTGCTGCTCTGAATCCATGCTGTCTACTATTGGTAAATGCAGAATACTCAGTCAGCTAAGCTAACATAAAACGTCTACTTTGAAATACTAAAAATTATTGAAGTGTTTTGTAATATAGACTATTGATAATTAGAAATGTTCAGATACGGTTTTAAAATCTGATATTTGGAAAAAAGTTCATTTAAGCTCTGGGCAAAAGCAATATATTTATTCTCCAGTGTGTCGGATATGAGATTCAGTGGGTATACAATAAGTGTTTCATGAATGAAAGAAAGCAAGTAACTTTTGTAAAGCAATGTCAATATATGGAATCTAAGACAGAATGCCTAGAAGTTCCCATCAAATGAATGGTTTGAAAACATTTTGCCATGTTTCCATTTATCTTTATTCAATGATATTCCTTATATTTGTTAATTTGGTGGTCATTACAATATTTTCTTTCTAGGTGTGATACATTTGTGTTTCTTATTGTAAAATATGAAATATAATTGTAATTTTCTTGGTTGGATAAATAAGCACATAAATAAGTAAACAGAATATTCAACTTTTTATTTTTTTTCCAGTCTAGGGATTGAACCCAGGGCTTTGTGCATGGCAGGCACAAGCAATATACCACAAATTATGTACATCAATTTGTGGGTATGCTACAACTCATAAAGTACATAGGCAGAAGGATATGTAAAAGTATTCATAAGATGTTAAGTGAAGAAAGTGGGCCACAAAACAGTATGAATGGCATAATCTTGTGTTACAATGCAAACAAATGTCACATACACACAAACTCATGAACACAATGAGGTAAAGCAGGAATACACAAACATGATTAATGGTGACTGTCTCTTTTGGACAGGTTTTATTTTACTTCTTTTCATTTGTATGCATATTTCTTTAGTATGTTGTAGCCACCAGTTACTCTTACTTCACCTATTTTAATTCACTACATTTTCAGAACTATCTTATAGTTTCCTTATTTGTTATTTGTTGTTTACCGTCTACCTTCCCCAACTTTTGTGTTTTATTCACACTTGTCTACCTAGTACCTGTAGCTTTGTTTCAATAGAACAGGTACTCAGTAGTTTCAAAAGTTAGCAAGTGAGGGTCTGGGGTTGTGGCTCAGCAGTACAGTACTCGCCTAGTACATGCAAGTGTGCTTGTTGATCCTTAACACTTAACACTTGATTGGATAGATTTTTTTTTAAATTTATATGCATTTATTTTATTCTATTCACATTGTACAATTGTTATATAACCTACATATAAATAAATAAAATAAAGGCATTGTGTCCAACTACAACTAAAAATAAATATTAAAAAAAGTAGGTGATTTCATTTGACAGGAAATAAATTCTAATGAAGATATAAAATGTTACATGGAGAAAAATTTGTGGCATATAGATAAATATATATAAATATATAAAATTTTATAGCTCTAAATGTACTTATCAAAGAGGAAAAATTGAGAATTAATAAATTGTTGGAGAGTTGAAAAAAAAGCAGGTAAGTCTTTTTTAAGAAGAAAAATAAACACTAAAGATTAATTTATTTTTAAGCACAGTTATCTGTCTCCTCAATTCCTCTCTTTGTGAGGTGACTGAATATCTTAGTATCAACAACAACAACATGGTGAAGAGGGAGTGTGGCTAATAGGAACTTCATCTACATCCATTGTGGATGGTCAAACATTTCTCTGGGCTGTCTAAGCCCATTGTAGACTTAGACTGCTACAGCAGAAAACATGGAATGTGACCAGTTGATAAGAATGACTTCTATAAAATAATAATCTCAGCACATGTACACACACACACCCACCCACACCCCTTGTGTTCTCCAAGTAAGTTCCCTATAGATCTCTTTACATATTTCAGTGTCATTGTTCACGTTTTTGTGATACCTCTTTGAGCATGCCTTCAGAAGTAATTTACTCTTCTAACATCCTCAGTGATGGTAAATCATTGATACGAGTGGTAGTACGAACTGAAGTGTTAAATGTTAAGGTCGGTTAATAGGTTGTGCTAAAATAATTAATTGGTAAGACATTAGACTGAGGCAGATCCACTGTACTTACTTCCTATTTAAACAAACAGAAATCTAAGTTAGTGTTAAAGGCAAAGGGAACTTAATACCTAGTAAGAATGCACCAACCAAACTAGAACTAGGGACTTTTCTATAGGAATGATCCAAAGACTGCTACTGCTCCACTTTAAACACTCATTTTTTTTTTGGGGGGGGGGGGGCCTTATTTGGACATTCACCCTATAAAATGCTTCTCAGAACCCCTTCATAAAGCTCAGTTACAGCTTGTGGTCTAGAAATTCAATTCATGAATTTCTGTCTGCTCAAATAAAATTTCAATGTGCCTAAATTTATCTTTAAACAGTTGGTTAGAATAGTATTTGTACAAAATCAAAGTACATGTAAAGTAGTAAGATTCATCTCAGTCTTTTTTTTTAAAAAACATTTTTATTAATTGTTGATGGATATTTATTTACTTATTTATTTATATGTGGTACTGAGAATGGAACTCAATGCCTCACACATGTTAGGCAAGCACTCTACCACTGAGCCCTGAGTCTGACTCTTTAACTGAATTATTTTTATGGAGATATAACTCATATACCATAAACATCACCATTTTAAAGCATATAATTTAGTGTTTTTCAGTATATTCATTCCCATATGGAATCCTATCCTGTTTGCAGTCATTCCCCTTATCAGTAATTCTTAAGTGCTTGCTTTAGCAGCACATATACTAAAATTGGAATGATAAGAGAAGATTAACATGGCCCCTGTGCAAGGATGACACGCAAATTTTGTGAAGCGTTCCATATTTTTAATGGATATTAAAATATAAACATTAATGATGAAAAAACAAAACAAAACAAAAAAGCAATTCCCAAAATTTCTAAAATGTTTAAATATTATTGAAGAAATGTTTATTCTACTCAGGAGACACCGCTAAAGGACACTGGATACATATGTATATATTATTTCTAGATAAATATTAGTCATACCACATACAACTTCTATGAATACTCACGAGCTCACAAAAGGTATGAAATCTATGTACCTTAATACTTGTGAGACCCAAGAACTAACCACATTTAAGATTTAATCTTATCTTTTTTGAAATAGGCTGATGACATGCTGAGTTAAGATAATGATGTACCTTAAAAAAGGGCATTAGTCCACCATTGAAAATGCATTAAAATAAGATTAAGTCAGGAATGTAGACATAATCATATATTAAACCCTTTATTAAGCAGAGGACAAAACATTTAGATAATGAACTAAAACTTGGGCTAAAAGGAAAAAAAAGATGTAACAATTAACCCTTGTAAAATATTGAAAATTTTTTCCTTGGCAAGTATTTGTTGGCACTGGATGACCCCCAAGTGACCCAGTTTAAATTTGAAATTCAGCATGCTAAGTTTCTTTTTACCATTAGTCAAAGATGAGATAAAATTCTCTATTTTGAGATAACGATGGCATTAAAACTGCCAAGTAATGGCATACCTATGATAAAGAAAACCTATAGAAAATACCATTAAGAAATTGACATCTATATTAGGATATTCATGCCAACAAATAAGTTGAAGATGTAGGACAAGGAACTATGTTAGGAAATACTGAGTCAAATTTATGTGCCGTGGGAAAAAAGATGAGTAAGTCTGTTTTGAAACCCTACCTTGCAAAAGGAGTTTTCAGGCAGTACCAAGATTCTACCTTTACTTCTTTAGAATTCTATTTCAAAATCTTCAGTATGTGGAAAATGACAATTTATAGCCTATTCTCACTTTGGTATTCTACTTGGTTTCTGATGTTCACTTATAGGAATAAAAGGGAGGGAAGAAACTCTAAAACTCATTAACATTTAAAAAGCTTTGACTAACATAATCAGAGTTTTTTTTTTTTTAAATGCTCATTTTTTCTTTTTGTTATGTTTCTACATGTTCCTGAGAATGTATGAATCTGTTATTCCAATATGTTTAGTGGACAGTGGTTAACCTCAAGAATGAATATTTTCTCAGAATTTGAGAATTCCAGTCCCCACCCCTTGTTATATTCTATTACATTCCTTTGACTGTTTTTGTATTACAAAGGACACTATTTTTAAAATGTCAACTATGGGGCTAAACAAAAATGCTAGTGAGTAAAGACACAATAATAGGTATTTACAAAATGTAGTTATAAAAAATACAGTACATTTTAATTGAGGTGCATCTTATACAGCATAGGTTTTTCAGGAAAGGTAAAAACCATGTATATTCTAGAGTTAATCCATATACACTAATATCCTAAATCTAACTAATGTGTAATGCTTGGCACACTCTAAGAAAATAATATATAACCTGTTATTCATAACTGAAAAAGTACAGTATACTATCTTATACAGCATAGGTTTTTCAGGTAAGGTAAAAACCATGTATATTCTAGAGTTAATCCATATACACTAATATCCTAAATCTAACTAATGTGTAATGCTTGGCATACTCTAAGAAAATAATATATAACCTGTTATTCATAACTGAAAAAGTACAGTAAGAAGGCTAAAAATTGTATTTTCATTATGCAGTCTTTATTTCATATCACAGTAGAGGGAAGATCACACAAATGGACATATATATATTTTAACTTATGAATGACTGAATGTATAAGAGTAATATTGCCATTTTTAGATTAATTTTAAAACCTTATTTATTATTCTTTCCTATATGAAAAATATCTATAATGTTCTAATTTAAAATAATAATAATAGAAATAATAGAGTAGAGCCAGGAGGTCACAGGAAGGGAGGAGGGTAAGGAAAGGGGAGGTACGGAGGAATGAGATTAATCAAATTATGTGCATGTACAAATATGTCATAATGAATCCAACTTTTATATATAATTTTAATGCATCAATGAAAAATATTTAAAAATAGTGATCATCATTTGGTAATGTAATTATAGACATTAAATTTACATTTATTTGTACCTCCTATACTTCTATCATTTGTTAGAAAAATATGTACAATAAAAATACTGTATGGGATTAGGAATGTAGCTCAGTGGTAGAATGTGTGTCACCACACACAAGCCCTGGGTTCAATCTCCAGCACCAAAACAACAATAAACAAAACCCAACCAACTAAACAAAAAAAAATTCTTATTTTTCAAATGAAACTGCATGGGAAATTTATGAGAACATACAAATTATGAGAATAAGAGAATAAAGCAAGATTGGTGAATATAAAATTCACATACTAAAATCAACAGGTTTCTTACATATGAATAATAATCACCAGAAAGTTAATAGAAAAAAATCTCATTATAGTAATAATGATGTCTCTGGGATAACAGGAACATACCTCAATATTGTAAAAGCAATCTATGCTAAGCCTCAGGCTAGCATCATTCTGAATGGAGAAAAATTGAAGGCATTCCCTCTAAAATCTGGAACAAGACAGGGATGCCCTCTCTCTCCACTTCTGTTCAACATAGTTCTCGAAACACTGGCCAGAGCAATTAGACAGATGAAAGAAATTAAAGGCATCAAAATAGGAAAAGAAGAACTTAAATTATCACTATTTGCAGGTGACATGATTCTATAACTAGCAGACCCAAAAGGGTCTACAAAGAAACTATTAGAGCTAATAAATGAATTCAGCAAAGTGGCAGGATATAAAATCAACACGCATAAATCAAAGGCATTCCTGTATATCAGCGACAAATCCTCTGAAATGGAAATGAGGACAACCACTCCATTCACAATAAACTCAGGGGAGGGGAGGGGGGATAGTAGAGGATAGGAAAGGCAGCAGAATACAACAGACACTAGTATGGCAATATGTAAATCAATGGATGTGTCACTGATGTGATTCTGCAATTTGTACACGGGGTAAAAATGGGAGTTCATAACCCACTTGAATCAAAGTGTGAAATATGATATATCAAGAACTATGTAATGTTTTGTACAACCAACAATAAAAAAATTAAAAAAAAAAAAGCTCAAATGAAAGCATCACCAACAGAGTAGGCACTTGGAAGTCATGACATCAGACAATGAAGATAAAATATATAATCTTAAAAAGAACAGAGACTACACAGTGATAATGGTAAGAAACCATGAGCAGAACATTCAAGAAATATGGAATAGCATAAAGAGACCAAATTTCCAAATTGGAAATCAACGATAAAATAAGGAAGAAAAATTCCTGTATCACATGGAGACTGAACAATATGCTACTGAATGAACAATGGGTTACAGAAGACATTAAGAAGGAAATTTAAAAAGTAAGAACACAGACACAACATATAAAAATCTCTGGTACAATATGAAAGCAGTACTAAGAGGGAAAATTCATTACATGGAATTCATTCCTTAAAAGAAGAAAAAGGTAACAAATAAATGACCTCACACTACATCTCAAAGCCCTAGAAAAAGAAGAACAAATCAGCAGCAAAAGCAATAGAAGGCAGGAAATAATTAAAATTAGAACTGAAGTCAATGAAATCGAAACAAAAGAAACAATTGAAAAAATTGAAAAAACAAAAAGTTAGTTGTTTGAGAAAAATAAATGAAATTGACAGACTATTAGCTATGCTAATGAAGAGAAGGAGAGAGAAAACTCAAATTACCAGCATATTGATGAAAAAGGTAATGTCACAAAAAATAGACACTACAGAAATACAGAGGATAATTAGAAATTATCTTGAAAACTTATACTTGAATAAAATAGAAGACATTGAAGGCACTGACAAATTTCTTAAATCATAAGCGATCTGCCCAGATTGAATCAGGAAGATATACACAATTTAAACATACCAATATCAAGTGATGAAACTGAAGACACCATCAGAAGCTTACCAACTAAGAAAAGCCCAGGATGGGATGGTAACAGCCGAGTTCTACAAGATCTTTAAAGAAGAACTAATACCAATACTCTACAATTTATTTCATGAAATAGAAAAAGAGGCAGCACTTCCAAACTCATTCTATGAGGCCAATATCACCCTGATCCCAAAACCAGGCAAAGACACATCAAGGAAAAAAAACGTCAGACCAATATCTCTAATGAACATAGATGCAAAAATTCTCAATAAAAATTCTGGCAAATCAAATACAAAAACATATCAAAAAGATTGTGCACCATGATCAACTGGGAGTCATCTCAGGGATGCAAGATTGGTTCAACATGTGGAAATCAATAAATGTAATAGACATATCAATAGACTCATCACATCAGCAGAATCATATGATCATCTCAACAGATGCAGAAAAAAAGCATTTGACAAAATACAGCAACCTTTCATGTTCAAAACACTAGAAAAACTAGGGAAAACGGGAACATATCTCAATATCGTAAAGGCTATCTATGCGAAGTCTCAGGCCAACATCATTCTAAATGGAGAAAAATTAAAGGCATTCCCTCTAAAAACTGGAACAAGACAGGGATGCCCTCTTTCACCATTTCTATTCAACATAGTTCTTGAAACACTGGCCAGAGCAATTAGACAGATGAAAGAAATTAAAGGGATGTGTATAGGAAAAGAAGAACTGAAATTAGCACTATTTGCTGATGATATGATTCTATACCTAGAAGACCCAAATAGCTCCACCAGAAAACTTCTAGAACTAGTAAATGAATTCAGTAAAGTACCAGGATATAAAATCAACACCCATAAATGAAAAGGAATTTCTTTCTTTCTTTTTTTTTTGGTGGTGCTGGGGATTGAACCCAGTGCCTTGTCCATGCAAGGAAATGAAAAGGAATTTCTGTAAATCAGTGACAAATCCTCTGAGAAGGAAATAAGGAAAACTATCCCATTTACAATGACCTCAAAAAAAAAAAAAAAAGATACTTGGGAATCAAGGAAAGAGGTGAAAGATTTATACAACGAAAACTACAAAATCCTAAAGAAAGAAATTAAAGAAGACCTTTGAAGACGGAAAGATCTACATTGCTCTTGTATAGGCAGAATTAATACTATCAAAATAAGTATACTACCAAAAGCACTATACAGATTTAATGCAATTCTAATCAAAATCCCAATGGCATTCCTCATAGAAACAGAAAAAGCAATCATGGAATTCATCTGGAAAAATAAGAGACCCAGAATAGCTAAAGCAATCCTTAGCAGGAAGAGTGAAGCAGGTGGTATCACTATACCAGACCTTAAACTATACTAGAGAGCAATAGTAACAAAAACAGTATGATATTGGAACCAAAACAGACAGGTAGACCAATGGTACAGAATAGAGGAGACTAACCCACAAAATTACAATTATCTTATATTAGACAAAGGTGCCAAAAACATGCATTGGAGAAAAGATAGCCTCTTCAACAAATAGTGCTGGGAAAACTGGAAATCCATATGCAACAAAATGAAATTAAACCCCTATCTCTCACCATGCACAAAACTCAACTCAAAGTGAATCAAGGACCTTGGAATTAAACCAGAGACTCTGCATCTAATACAAGAAAAAGTAGGTCCTAATCTTCATCATGTGGGATTAGGCCCCAACTTCCTTAATAAGACTCATATTGTGCAAGATTTAAAACCAAGAATCAATAAATTGGATGGAATCAAACTAAAATGTTTCTCTTCAGCAAAAGAAACAATCTGTGAAGTGAACAGAGTCTCCATCCTGGGAGCAAACTTTTACTCCTCACACATCAGATAGAGCACTACTAATCTCTAGGGTATAGAAAATAACTGAAAAAGCTAAGCACCAAAAAATTAAATAACCCACTCACAAATGGGCCCAGGAACTGAACAGACATTTCTCAGAAGAGGATATACAATCAAAAAACAAATATATGAAAAACTGTTCATCATCTCTAACAATTAGAGAAATGAAAATCAAAACTACTCTAAGATTCCATTTCACTTCAGTCAGAATGGTAGCTATTATGAAGACAAACAACAATAAGTGTTGGAGAGGATATGGGGGAAAAGTACACACATACATTGCTGGTGGTGCAGCCAATATGGAAATTGGTGCAGCCAATATGGAAAGCAGTATGGAGATTCCTTGGAAAGCTGGGAATGGAACCACCATTTGACCCAGCTATCCCTCTCCTCGATCTATACCCAAAAAGCTCAAAAACAGCATACTGCAGGGACACAGCCATGTTTATAGCAGCAACAATACACAATTGCTAAACTGTGGAGCCAACAAAGATGCCCTTCCGTGGATGAATGCATAAAAAAATGTGGCATATATACACAATGGAATTTTACTCAGCAATAAAAGAGAATAAAATCATGGCATTTGCAGGTAAATGGATGGCGCTGGACAAGATAATGCTAAGTGAAGTCAGCCAATCCCAAAAAACAAATGCTGAATGTTTTCTCTGATCTAAGGAAGCTGACTCATAGTGGGGTAGGGAGGGGGAGCATGGGAGGAATAGATGAATTCTAGATAGGGCAGAGAGGTGGGAAGGAAAGGGAGGAGGCAGGGGATCAGCAAAGATGGTGAAATGTGATAGACATCATTATCCAAAGTACATGTATGAAGACAAGAATTGGTGTCAACTTATTTTATAAAGAACCAGAGATATGAAATATTGTGCTATATAAGTGTAATAAGAATTGTAATGCATTCCACTGTCATTTATTTTTTTTTTAAAAAAATCAATAAAAAAATCTCAGTTTAATTCTGATCATTTTCCATCTTCTTATATAATGGCCTGAATGTGTCTCACTAATATATTCAAATATAACCTCTGGTTTCTGAATAAATAACACGAAAGTCTACATGCTTGCAAATAATCTCCTGGGCTAAAAAGCAGTTTCAATGAGGAACTGCTGCTATGTCATATAGGGAGAGATGTTTGCTTTGTCCTTTACAAGGCTCACAGAACTTCTGTATTTTGTCTTTCAGCTGCTCCTTTCCTTTTGTCAGAGTAACTAGTCGTCCACACTGTCATTTGTAATCTCTGCAAAAAAAAAAAAATGTGTTCTTTTTGCTTATCCAGCTTTCCCTTCCTTAAAAAATTTTTTCTTACAAAGGAAGGTAAAGGATTTGGACTTTGAAACTTTAGAGTCCTGACTACAAGTTATTACCGGGTACTATTAGCAGTTTTCTGATTTGTCTATTTTCATATTTTAATATAAAGATAATACTACCCTATAAAACTTATACATAATAAAATCACATTAAAATTATAGTTGTTTTCTTCCCAGCACTAAATAATAGGTAATATGCTGTATTTGGCCATTTATTTACTTGATGTTTAAGAGGTTTTAGATATAATCAGACTGCTTCTTTGCTGGTAAGATTTTTTTTTTTTTTAAAGATGCTTCTAGGTTTGGCTATCCAATAAAGCCTACTAGAAGATAAAGTTTGCTGTACAATTTTATCCACTGAATGACAATTTATTAATATCAATAACACTTCTTAAATATACTAACATCCTGGTTGTATCTGATGAAGGTGTAATGGAATAGTAAAATAAATCAGAAGTCATATTCTTAAAATATATGCTCAGAGAATAACAACATGACTATGCATAGAATACAATGGTAAGCAAAGGCAACTGAGCAGCAATGGGACAGCTAGGGTGAAAGAAACCAGAGCTTTTGGTTTGTGGTGAAATAGAGGAAAAACAGGGGATCTCTGACCATGCTTGTTTCTTCCATAAACTGTCATTAGTAAAGATCTTTTAAACGTAACATTATTTTAAAGGTTGTCTTAAGACATATTAGGCCTTTAGATTAAAGTGAAAACAAATAGAAATCCAAACAAATAGAAATCCATCTTCTTAAAGTAATAAAAACCAAAAAACCAAGTTAAACATGGTTTCAAATTTCTGTTATAGTCTTTTTACAGAGGTTATAGGTTTTATTTTCATTTACATAGTTGCTCTCTACCTGATTTTCAAAATCTGTAAAAGGAGATAGACTTCTCTAGATAGCAACACTTCAAATTAGAAACATCAACCCAGCACTAATTATCAGCAATACAGCAGTCTTGAAATCAGTCAAAAATTATAAACTATTTTTTGATTAAAGCAAATTCATGTAAGAAAGAGTTCTAATATATACCATATCTTTTCTATTCCTCATAATCTATACAAATTTCAGGGATATTTATTAATAATATATGTTTCTTTAAAAACTGGATTTCTAGACAATGTTATCTGGTGTTGAAAGCAATAAAAAATGTGATTTTTTTTTCCCTGGAGCACTGTATTACAACAGGAGCTTGGTAGTGAATGTGGAGCTGAGTTAATACTAATTCTGCAGTCATCAAATTAATTAATGCTCAGAACAAACTATAAAGAGATAAATGATGGGAGGCACGAAACAAAAAGAGCCAGGGAACACAACTTATTATAAGATAAATAAAAGAGTAAAGTATAATATCAATAATCATACTGGAATTTTCAATGCCATTGCCAAATAACAAACAATAAGGTGGGCTGGGGTTATAGCTCATGGTAGAGGGCTTGCCTGGATTTGAAGTACCACATATAAATAAATAAAAGGTCCACTGACAACTAAAAAGAAAAAAAAAAAAAAAAGAAACAATAGGTAACACCTATTGCAAAATAATATTACTATGTGCAGAGTATCCTACTAAATGATTTGTTTACTTTTCTTTTACCTCAGTTGTACCAGAAGTAGAATTTTACAGTTGAGGAGTTTAAGTAATCTGTCCAAGGTTACACAGATAGTAAGTAGTTGGACTGATACTGAAACCATGGTAGTTAATCTGCTCTTGACTACCATGGTATTCAGTTTCAAAATATAATTGGGTGGGCTGGGGATGTGACTCAAGTGGTAGCGCACTCTCCTGGCATATGCGGGGTGCTGGGTTCGAATCTCAGCACCACATAAAAATAAAATAAAGATGTTGCGTCCACCGAAAACTAAAAAATAAATATTAAAAAATTCTCTCTCTCTCTCTCAAAAAGAAAAAAAAAGTATTATATGTATATATATATGTGTGTGTGTGTGTGTGTGTGTGTGTGTGTGTGTGTATGTNTCTCCATATATATATATATATATATATATATATATAAATATAAATAAATGGGCAATTTGTAAATTTTTTGGTATCTTTTAAAAAATCAAATTTTATTGAATAAAAACCAGGTTTTTCCTTTAGATTAGATTTAGATTGTCTTAAGACATATTAGTACACAGATATTCACTTTTTGATAAACTAATATAAAGCTAAAAAAAAAATTTTTTTTTTCTTAAAAAAAAAAATGAATCTGTGAAAAAGAATAGGTACTTTAAGTAGCTGGGAAGTTTGGGGACCAAATAAGAAAATAAGAACTGAGCATCATGATCTATACCTACAAGACTATATGTTATTTACGTGCTGTTCAGTTATAAATTGCCATAGTGAAGGTATCTTATAAATATTTCTCAGTTAATTTAATTTCCCTACCTTCCAGATGTGTTCTTTAGTATGGCGAGAGCATCCGGATAGCCATCCATGTTGTAGTCTCCAATATGAAGGGTAATTGGAATTGGTATTTCAGTTGGTCGTTCTTCGTGCACAAATGGTACAAAGCCCCAGAGTGTACCCTTATTGTTGAAATCCTGTAGGACTGGAACCCACTGTAGATTTAGAGAAAAAAATTAGACTTCATAGTTACCTTGGGAAAAAAATTACAATTTGCCAAAGAAATGATCCATAAAAAGTATCCATAAAAAGTTCTGAAGATAAGCATATTTTATTTATCTTTTTCATCTCCATAGTATGGTAGGGTATTATGATTTCTTTTGATGAATAAGTTGTCTCCCTTAGAATTTATCAGTAGTCATCTTTGCTTTTTTCACAAAATCATAGAACCTTGGGATTAAATGGATATCAATACGCATATAGTCATATTACCCAATTTAAAATTAGTGTAAAGCAGAAATAAAACTTTACTTCTTTAAAATACAATGAGTATTTTAAAGAAGTAAAGCAGACTATAACATTATCTAATGCTAGTGAACTTTCAGGAGGCCCAACTTAGGAAGGAAGTTAGAACATGATGAGTCTCCCTTGATCTGCTATGCTTTATTACACAAAGAGGACTAGTTATCACCTCAAGCCAAGCAGCTCACAAGGCTTTCCAAACACCAGCAGGTCTGACAAGCTCTATCTGTAACTGATAGGTACTTCTCAGAAAAAGTAAATGAAGTGACACAAAAATAGATATAAGTTAAATTTTTACTGCATGTCTTTATTTTTATATTGATAATAGAAGAAAAGGTTGATTTCTAAAAGAGTTTAGAATTCCTTTCTCTTCTGAGTACACAGATATTCACTTTTTGATAAACTAATATAAAGCTAAAAGTGGAAATCATGCAATTAAAATTAGAGGTGTGCCCACAATGTGCTGAGAGTATGGATGTTGCCATATAACTTGGAGATAATGTGAACCAAAGTTGGAACAGCTGACTGGAAACGGCAGGACAAACATGCCTACAGAACTTTTTGGTCTTATAAACAGGTGATTCATTTTTATAGTTGCAAGCTAAAGTGTATTAAAAACGGCTTCTTGAAAAGGGTTTAGCAAGTTATGTCATAGGTTTTCTAAAGAAAGTATAACTTGCCAAGGAAAAAGAAAGAAAAAAAATAATGATAAAGACATATTTTCAGAAAGTGAGATTTAAAAAAAAATATTGGTCTGCAGCTTTAATTAGTTTTTACATTTTTCTTCAGGCAAAAAAGTATTATTTTACTTATCATAAGAAGTATTTCCCATTAAAACAATTGTATTATGCTCCAAAAGTAGTTAAGATTTTTCACTTAATGTGGTATACATAATAGTCCAACAAAGAACTGTGACCTTTATGCTCCTTCCTATGTACCGTATTCCTTCCTAAGGAGAAATGACCTTATAATTTGAAAATATTCTCATAGTAATCTGTGATTTGAATATATGCTATAATTACTAGGTTTGTTTTTACCTATGAAACAGTGATGAAGTGTTACTTACCATGTTAACTGATTCAAAACTAAAAAAGTTTTAAGGTAATAAAATATAAAGGTGTAATAGTTAAATGGTTTGAGAATGCTGAGTGAATGATTTGTTTTAATATAAAACGTGATGTTCATAGAGATATAAAAGTCAATGTGGTTTTTTACTGTTTATTACCCTACAAAAGAAAATAAAGCTCATTAATTCTGTTGTCATAACTATCATTCCCATATTAATTCTCCAATATGATTCTCAGATTTCAAACCGTTTACTCACAAGCTATAGGTAAAAAGTCAGCATGACAAAATGAAACAGATCTAGATACCACAGACATAAACAAGGTTAGCTTTGAAAATAGATACGATATTCTATTATTCTTCTACAACATATCTTTATTATAGTGTTTTACCATTTCTTCTGGCATATAAAAATGCTAATAGTTCATTTAATTATAGGATTCAAAATGGGTTTTTTTAATCAGAAATGATTGTAGCAGTGCTTTCTGCTTCAATAAATGAATAAAATGAATTTAAATTTAACATGAGGAAAACAATAACTTAATTTTGTATTTCTCTTTGTTCTGATTCTTCAGATGTCTTTTCTAACCTTTGAAGATTTTTTTTAATATTTATTTTTTTAGTTGAAGTTGGACACAATACCTTTATTTTATTTATTTTTATGTGGTGCTAAGGATCTAACCCAGGGCCTTGTATGTGCTCTCTCCCGCTGAGCCACAATCGCAGCCCCAAGATTTTTATTTTTTAAACACATAACTCTGTTGTGTTAAACAAAACAAAACAAAACAAAACTGATATACCTGTTTTGTTCCAGATCTCAGTAAGTATATTGTGCTTCTCTGGCAGTTTTGATCTTCACAGCCTGGAAGTAAATGATCCATTTGTCCATCTCCATCTGCCAAAAGAAACTTTAAGAGTCCATTAACAGCCACAAAATAAAATGTGTGTGTATGGCAGATTAAAGTTCCTATTTGTTCTAAGTCTCCATCAATCTGGATAAAACCGAAAGAATTAGTTGACATATGGTTTTATAATAAATGTGTCTCAATTAAAATCAAATCACTTGGCCCTTAGTACTTAATATTTGAACTTTGTCTGTTCTAAATCGCAAATTTTTCTGTGGTTAAATGCTTATCCAGGGTTGGAAAAAGGTCTTTTCAGGTTTTAATGTTAAAATCATCAATTTTTAAAAAGTCGCTTTTGATTTATTTATATAATTGTCACTACTGCCACAGAAGAAAAATAAGCAGCATGTCAATAGTAACATATTATTATACATCCTATTGTAAATGTGAGGCTAATCTTTTATACATACTTTTAAGTACCTTTATTTTAAGATGGATTTCAATCAAAGAGCTAAAATGTTTTCAGCACTCTGGCTTCTAAAAAAGCACAAATTTAAAAAAAAATCAACAAAAAAGTAAATGAAGGAAGTACAGGTTTTCTTTATAAGTGTTTTTTAAAAAAATTATTATTATTATTTTTTTGGTGTAGATGGACACAACACAATGCCTTTATTTTTATGTGGTGCTGAGGATTGAACCCGGATCCTGCCCACACTAGGCAAGCGCTCTACTGCTGAGCCACAATCCCAGCCCCTTTATAAGTGTTTTTACAGAGCTGTACATTATTCTACAAACATCTCTAGAGGTGAGAGTATGGAGGAACCTGGATTCAGTTCTTTTTATGCTCATTCCTAAGTACCATATCTTTCCAAAGACAGTCGGTGTATATATATATATATATATATATATATGCCATATATAATTTTGCACAAATAGTATAGTGTACTTTATTTTTTTTGTACCATAAATTTTTGATTTAATATATCTCTAAGATGGTTTCATACTGGTAAATTTATATCTGCCTGATTTACAGTACAGTATTATATTGTATGAATATATTTCAATATAATCAATTTTCTATTATGTGCAAACACTGGGCTATTTGTAATCTTTTGGTAGTCTAAATCTAAAAATGAATAAATTTATATAATCTTTTATACAGTCTTACAAAAGTGAGTATAAATTAGTAACCTTAAAAGTGAGTATAAATTAGCAAAAGTAGTATACATTTCTAAAATGATAATTATTGGTTTGATCATTTATAAAATTCAAATTTTTATTTAATCTCCACAGAAGAATGAGTCTCAAACTTATAGATACCATAAGAACCGAGGAAATCAAAGAACATTAAGTGGGTTACATCTATGGTTATTTGTAGTTTTAAAAATTAAGTAAAAAATAACAAATGTAAAAATATTGCATGTAAAATAATATTTTCATGAAAAATAACTATTTTCCAAAACAAATAGCTTTTGTGAGAAGACTGGAATTGCCTGGCTTCAATATCTGTCTTAACAAAAAATGATATTGAATTTTTACACTGCTTTCACAGGCCACTTATTACAGTATATTGCCACTTATTACAGTATATTGCCACTTATTACAGTATGGTTGATAAATGTGAAAATATGTAGTCTTAATAGCCTTTTCAGAAAACTCTGGATATTATTCATGGTACTACCAAAATGCAACAAGTGATAATTTCTTAAAAGGTTACTTGCAAAGAAGAATCTACAGTAATGCCAATGAAAATTTCCTACTGTTAATTAAAACCCACTCATCTATATTTTAGATCACAAAGCAAGTCTTGGCAAATACTTAAAAAAAATCAGTATAATCCCTTGACTTTTATTAGATCATAATGGAATAAAATTAGAAATCAACAATAAGAAAAGCAATAGAAAGTATATAAACACATGGAGATTGAACAATACAGTTTTAAATAATGAATGGATCATAAAATGAAGTCAGAGGAACAATTTAAAAATTCCTAGATGCAAAGGAGATAGAGATACAACATATTGAATCTCTGGGACAATATGAAGGTGGTTATAAGAGCAAACTTTACATTTCTTTGGGCATACATAAAAAAATCAGAAGATTCCTAGTAAACAACTTGATGCATATCAAAGTCCTAGAAAAACAAGTGCAAACCAATTCTGAAACCAGTAGATGGAAGGAGATAATTGAGATGGGAGCCAAAATTAATGAAATATAGTATGAAAAAATGTTATGGTTTTGATAAGTGTCCCATTAAAAGCTCATGAGTTAGGCAATGCAGGACTGTTCAGAGATAAAACAGGCTATGAGAGCTGTACCTATATGAATGGATTTCTGGGTGGTAACTATAGGCATGTGGGCATGGTTCGAGGAGTAGGTCACTGGGGGCGTGCCACTGGGGATTATACTTTGTCTCTAGCTCCCCCCCACTTTTTACTGACACCAACAGGACAGTTTTCTTCCACCATGTCCTTCTACATGATGTTCTGTGTCACCTTAGGCCCAGAGCAAAGGGGTTGGCCAACCATGTACTAAAACCTCTGAAACTGTGAGCCCCAAATAAACTTTTCTTTCTTTAAGTTGTTTTGTCAGATATCATGGTCACATTAATGAAAAGCTGACTAACACAGGAATTAGTACTAAGAGTGGGAGTCTTTATTATGACTAACCTGACCATGCGATCCAAAAGGTTTTGGAGATGGGTATGGTGGTGAACCCCTGTCATCCCAGCAACTTAGGAGGCTGAGGCAGAAGGATTCCAAGTTTGAGGCTATTATTTATTAAGCAGTTTATTAAGGTCATAAGCAATAGCAAGATTCTCCAAAAAAAAAAAAAAAAAAAAGTTCTTGTAACTGGTTTGTAGAAGAAAACTTAGAATACTGTTTACAGACAACAACACACTGGATGATTCTGGTAGAAGCTCAGAAGACCAGAATGCTAAGAATGTACACAGTAAAGATGACAATGAGTACTCAACTGGGAATTGGACTAGAAGCCATTCATGTTATGTCCTGCCAAGGAACTTGTCTACATTTTGCCCATGCTTGAGACTTCTGTGAGGTTGAAATTAAAAGTGATGGACAAATTAATCTGGTTCAGAAAATTTCAAGGCAGCATAATATTCAAACAGGGCATCTCAGAAATAAGCAACACCACACCCATGGCAGGCTCAAGGGCAAAAAAGCAAAAACTCATTTCAGAGACAACAATGGGAGCACCCTTCTCACACAGGGGTGACTAGGAAGTTGTTCTCTCAAGGTTCATTTCACCTTGCTCAGCTGCTTAAGTACTGAGAAGTCAACTGCAGTCAGGGTCCAAGGGGGCATGGCTACTGCTTGAGCTAGCAGCCGACCTTGAAATCATCCACTTGGTGTTGGTTCTATAGGAATGCAGAATTCTAGAGATAGGGGGTCATGGAGGATTCCAGTGAGATTTCAAATCTAATCACACCAGTGCTTTTTTTTGCCTTGACAACCATCATATTTGATGTATAGAACAGTTTTGCTGGGTGTGGAGGCATATGCCTGGAATCCCAGTAACTAGGGAGCTTTCATGAAGGAGGACTGCAAATTCAAAGCCAGCCTTAGCTACTTAGTGAGACACTCAGCAACTCAGCGAGACACTGTCTCAAAATAAAAAGCAAAAAGGGCTGGGGGCTGGAGCTTGGGCTCAGTGGTAAGGTGTCTGCCTAGCATACATGAGGCACGAGGTTCTATTCTCGGCACCACATATAAAGGTTCACCCACAAGTGAAAAATACATATTAAAAAAAAAAAAGACTTAAAAAAAAAAAGGGGGCTGTGAATATAGCTCAGTGGTAAAGTACCTCTGAGTTTAATCTCCAGAACCAAAAATAAAACAAAAAACCCAACATAGAATATTAAAAAGATATACATGAAATATTGATATTTATTAAAATTATTGTTTGCTATTTCAACAAAAACATTCTTTAGTAAAACTATGTGTCTCATTTTCTTCCTTCTGCTGTGTTTTAATAGTGTAAGTGTAGGTGAGAGAAGAATACAAGGAATACTTGGATAGCTGGTGTTACCTCTTTGATTTGTGCTAAAATGAAAGCAGTTTTAACCGCCATTGACAATATAAATGTCAACACAGTGAAAAAGGCAAAAAATAATTTAGATGTTATGAAAACAGTTTTGATCTTGTGGACTCCCTGAAACAGTTGTAGGGCCTCCCATACAGGCCAATATTTTGGAGCACAGTTTGAAAATTATTGGCAGAGAGGTTGCACCAAGAACTGAACTATTACATGTTTTAATTTTTGCCAGTCTGATCTGTGAAAATGCTATTTTGTGAATTTTAGTTTTTCTATTAATGATAATGTTCGCCTTTCAAATGCCAATTCATAGAAGCCCTTCCCATATTAACAAAAGTATGCTTTTGTCTGTGATGCATTAATATGTTCCCTTCCTCCCCCTCCCCCTCCTTTCTGTTCTGGAGATCAAAGCCAAGGGCACTCTATCTCTGAGCGACATCCTAGCTCTTTTTATTTTAATTTTGAGACATGGTCTCATTAAGGTGCTGAGTATCTCGCACAGTTGAGAAGACTGGCCTCAAACTTGTGATCCTGCTGCCTAGGCCTCCTGAGTTGCTAGGACAATTGTCATGGGCCACTGCGCCCTGCTGATACATTCTTTTATGGTTTCTAAGTTTTGCTTATAACTTATAAAGGCCTACCACACAGTAGTGGTGACTATTAGCCTACCCCCATTCTTTTTGTTCTAGTATGTTTGGGCATTAGTTTTACTTTTAAGCCCCTGAAATTTACTTTCGTATAAAACTTCAGTCATGATCCAATTATAGTTTCTAAAGATAAAAATCTAGTTGTCTCAAACCAAGAACTATTGAATGAAAAAAATTATTTAATACAGTTTTCAGAAAGGGAGGTCAAAATGGTTGGGGATGCATCTCAGTGGTAGAATAGTTGCATGCATATGTGAGGCCCTGGGTATGATCCTCAGCACAACCAAAAAAAAAAAAAAAAAAAAAAAAAACCAAAAAGCAAAAAACAAAAAAACCAGAAAGAAAGAGATTCAATCTTTTGTATTTTGATCTGTAATGAGGAATTCTGAGTTAAATTACAAAAATAAATTAATGATTTTTTTAGTAAGGATATAGCATGACAGCTTAAAGGCAATAAGTCAAAATGTCACCTTTCTCCATCTGGAAAATTTACTCGTTGATGACTATAGAATCCATGAGATATAAATAATAAAGTCATATGATTATTAATGGTAGAAGGTTTTAAACAGAATTCAAAGTTTTCCTTAACTTTCAATAAGTAGGACTTAAGGATGAAAGATTTCTATCTTGAGTTTCTAAATCTCCATTTCTGGCTAAAATAAAACCTGATTATAGGTAGAAATAACAGCTTTCCCGTAACATTTGTCAAGAGACAAAGTAGATATGTTATCACATATAAAACTACATTTTCTGGGCTAGGATTGTGGTTCAGCGATAGAGCACTCGCCTAACGTGTGAGGCCCTGGGTTCGATCCTCAGCACCATATAAAAATAAAAAAATAAAATAAAGATATTAAAAAAAAGACCCCTACATTTTCTTGTGACTCATCATTAATATAAAGCTGGAAATACATGTACTAAATGAAAAAAAGAGTTCCAAACATCCATTTCTTCTTCTACCAGAATATATGAATAATATAATTTTATATTTCTTAGAAGAGCACAGAAATGCACTGAATATGATAAAAATATTTTTATAATAACCAGATTAGATGCTTTTATGAAAACATACAATTTTTAAATAAGCAATGATCAGCATTAAAATAGATGGCATGCATGAAAATACTCAGATTATTGTTTATTTGCTTTAATATGTTTTAAAAAGAACATTATTTATTTTTAATTGATGAAAATGTATATATTTATGGAGTACAATATGTTTTAAAATATGTACCTGTTGTGGAATGGCTAAATTGAGCTTATTAGCATGTCATTACCTCACATACTTAACATGTTTTGTGTTACAAACAATTTAAATCTGTTCTTTTACCAATTTTCCATTATGTAATACATTATTAATTGTAGTCATCATGTTGTGATAAGTTTATATATGTTAATATAATATTAAACTTTGTAACTAGCCTGCTGATAATTTTTCAGATTCAAATGATAAAAAAAACTCTTCCAGCTGGGTATGGTGACACAGGCTTCTAATCCCAGCAGCTTGGGAGGCTGAGGCAAGAGGATCATGAGTTCAAAGCCTTCCTCAGCAACTTAATGAGGCCCTAAGCAAATTAGGGAGACCCTGTCTCTAAATAAAATATAAAAAAAAAGGGGTGGGGATGTGGCTCAGTGGTTGAATGCCCCTGGGTTCAATCGCCAGTACCAAACAACAAAAACAAAAACACTTTTTTTTCTTCTCATTTTAATCACAAAATATGTCAAGATTTAATAATGTCTCCAAGATACTTAACTGCTACTGCTTTTCTGTTTTGCTGAACATATTGATTCTTTCAGAATTTTTTCCCCTCAGAGTTACACAAAGCAAAGTCATGACCTGTTTTACTTACTGTTCTGGCTTTGCTTTCACTTATGTGTGAATAGAGGTAAAAGACTATGTAGTGCTTAGGTGCTAATGGGGTGGAACGAGGCCTGGTTCCAGCCCGAAGTACATGATGGTATAAACCTCTAAACATTGTACATGGCAATAGCTTTGTTTATTTTAGTTTCTGAAGCTGGAAAGGTGAGGAGAGGAAGCTGGACTAGATTATTCTAAAGATTCCTATAATTAAATCTAAAACTCAATAAATAGTATCAAATGTGCTTTCAAATATTCTTTTAGCTTTCCTTATCAAAAAAACTGATTATTCATTGATACACAGATACAATATACTTTTCTATAATATTTATATATCATAAAAAACAAAGGGAATATTTCTATTGATTGGGTTTTAAAATATTTTAATTTATCTTTAAAAGTTAAGCTATACATTATTTAAGCATTTAATAGTTAATGTGATAGTTGGGAAATAGGAAACTAAACAGGTTAAATTTCCTACTATTGAGGTAAACATCAGTCAGTGTCTAGGAAGAATACTGTTCGTTTCTTGGTTGTAAGAACTTCTACAAGGAAATGGAGCAGGGCACAATGTCCCATGTGGTAAGCCATGCCTACAATGGCTCCTAGTGGCTCAGGAGGCTGAGGCAGGAGGATCACAAGTTCAAAGCCAGTCTCAAGAACTTAGTGAAGCTCTAAGCAACTTATCAAGACCCTATCTCAAAATAAAGAGTATAAGGAAAAAGTGGGGATGTGGCTCATTGAGTGACCCATTGATTGAGTGACTCTGGATTCAATCCAGGTTGGAGAAAAAAGAAAATAAAAAAAAAAAGGAAGGAAATGGAGAAGCGGGCATTGGCCACTTCCCTTGTCCTCAATCTTTAGGTCGGGATTAAAGCAGTGCAGCCTTGGCTGTAATGTAAAAGAATGCACAAAGAAAACATCTGAAGAAATCCATCTGCATAGTGGGCATACAAATGATCCTGTTTCTCTTGAATGTAGGTTCAACTCTTCATATTGTCCTGGCCTGCAATACCACGCAGGAGCATAGGAGCTATAAAATGTACAAAGCTTCTCCATTGAGTCCTCCAACTACTTTGGAATTGGTAAGCAGAATGTGGAAGTGTTTGCAGCCCCAGGTTTGAACACCTACATACATTTATCATATTGGTAAAGAGCAGAGAAAATTTAAGAATATTCTTAAACTTTTAGGTAGGTCTGGTGGCTCATGCCCAGTCACTTAGGAGGCTAAGACGGAAGATCCTTGTCTCAAAATAAAATAAAAAGGGCTGGGGATATATCTCAGTGGTAAATGTACTTTTATACTACTGATCAGTTTACTTTAAATGTTCCTTTTTTTCCACAGAGCAGAGTGCTATTTAAATAGTATTATTTTATCTATTTATTTTGGAGTACTCTCAATTTAAAAGGAAATTCTGGGGGATCATTTTAAGATTAGCTCACTTAAGTAAAAGAGATTAGAATTTTTCCTCTCAAAGGTTTCTAAGCCTACTATTAAATAACCTATTATAACCAAATTACTAGCTAACTCAAACCCATAATCTGAATTCTACAAAGAAACAAACTAAAACAAAATCCATTTTTTTGCTTTACATATTTATTCATATCTACTCTGTAGAGTAGGGAAAGGGGACTAATAGTCTCCATTCATAAAATCCTACATCCAAAATAAGGCTAAAGATGAAAAGAACAGAAATATATTTAAGCATGAAAATCCACATGTAAGCAAATGGGCAGCATAATGGCTCAAAATCTTATTTTGACAAGGATGAGAAAGTAAAAAATAACAGTCCAAGTAAAATTAGTATTTTTAAGAATGAAATCTTTACACAAAGCCTTAATTAAATGCCATTAATCTAGTATTTTATATCTGGGCAGAAGAAGAGAATCAAAACGTGTGTCATTTAAGCTGTTTCAAAGAATTCTCAAGAAATGCAGACATGCTTGGCGTAATAAAAAGGACAATGGGAAAGATTTTTCTTTCAGGATTGCTTTATAACTAGGGTGCTGGGCTAATTCAGTTTTTCCATCCACAAAATGAGAAGTATAGATTCCATGTATGACATTCTAAAATGCTATCAAGATTCTACTTCCAAAAAGGTCATGGTATATTTTAAGAGCATGGGCTTACGTGCATCAGAAGGACCTGAATGCAAATATGAGCTATTATTTGCTTGCAGTATGGGCTTAGGCAAGGTATTTACTATTCTAGCTTCAGTTTCTTTTACTTGTAAAGTACACAAGTATCTCAATATTTTCTTGTAAAGATTAAATGATGATGATGATGAGTAGGATATGAGTAAGTACTCTTTATGTATTTACTATGTGGAAAACACTTCATAAGTCTTGATCCCATTCTTGTGGTTGAACATGATGTGGAGTTACATTGGTTGTGTATTCATATGTGAATATAGACAAGTTATGATCCGATGAACTTCTATTTCCCCTCCCTACCATTCCTTCCTTGTTATGGGTTAGCATCCACATATCACAGAGAACATTTGCCTTTTGTTTTTTTTTTTTTTGGGGGGGGGGATTAGCTTATATTATTGGCTTATCATATAGCATGATAGTCTCCAGTTCTCTCAACTTGACCAACAAATATCATAATTTCATTCTTCTTTATAGCAGAGTAATATTCCATTGTTGTTTCCTTAACTTGGCTATTGTAAATTGAGCTGCTAAAAACATAGATGTGGCTTTGTCACTGCAGTATGATGATTTTAAGTTCTTTGGGTATAAGCATAGAAGTTCATTGGATTAGACAAAGGGGAATGAAGGGAAGTGGGGGATGGGAATAGGAAAGAAAGCATCTTGTCTTTAAGAAGTAGGTTTCTTTCTTCATAATGTTAACAAAGACCCTTATGTCTGGCTCAGTGTTGCCTTTTATGAGCTCAGGCTAAATTCTTTTTCCACTGAGTGGTTGTGAACTTTTTGTCAGAAGGTTGGGAATGATAAAACAGCTAATAATAATACTCCATTTATCTCATAATGTATACATTTTCATGATTAAAAACTTTATTATCGACCCTTTTCAAAAGACAAATGGGGAACATAATGAAGTTGCTATATTCACAAGCAAGATGCCCAGAACATTCTATGAATTTTCTGTGACTTCTAAATTTCCTAGCTCCTAAAGGTAAATGTTCTAACTAATAATCCTTCTAAAATGTTTTTTAATATACTTGTTTTATTCATACTTCTCTAGTTACTGATCTATTTTAAATAATCAGTTAACAGAATTTAATAATCAGCAACAACTAGGTTAATTTCTCACTAATATCAAATGACATAATGTTTGAACTATAAAGGGCCTAAGAAATAATGTCCTTTACCATTTTATAGAAGAAAATACTGAGGCCCAGAAAAGTTAAACCATTGGCTCAGGATCTCATAAAGAGGGAGAATCAAGACTAGCTAGCTGTTCATTCAACCAGGCAAGCTTTATTTAGAGATGGCCAGAACCAAGTAATTATTCAATTAGGTAGGCATAAATCACAGCACAACATTAGAATTACTGATGTCAGCCTTTTGAACTAACTTCTGCATTAGAGCACCAGTTTATTGAAAGGTACAAGAGCAATTTAAGAGGTTATTCATTTATAAAATAATTGAAACATCATTTAGTATAATATTTAGAAACATTTTAATTGTGTTCATAAGCACTGAATTAAAAAAGGGGGAAACATCTAGATATGCAGTTATTTTTTAAAAAATATTTAGTTTTAGTTGTAGTTAGACAGAATACGTTTATTTTACTTTTTATGTAGTGCTGAGGATCGAACCCAGGGCCTCACACGGTGCTAGGTGAGTGCTCTACTGCTGAGCCACAACCCCAGCCCTAGACATGCAGTTACCTTTATGTTAATAAATATACAATGCTTAATGCTGCGATTATAAATTTTTTCCTATTTAGATATACACATGCTGGGATAGGGGAAGGCAATCAGTAATTCCCGAACAACCACTAATTCTTGGCAGAGGTTCCTTTATATATGCAATTGTATTTAATTTTTATGAAAACAATAAAGCAAATAATATTCTTATTTGAAAGATAAGGACATTAAAGTTTGGTAATATTAACCACCTGGCAAAAAGCCATTAAGGGGCAGGCAAAAGAGTGATTTCACTATCCAAAGCTGTCTCCTTCCATGACTGAAACCGACAAGCATTTCTGAAGGGTTTTTCCAGAATTAGAGATCTAATCTAATAGCTACGGAATATGAATCTTCTCTGGGTTGAAAGGGAATGGTCACTACTGGACAATACATCCTGAAATATGACTTTTAACCTCATTTTGAGTTAATCAGATCAGGTATAAAAAGAGTAAACATTTGCTGTAAAAATTTTCAGTTAAGAAAGTTTATTAGTACCAAATAATCCATAATATAAAATTGTCAAGTACTTTTCATAAATAATTTCAGGGTTGGAGGTGGTAGAGATAGAAGTTAGTAGGTGGTAGAGATAGAAGGCATGCCAAGAACTATCTGGCTTCAGAACAACACACAAGTTGCTGTAATTCATTATGGTCAGTCTTCTAATACACAAAACAAGAAGCATAGATACGAGGCCTCTTTCTTGCTGTAAGAAATTGACCTTCTTCTACCTTGGTCATCAAGCAGGAAAGCAAATATGTATTCTTTATCACCAAATAGGTGTTTATTAAGCAATATTAAATGTTGAAAAATACAACAGTGGGAATTTAGTGAATTGTGGTATCAACCTATACTTGACTTCACTGTACATTAAAAAATATCTTACTAATATGCACAAAAGCATTTAAAATATATCACTTACCATATTGTTATACTGGTTCACCAGTAGAAATGTAGTGAAATAGTAGGTGAAAAAACTGTCAGTTGTATTCCATTTGGTTTAGTTAATCACTGATTTTGCTAAGTATAAGGAAACTTATTAATATTTTGTCCTTAATACAGGAGTGAATTTTGTTAGTTTCTTGATAAAATGATGTTATTTTCCATAGGATGAGTTAAAGTTATAGAATGTATGTCAGGTTGTACTAAACAAACACTTAAATCTAGGTGCAAAGAACCTTAAAAAATCTTAGGGCAAGTAATTCAATGTCTACATCTCTGTAAATATTTGAATCTATAATCTTCTAAGGCAAAACTTAGTATCTTTATGGTGTGAGCATAAAACTAGCAGTTAGGTTATAATACTGACACTTTGGATTATATAATTTCAACTCTGACAACCAAGAAATTTTTGTGCTTTATTTAAAGGTATAGCAAACCATTATCAGTTACTGTAAATCTAATTTCTTAGGTCAAATTTTATGATATTACTATCAGTACACACAGATAATTAAGATGAGAAATGCTCTAAGTCAGTGGCTGAGTATAAAAAATCTTTTTGATAACACATAATTATCAAGAACTTACTTAAAATTAATGCAAAACAGATTACAGACCTAAGAAGCTAAAAATTAGAAAACTTAAAGAAAAAAAATAGGAATAAATCTTCCTATCCTTAAGTTGGTAGGCAAAGATTTCTTAGATATGAAACTGAAAACATAATTTATAGCGTTACAGCCAGGTGCGATGGCACACCTATAATCCCAATGGCTTGAAAGGGTGAGGCAAGAGGCTTGTAAGTAAACTCTAAACAAAATACAAAAACGGAATGGAGATTTGGCTCAGTGGTTGAGTACCCTTGAGTTCAATCCTTGGTATAAAATGTGTATGTATGTATGTATGTGTGTGTGTGTGTGTGTGTGTGTGTGTATATATATATATATATATAATGTAATATATATGTATATATTATGTAATATATACATATATTATAATACACATAAATATATATTATATATGTATATATATATATTTACAAAAGCAAAATTTTATAAACATGACTTCTTGAAAATTGGATATTTCTGCTTTATGGAGAATCCTTGGAAAACTGGGAATGGAACCACCAATTGACCCAGCTATCCTACTCCTTGGTCTATAACCAAAGGACTTAGAAATAGCATACTACAGCCACATCAATGTTTACCGCAGCACAACTCACAATTGCTAAACTGTGGAACCAATGTAGATGCTCCTCAGTAGATGAATGGATAAAGAAAATGTGGTATATATACACAATGGAATATTATTCAGCACTAAAGGAGAATAAAATCATGGCACTTGCAGGTAAATAAATGGAGTTGGAGAATATAATGCTAAGTGAAGTTAGCTAATCCCAAAAAACCAAATGCTGACTGTTTCCTCTGATTTAAGGATGCTGATTCATAATGGGGTCAGTTCATAATGAGAGGATTAGATGAACTCTAGTTAGGGCAAAGGGGAGGGAGAGGAAGGAGGCATGGGAAATAGGAAAGACAGTGGAATGAGATGGACATCATTACCCTAAGAACATGTATGAAGACACAAATGGTGTGACTCTATTTTGTGTATTGTACAACCAGAGATATGAAAAATTGTGCTCTATATGTGTAATATGAATTGAAATGCATTGTGTTGTCATATATAACAAATTAAAATGAAAAGAACAGCCACAGACTGGAATAAAATATTTAAAAATCATATATATGCTACAGGATTTGTATTGAGAATATATGAAGTTCTTCGAATTAATAAGATGACAACCAATGAATTTTTTAAAAAATGGACAAAGAATAGAAATTTCACTATAGAAATTCTACAAATGACAAAGCATTTGAAAAAACATAAGAAAAAATGCTCAGTATTATAAATCATAAGGAGGATGCAAATAACAGGAACAGAAAGATACCACTACACATCCAACAGAATGACAATATCATTGTTGACAAGGATGTAGAAAAAGTAGAATCCACATATATTACTGATAGTAACATAACATGATATAGTCATTTTGGAAAATAGTTTAGCAGCTTTATAAAAAGTAAGTATACACCTATCATATGGATCTGATAATTCCATTCCCAGTTATTACAGAAGAATAAATAAAATCATCTACGTTGGTTCCACAGTTTAGCTATTGTGAAATTTTGTATATACCTATCATATGGATCTGATAATTCCATTCCAAGTTATCATAGATGAATAAACAAAAAAACCCTTTTAAGCACATGTTCATAGCAGAATTATTCATAATAGTCTCAAACTGGAAATAGTCTAAAACAGCCATAAATGGGTGACAGATAAATAAAATGTGGTATTCTCATATAATGGAACACCGTTCAGCAATAAAAAGGAAAAAAAACTACTAATACACATTACAACATGAATGAACCTTAAAAACATGATGCTAGCTACAAGGCAGAAGTGTTATATGATTCTGTTTATATAAAACTTCTAAAATTGGGAAAACTACAGAGACAAAAAGTGGATCAAATGATGTCAGCAAAATTGTAGAATTGGTAGCTCCAGGCTCTGGTTCCCTCACAGGCACATTGAATAAACAAGCAGAAAATGACAGAAAACAACTTTGTCAGAACTCGGAAACTGCCAAAGGTTGACAGCAACCAATCAAATTCTGCCTCAAGAAAAAAGGCAACTTGAAAATGAAAACTCAGCATGTATAGGACTCTGTTCAATGTGTGAGGACTGGGTTCTAGTCTGGCAAACCAAACACACACTCCCATTCACAGACACAAACATATACACTCACACATGTGAAATTTGTGTAGCTTTTTTACTTGCCCTTGCCCCTGTGCCTACTTCTGATGTGGTAGCAGTGTTAAAGCAGTAACTTCCCAAGTTACTGGATTCTGAGGCAAAAAAGCAGACCTTATTCACAAGTAATCGTATATGTCTGTTCTATCCTGTCTAGGGACTATCTTGACAACGGACTCAAGGTGCTGTCTATTTCACCTTAACTTTGAACTTAGTCTATGAAAAAACCCTGCAAGGCCTGCAGATGCTTGAGCAAAAGATTTATGGATTAAAACATACAAGTGGCCACTGAAGGCACTACAGGAAAAATTGAGAGAGATTCTTTGGGATATTAGGATGTTTAAGCAAATGCTTATCAAAGTTGAAGACACTTGTACTTAAGAAACATTTGCCTCCAAATTCTAGCTGGAAATTAACCAGAATAATTATTTAAAAAAGAGTCATAACACATAGCTTTGCAAATTTTTATAACGTACTTAAGAACTGTATACAAAATGAAATGTTTATGTTTTAATTGAGTAAAATCTCAATTATGAAAAAAAAAAAGCTCCTATATATGGTGGGAAGGATTTAGATAAATACATGCACATCTAGGTGAGATGCATGCTCAAAATAGACCCGAAAAAATCCTGAGCTTTCCCCTTGGGCTGCTCCCTCGATTCAGGGCAAGTGCTCAAGAGTGCCTTAGCACAAAGCTAGTCTGTAAAGAGTGGAAGAGGTGGTTGTTTGTTTCTCTGTTTGTTTTAATTCCTGATATTCAATAAAATCTCTGCCAAAACATTAGCTATGGGGTAAAGAAACAGACTTCAGGGAATGTACATGACAAGTAGTGCAGTCTATGTAGAAACATTTTTGAATATTAGTAAACAAATAATCAAAAAATCAAATAATCAAAAAGTCAACAAATCTTGGGCAAGGGTGAGAATCTGATTTCTACAGTTACTACATTATAATACTTTTATGTCCAGTTTATAACAATACACCACAAGGCATGTTCTAACTGATTCTTTTCTCATGTACAACATGGAGTTGTTATAATTTGGATTTGGTGAATATAAAATACAATTATATTTAGGTGCTTGAATGCCTCATACTTAATCCATGCTGAATAAATATAAGCTTCATTAATAATAATAATTGAAATTCTAGGAGAGCTAGAATTTCAATCTGGATCTATATGAATCAAAAGCATATGACAAATCTTTAAGAAAACAGTACTAACTCCTATGCTTGATTGGTAATAGATTTAAAATAAAATATATGTTATTCTTTAAAATAAAAAAAATATATTTTATAAACCCTCAAAAACTTTTAATAGGTTGGTGGTTTATTTTGAAGTGTCTTAAGGTGTGATCTACTAAATTCATATTCTCTATTAACTTTAAAATCATAAATTATGTCACTGCTTTAATAACTTTGGGTTTATTTTGAAAAGACCATAAGAAATGAAAAAAGCACTTAATTGACATACAGGATGGAGAAAATAAAATTCTTCATATGCAGACTCCTAAATCAAAGGAGAAAAATGGAAAAGAAATCAATAGTGTAGTGAGATCATTTTGTTTTAATTTAAGAAATATGAAGTGGGAGTGGACATGAAGAACTTTTATATTTACTCCTGAATACTTAATAAAGAAAGTATTTGACTACAGAAAGGTCCTAGTCCCAAATGATGGATCACAATTTAGAAATGATCACAGCTTTGAAAACTGACTGAAAATTACTAATATGTGGCTATAATTCTAAACAACTGGAGTAGGGGGAAAATTGAAATCCACAAAGAGAGATCCAGGAGCTTATTTCTAAGAAATGCCTCTCATCTGAACATAACAGTCAAGTGATTTTACTTTTGTAATAACTTGAAATTTGTTATACTCGATAAAGGCATATTCTGCAAACACTACCTTATCTAACCTAAAGATACATCAATATTTAGTGAATTTTGTATTAAAATCACCATTGCTTGTTTTTTTCATAAGTCAACATCAAATTTTATTATTAAAAACATATAAAATACTATAATGAAAATAAAAAAATAGTATCACAAAAAATAAAATAGACAATTTCAGAGGGGAAGGGAAGGAAAGCTATGGTAGGGGAGCTGGCATCGAGTCACCACCGCTTGGCTTTGATTTTTCTCTACAATTTGTAGATATAGAATTACACATACACATAATCGTTTTTTGGAATGGATGACTTGGGAGAATGGTTACATAGTATAAAAATTCTAAAAATAATAAGAGAAAAGCCATCAGAAAATGTAAGGAGTAAAATGAAAAGATTTACTATTGAAATATTATATGGTTTAAAATTAAGTGAAATGGTGCAATTGACGAGGATGGTCATGCATTTTAATAAGTAATGTAGAAGAAGGGGTACACAGCATTTAAGAATACAGCTTATGAGACAGGGCCCAAGGTCATTTCCCACCTCTACCAATTCTTTCCAAGCTGTATGACCTTGGGCAAGTTTCTTAACCTCTCTGAATCCCTTTTACTCCATTGTAAAATGAGAATAAATAATATTGTTCATCACAGAGAGGCCTTGAAGGATACTTGATAAAAATATACAATATTTTCAATTTTTTTCCTTATTATGTTGCCCAGGCTGGTCTTGAATTCTGCAACTCAAGTGAATCTCCTACCTCAGCCTATAGTGGCTGGGACTATTGATGTCCACCACTATGCTTGGTTAAGTAAAAAACCTCTTATAAAATGGTTCTTGACATAAAACAAGTATTTTAAAGTAATTTGAAGTAAACAAATATTTGCAATATACTAATCCCCTAAATCCTTTTGATGTTATTGATATAAAAAGACCTAAACCTTCCTCTTGATGAAATTAAAAATATGTTAGTTAGATGGGGAAATGTGATGACAGGAGGTTAAGTACAGACAATGTGAATTTGACTCTGTGGGAATAAAAGGGAACTGTTTGTTACAGAACAGTCAGGAAATGGAATTACTTTGTGAAAGTTGCTAAGGAATGGATTATTCTGGACAAAAGACATTCACTTTCATCCATTCATCCTCCATTCATTATGTATCATCTATCTAACCCCCATCTACTTACCTAATTCATCACTTAACTCTTTAGGGAGTGAAGATTAAGCACAGAGGAGCTATACACCTATTTACATACAAGAAATACAACTGTGATTTTATCAATTGATGGGGTATTTACCCAGAAGGAAAAATGCAGAGCTATAGATTGTTGAGAGCCACAGCCAAAGGGGCCCCAGCAAACTTCCAGCTGCCAGCAAACTTCTGATGATTGGCTCACAGCTGATGATTGGCTCACAGCGGCCCCAGCAAACTTCTAGCTGCCAACTGACTGGCTCCTCTGCAGTGATGCTCATTGGGCTGTTTCCCCGACCTTTCAGACCAGGGAGCTGCTCATTGGGGGACTTTTTTTGGCTCTGCCCACGGGACCCAGCCAATCAGCCTCAAGAGCAGGAGGAGTGGGGGAGGTTGAGAGGCTTGTGGAAAGCTGGTGGTGGCAGTTGGGCTCTGAAGGTTTTTCCTGAGGAGCTGTGTGGTTTGGTGTGTGTGTTCTAAAAATAAAGTTCGTTTCTTTTGACAAGTGGCTCCTGAATTGTGCCCAGCCAGACTGCGGCAATAGATGAAAGAAAAGGGGTCAAAATGGAAGCCAGAGTTGTTTGAAAAATAGAGGATATTTAGAAAAGGCTCTTCATAATGTATTCTCAGGCTTCTGACTGATAGCAGAGAATTCCCTTTAGGTACATGTGCCAGAGAGAAATAAATTTCACTACTTTCCAGATATATGTATCTGTAAGATCTATGAATAGGCAAGGTATCTAAAACAATCATTTCCACAGTACTGTGGCAATCAAATAATGAAGAGATATGCATGGGAAGTTAATAGGGAAGTTTTATGGGAAGCTCCACTTATCACAGATCCATTCTACTAATTAGACTTAGAATGACAAAAGTTCCAATTAAGTCGTAGATTCTATTACAAAGTACTGAAAATGTCACCCATTAAAATACAATAATGTAACAATATAATATATAACATTATCCTATGGAGTTTTTATGTACTTTAAATATTGAAAGGGCTAATTACACATTCATAATGCCATGCATCATTAAAAATTAAATGCACAGTATAGTTTTGAAACTACAATGTCAGAGGTATAGCTTTACAAAAAGAACACTCTCATCAAGACAAGCAATAATTCACTATATACATAAAGGGTTCAGGGACCTATGGTTCTAGTTTTTCCTCATATTTATGTACTTTAAAAGGTGATGTTAAATGCTGAATATGTATATAATCAAGACTCTTCAGTAGCAATTTTATAATTTTTATATAAATTACTATTTCCAATCAAAAAGTATTCAAAGAATTTATCACATCTTGCATTCATGAGTCACCATGATAAATGCCTCACCTGTGTCTCTGCTACAAAATAGAAACTCAGGGACTTTTGCCATGACAACCACTATTTTGCAATAATCACAATGACAAGGAATGGAAAGGGAATACTCATGAATTGGATTTATTATTTGTTTGAAAGAGCACTGTGAATGTTAGTAGAACACTCTAAGAACATCTAATCAATTTAAGTGTTGTACAGAAATGTATGCACTTAAAATATTTCAATTTTACCAAAAATGTTTTTTCTTGGTGGCACAAAGATAAGTGTTTAAACTGGTTACCTTTAATTTTTTTCATGTGAAAATAAAACTGGCACTATAAGGATACAAAAGGATATTAAGAAACTGTTTAACTAATTGTTTATTTAAATGTTCAATAATAACATACTGTAGGTAATACATGCTGTTGTTCACTGGTCAGAATTCAATAACTAGGAAAAATAAAAAAGAAAATATAAAGATGAGAGTTATAAGTTTTAAGGCTCCAGGATATTTTCTACTGAAATCAGCATCCATCTACTTTAGTGAAATTCAGAACAATTTTTAGTTTAATCACTTAACTTCAATCAAAATAAGCAAAAGTCTCAATATATTAGTCTTCATCATGTGAATGACAGAAGTTTTCATTTAGGATTCTAGTTGAAGGTACTTAAGATGTCCTAAATTTGGGTTCTATTTTCAAAAACCAATAATTTATATCAATGAGAAGGTTTTCCCCATTTAATTAAATAGTTCATTCAAAATTATTTAGTCAATATGTACAGTATAACTGGCACTACTCTGTGCTTGAGAGAGAATAATAAAGAAAGTACAGCAATGAATACATTCTAGCGAGGGTACATGAGAAGAATGCATACTATGTCAGATGGTGATAAATGTTATAAAGAGGGAAAAGGAGTAAAGAGTCCTGATGGTAGGGCTTACAATTTTAACAAAGCAGCCAAGAAAGGCCTCCAGGAGAGGGTGATAATTTAACAAAATGAGAAGGTGGTGAGGGAGTAAGCCATGAGGAATACTTGGAGGACAGGATTCTATGTGGAGGGATGAGCAATGGCAAATGCCTCAAAAAGGAACTATTTGAAGAACACCAAAAAGGTCAGTGTGGCTGAAGAGTTACTTTAGTAAAAAAAGCAAGATGCTTTGAATTATACTCTTTCTTTTATTTATCCATTATTTATTGTCAATCTTCTAAAAGGTAGTTAAAGAAGGATATGCTGGTACCAGAACTGTCACTCCAGAGCTTCTCTCCTGCTTGTATCTTGTTTTGGTATCTAACAGACATACCCAAGCTAACTGTCCAAAACAAAAATCAAAATCTAGGTCATCTTTGATTTTTCTTTTACTCTTCCAACATCAAATCCTTCAACATGTCCTGGCAATTCTGTCTTCATTATACCCAAATAAGACTGCTTCTCTCCATTTCCTGATAATTGCCCTGGTCTAACTTATTCATAGTCTTTGCCTGGTTAATTGCAAGTTCTATTAATTAACCTCCTCCAAACTTCCAATTACATTTAGATGAAATCTAAACTCCCTACTTTGGTTCTCAAAGTCATAAAAGGTCTTACTAAGGGGCTGCTTTCATTTTTTTTTTTTCCCATTGAATATTTGTCCTCAGAACCTTCCCTTAGGGTGTTCCCTCTGCATGGAGCATCCACCCCTAAGATCTTGTATAATAGCTGAAAGCTCAACTTTCTGGTCAAATGTGACCTTCAACCAGCTACATAAATTCTTATCAACTTTCTACGTAAATTCTTATCAACTTTCTATCGCAGGACATTGCTTTATTTCCTGAAAGCTCTTAACACTTTCTAAAAATGCTTGTTTTTGCTTTTTTTTTGGTCTTTTCTCCTTCAATACAATTTAAACTCCATGAAAGAGTTTAGCTATATGCCAAACATCTAAAACAGGGCTTGTCCAAATAATAGGCACTCAAAAATTATTTTTGAATACTTATATATAGCATAAATCCTTCATTACAAAACAGGAAGAACACTAAATGGAAGAAAAACTGACAGAAATACATTTTAAAGAATATATACATTGAACTCTAATTGAATTGATGTCTGTACCACACAATTCATTCAAAGATGGCAAAAGTATTATATTTCAGATTCCTTGAATCTAATCCCTATATACCATTTGTTCATATTTCACATACTAAATAGTCTGCATTTGTGTTTACTTGATAAATTCTGACTGGTGGTAAAAGTTATATGATAGTACATTTAAGACAGAGTACCTGAAACTCCACACATTTTTTTGTTTTGTTTTATTGATGATTCTAACTGGAGTTTAGTGTCCTTTTAAAGCAAAAACAATAATAAAAAATGATAAGGGCACTTAACAAAACAGTCAATTTTCAACTATACAAAATAAATAAGTAAAAGTCCACTATTAATTTAGGACTTTGGAATAAAAAGCAACCATAAATGACTCACATAAGACCGAATCCAGAAAGCATAACACCTAGACCTTTCCCCTATATAGCTTTTTTAGATATAATATCACTCATCTAATTGAAGGTATTTGATTTTTAAAATTATTTTGTAAGAGAGAATATGAACATTCAGATCCAATTAGCATACAGACTAAATATAAAATTTTAATCTTAGTATATGGCTTATTTGATTTACTTTTACTTCTAGATCAAGAGATATACTAATTTAAAACAAAGGGAGTATAATTGCTAAAAAATACTGTTTTGAAGTAAACATTTCATGGTTAATTTGAAATTAACATTTAAATTTGTACCAGGCATTATGAAGACTTCATAACATAACTTCATTGATTATTTACTGTGCTATGCACAACTGAATTAGATTTGCTCTCAACCATCAATGACAATGCTTTTAAGTCGTTTCCTATCCTCCAATATGTTAATAAATTGACGGATGACAAATTTTTCTGTTTTCATTAGCTCCACTGTTCATCACAGTACTGTTTATAGATCTGATTGACAATTCTGAGTCTCTAGTATCATGCCTGGTACTCTTTCCTGAAGAAGAAAATACCAGATCTTGTGATGATCTGATACATCAGTTAGCACTGGAATGGAATATATAAATTTAAACATTATATTTCAAATGATCTAATCTATAGATAATCCTGACATCCTGTATAATGTTTGATTTTCCTGTAGTTTGGAAGGGTTCCCCTCCACCCCCCCAACTATACGTGGGATTGCAAACAGTAAAAAACATCAACACATGGGGCTGGGGTTGTAGCTCAGTGATAGAGTGCTTGCCTTGCATGCGTGAGGTACTGGGTTCGATCCTCAGTACCATATACAAATAAATAAAATAAAGATACTGTGTCCATCGGCAACTAAAAAAGTATCTTAAAAAAAAAAAAAAAAAAACAAAAACGTCAACACATTTTCTCCAAGTTTGGTCTTATACCTTTTTATTTTTTTAAACAGAAAAATACACCTTAATTCTATTGATTTTTGTCCTATATAATTTATGACAAACAACTGATTAAAAGAAATTTTTGAATTTGATATTCTGAGCCTAATATATTGTGTAAAGGGAAGAGACATAAAACACGTCTCCTCGAAGATATACACTCCTTAATGACCTCTTAGCTAACAGAAGCATTTATGTGTTGCAGATCTTCCAAGCATGAGGATAAGGACCTAGCACTTTGTCTAGCAGCCAGTAAGAGCTGCTATTTATTGGGTGACTTCTCTGGCTCAAGGACTTCTCCAACTTCTGTAAATGGTAGAAGAAAGAATCAGATCTTGTGATGATCTGATACATGAGTTAGCAGTGGAATGGAATTTTGTGACTTTTGTGAGACTGAGGGCCTGCTAAACTGCTGGTTTAGCAGGCCCTCAGTGTCATCCTCTTGCACTACATTTTAGTATCTATCAATGGTTTCTGACTACCTCTTTAGCATTCCTTTTTACTATCCTTAGCCCTCTCATATATATTTCCTTTGTTGGAGGGCTCATGCAGGTCTTGACCGCTAGGCTCGTGGAGGATTCTCCAACCTGCTTTGGTTTTATTCCATTTAGATTGGCTATATAGTCTTCCAGCTCCGTTGTCTTATCATCATGATTAATATAACTATCTTAATATTCAATCTAGCTTTCTCCCCTGATTTACCTGTCTTTATGAATAGTCCTGATTTACCTGTCTTTATGAATAGTATAATCATTCTCTTAATTAGTCACACAGTGTTTTCTTTTTTATCCTCTATAGGGTCAAACCAATCCGCAAATTTACTGATTCATTCTTTGTTAAGTTTCTTATGCCTATCAGTCTATTTATTGATGTAGTTGTGGCTCAAGCTCTCACCACCTCATTCCCTGACCTGTCTCCTGACTGGTTTCCATCCTAGAAAATATCTTAAAACTGTTTCAACCTGACTCTCTTTGGAAATAAAAGGCACCTCAGAGATTTTTATAATCTTCCTTGAACTCTAATTTCATATCCAAGAAACATTACTTTATGCATATCCCTCCAGATCAAAAGATCTCAACTCAACTTTATTTCCTGAAGTTAATAAAAAAAGTTATTAACAAAGAGCTGTTTGAAATTGTTACTACTTCTCATTACTTCTACAGAATAAAATCAACATTTGTTTACCTGTTACTTACCTGATAATCCAAATGTGTTCACAGTTCATTTGTATCTTTCTACATTTTTATAGAAACTCTATTCAAGCCAAAATGTTTTTAGCATTTACTAACCATGCCATTTCACATCACTATAAATTTAGATAAACCTTAGAGATGCTTTCAAGTCCAGACCAAAATTATTTCATGAGGCTTTCCTATCCTTTCTCAGTCTAGAATGATCTATATTACCACATACTTGGGTTGAATTTTTCCTGTGGCATTAATTTCATAATTAACAATGAAATACAGTCTTTTTTTTCCTCCTATATATATCTGGCCCTCCCTCCCGTCCTCCCTCCTTCCCTGCCTCCCTCCCTCCTACCCAGCCACACTCACTTTCTCTCTTTCTTTCTTATTCTAGAGATTAAACTCAAGAGCCCTTGACAACTGAACTACATTCCCAATCCTTTTTATTTTGAGACAGGGTCTTGCTAAGTTACTTAGGGCCTCACTCAGTTGCTGAGGCTGACCTCGAATTTCAAATCCTTTTGCCTCAGCTTCTTGAATTTTATTTTTGTACATATTTGTCTTTTATCTTCCCAAATAGATTATAAATTTCTTGAGATCTTATTTGGAGATTCTAGCAGAGGAGCACAGCTATTCATGTACTCTTGACCAAAGAATGATCCATAATCCTCTTCGACAGTGCGTGCAACTTTGGAAGGGACACACATGGAGAAGTGAGGGAGGAAGAGGTCACCTGCCTAGCCAGCCAGATAAGCCAAATCAATTCTGGCCATCCACCGAGGTGACAGAAGACACAGCTAGATCGCCTTCACATCTTAGATTATAAATTCTTAAAGGCAAGGACCTTAACTTAAAAAATCTCAGCTTCCTTGCATGGTGTTCAGTAGAATATTTAAAGCATAATAGAGGCCCAATTTTTGTAATCTTACTTACAGGAGTTGATGACCTTGAGAAAATACACAACTTTTTCTAAGGGAGTTGTTAATGGAAATCAGAAGATAGAAACAATTTAACATGAGTTTAGAAAATCTCTTATAAAAATTCTAACATTTAAAAATTTATAGGGTAATAAATACCTATTTTGGTTTCTTTATTACCACTCTTGACTATTACTCTTCTGTAATTTACTACTTTACTATTAATGTAACAACAGAAAATAGGGAAAACAGGGAGTAAAAGTAAGATAACCCACTGTTTATATACCCCCCCCTTTTTAAAAAAGACAAGTAATCTTGAAATCATTGTTTGAATGGAAATACTTGGAATACTCTTCTTTGATCCAGGCTTCTTCCTGTCACCTATATCATTTATTCAAACGTGAATTTCTGAAATCATGTTGACTTCTTGGCTGTCAGTCACTTTCCTCATCTTGTTTCAAAGGGAGTGGGTGTAGTAGAAGATGAAGGGCAGAATGCAATTCACAGATGTATTCAAACATATACTTTTCATAGGAAATGCATATTTCAATATATTAATATTCATAACCTTATTCAATGCCATCTGCTTTTTTGGACTCATTAGTAGTATTTTTGGCAATCTCCAACTAAAAACACACCTTTAAAAGGCATTGTCAAGTAGTTATTAAAGGTTTACTGATACATAAAGTTGTTGAAAAGAGGGAAGAAATATTTAGATTTTTTACTTTGACTATATCCTATGTTCTGCATGTCTTAATACTAATATGTAAATGTCCACATTTATGATTATCAAAACAAAAAATTTAAATTGAACCTACTCATAATTTTTGTTACAAGCAGAACACTTTATGATATAAACACAATCATAATACATACAAGTTTATTTTGGAGGTTTTTAACTAGGGGATTAGGGGGTCAAGGAGGTCTGTGAAATCCTAGAGAATTATATAGTACATATATGCTTTTTATTTTTTCATAGAGGATCACTCTCAAAGGCATCTGTTATTAATACAGCTAACCAAATTAATCAGTAAACTTTAAAAACAATAATTTCATTGTTTTATTGACTATTTTCAATAAAAACCATAAACCAGGCTCAAGAAATTTATTCCAAACTAAAGTAATACTCAATGAAATAAAGCTAAAATACAGTTCATCATTTTCATCCTATGGAAATATCCACTATATAATATTGTCAAACCTCCTGCTTTAGCTGCCTTGTTCAGTAGTTCAGTGTATTTCCATGACACTGAACATCAAATCGATTTAATCATTCAAGTAGCAGCAACAAAAGATAGGTAAATCCAATAAAAAGATTAACATTTCTTATACTCTTGCTATGAGCTTGACTCATACTGTGTTATTTACAATAGACTTGAAGGTGGATATCATTGTCATTCTCATACTATAAGTGAGGAAACTGAGGTCTCTGGGATGGTGACATGTCATGTTTTGAGGAACAGGCTGTGGTGTTTGTTAGCAAACTGAAGGAACAACAGGATGAGAGTGAGCTAGGGACACCACCTAGGTGGTCATGTAGAAGTCTTTCCCATATAATACAAAAATCCTTTCACAGTAACTCTAACAAATGATGAAAGGAATCATATGTTTCAGAAGTTCCCAATCAATGTGAACTTGATTAACTAACTACATAGAATCTTATGAAACCTGAAATCTTAGAAATTGTTACTCCTTAGAATTAATATGTAACTAAAAGTGTTTTTAAATATTCAAGTTTTAATAGTTCAGGTTAACTTAATTTTGTTTGTTTCATATTATGGATATAGAGGTTGAATATCTATAAACTGAAAATCTGAAATGTTCCACAATCTGAAACTTCTTGAGTGCCAACATGATGCCACAAGTAGAAAATTCCACACATGAATTCATGTCATGGGTTGGCATCAAAATGCAGGCACACTAGTTACATTCTATAAAATTATTTCTAGGCTATATACATGAGGTATATATGAAATAGAAATGACCTTTATTTTCACTGAGGCCCCATTCTCAAGATATGTCATTATGCATGTGTAAATATTCTAAAATATGAAAAAATCCAAAAATATGAAACACTCCTTGTCCTAAGCATTTGGAGTAAGGAATACTCAAATGTATATATGAAAATTCATAATTCCTATTTCTAATTATAGTAATTTCTAATTATTATTCAGAAAAGTTTCAGTATATTTTCTTGTTTTGCATGTCATTCCTATAAAGAAGATCAAGTTCAAACTATTTTAAAAACATATAAGCCAAAAATTCCTCATTATCAAGGAAGTAACCATATGCCATATTGTACTTTAGAATAGGTATCTTTTAAATCTACAATAGTTCTAGAAAAAACTGAAGTTATTTGCTGTTATAAGGAATAACATGACTAAGTCAGAAATAGGGGGAAAATCTGAAAGGCAAAAACAATCTTACCAAAGTCTGCGAATGCTGACTGTCCAACTACCATCATATTTTGAGGTTTTGTAAGTATACTATGGACAGAGAAGTTCCCACCCTGTGAAAGTCAGAAAACTTTGAATTAGATCATCATAATACACTCAACTGTCAAGGGTGAAACAAAGCATTTTAAATTAAAGCATCGAAAAAAGCTAAGACTTCTGTCATATTACACCAAAATCAATCAACAATCTCCTGTCCACTTTTATCACTTATTACGAAACAAAAGAACCATTATAAGAAAGTATGAATCTGGATTACTTTTTTTTGCTATCAATTCTGGTATAATACCCTTTACCAAATCATCATCATAATTTCAAACATAATGAGTGTATTCTGTGGAAGGCAATAAAAATATATATAAGCATAAAACTACCAGTTAGGAGACTGATGTAAGTCAGATAAAGAATTTCTAAAGGTAACATAGTGGTAGAAGGAAACAGGAAATTTTAAAATCTATTTTACACACTTTATGGTAATAAAATTCAGTCAGCTATATTTAAGAAAAGCTGTTCAGATGAGAGAAGAATTCTATTGATCCATAATGGGCCAATCCAAGATCAACTTAAGTTTATGTAATAATGAAAAGTATTACAACACCTGACATTGTACTATGCTGAGTCACCTATAGTAAATAGAACTCACTAGAGACCCTTTGTTTCAATGACTTTTTCCAAAATGAAATGGTACACATCTGACTTCCAAACATAATATGCATTAAAAATTGTTTCCTGGGGCTGGGGTTGTGACTCAGCAGCAGAATGCTTGCCTAGCGCATGAGAGGTGCTGGGTTCGATCCTCAGCACCAGAGGGGAGGGAAGGGGAGAGGTGGGGAGGGGGGAGGGTGGAGGATGGGAAAGGCAGCGGAGCACAACAGACACTAGTATGGCAATTTGTAAATCAATGGATGTGTAACTGATGTGATTCTGCAATCTGTGTATGGGGTGAAGGTGGGAGTTCATAACCCACTTGAATCAAAGTGTCGAATATGATATGTCAAGAAATTTGTAATGTTTTGAACAACCCACAATAAAAAATAAAAAAATAAAACAAATTAAAAAAAAAACAAATAAATAAATAAAATAAACTTATTGTGTCCAAATACAACTAAAAAAGAATATTTAAAAAATTGTTTCCTTTCCCTTCTATTGTTTTGTTTTTAACAAAACATTGAATTTGGAATTCTGAGCTCCCGTTTTTTTTTCCCCCCTGCCTTTAGGTACTAGGATTGAACTTTGGGGTGATTTATTATGGAGCTATATCACCAGGCCTTTTTTTACTTTTATTTTCAAATTTTGAGACAGGGTCTCACTAAGTTCTAGAGTCTGGCCTCAAACTTGCAATCCCGCTACCTCAGCCTTCTGAGCTGCTTGAGTACCAAGGTGCCTGATTGAGCTCTTAATTTTATAAAGAGTTCTCTTACCACTAAAAATCTCCATTCACTGATATATTGACTTTGATTTCTAAATCGTACATAGGATGTCTATATATTTGAAAGTTTTTCCTTCTTTATTCCTCTAAGGATATTATAAATCTGAAAGTCAGTTTGTTAAGAAATCATTTCTGACCTTTACAGAGAAAGATACTGGTATAATGAAAACATGAAAATCAAATGCTTGAGCAGAAGGAATAAGATTTGTCCTGTGCCAGGCAATTTTCCAATTATTTTAACACCCCATTATCAATATACAGAAACATGTTTATCCCACCTTTATCTAAATATCTACTATACTTTTAAAATGATTTTTCTGTAGACATTTTATTTACAGAGGTGTATAAACTTCAGGTTTCCCCTTTAGTTCTTACTACATCCTAAGACTGCATTAGGGATATTGTATTAAAGTTGCTAAATTTCTTTCTTTCTTTTTCTATTTTAGAGAGAGAGAGGGGTGGGGAGAGGGGGAGGGAGGGAGGGAGAGATTTTTAAAAAATATTTTTTAGTTTTCAGTGGACACAACATCTTTATTTTATTTTTATGTGGTGCTGAGGATCGAACCCAGAGCCCTGCACATGCCAGGTGAGCGCGTTATCGTTTGAGCCACATCCCTAGCCCAAAAATTGCTAAATTTCTGACTGGTGTATTAATTGCTCTTGCATTTTAGAAAGATGACAGTACTGTGTGGATACAATATTTCTTGAAAGGCTGAAAACAACTCTCTTAAAAAAAATTAGCATTATATGAGATATGAATATCAATTGAATATATTGATAAGTGAATGAATTACTCCAGTGAAGGTCTGTGAAATTTTGTGAGTATATCCTCATGATTCATCTCTATTGAGAAACATTGACAATTATCAAGTAATAGGATCTTATGTCTAACATGCCATATTCGCAGTGAGCATTGATATAAGAAAAGCAATACTTGTTTCTAATTAATGGAGAAAGAGAACACATACTGTCCAAAGTTAAGTATATGCAGAACACATTATATATTGACATAATTGGGGGAAAGACAATAATTTAATTTAGATGAATTTTCTATCACAACCACTATTTTTCTTCATTCCAGTTGCCAGTGAAAATCTATAACTGAATCCATTCAGATTAGTGTCATTTACATATTTATTATTTGATGAAAATGATTTAATAAACTGCTTCATCCATATGTTATTGCCCTCATTAGATAACACATTTCAAAGTGGAGCATGACTATACTTAATCAAAGATGAAACTGCCATAGCTATTTAATGTAGAAGACAAACATGAGGTTTATTTTTCATTCTGAACCTATATTGAAAACAGAATAGTATGGTCGAAAGAGCATTAGACTTGAGTTTAGATGATATGGATTCCAGTCTTGCTTTCATTGATAAGTTATTATAACACTCTGGGATAGACATTTACTAATCTGCGTTTTGTTTCCTCATTATCAGAATGGGATATATGTGCTGTCTAATTGCAGGACTCTGGAAAGGGCCAAATTAACAACAGAAAAGGAAGCATTAAAAATATATATCACACAACTGGAAGTCATTTTTATAATAGCAGTCCTATACTTATGATCTGACAGAAATTTTTTTCATGGACTCACCTACTCTGTGGTTTGCCTCATTCTTTGCTATGGTGTTCCCACTGGCCTTTACTGCAGTCCAAAATTGGGCCAACTCACTAGCGGTTCTCCTAAAGCTATATCCTTATTTTTTTCTTTTGTCTATTTAGTTTCTGAAATTATTATGCAACAATTTCAGGATAGATGTTTTAGAGACACATTTCCTACTTCAACTCCTAGTTCTACTCCTTGTTAGACTTGAGGCCTGAAAAAGTTCATTCTTCTATAAGCATCAGTTGACTTAACTCCTCAATGTGTTTTTACAAGTTTTCTCCCTACCATCTCAGGGGACAAATGAGATCATCCATCTAAAGTTGCTATCATACAAAATGTATTTAGTTAACATAAACTGATATTAGTAGTGGAAATATTCTGCTACCATAACTGCCACCACCACTGAAGAAGCTAACCCACTGCTGTTGATAAGAAACACATTCTGCCATTTTCAGCTTGCATTCCAACCGTAAGTGCTATGCTGTAACAAGTATCCTTTTCATTGATGACTGTTAGTGTTCTGGCCTGAATATTTTAGCATTTAGTGTTAAAACTGCTATATTCATAATATTATAAAATGATCAGGAAGCAAAATGTATTAACTACTATGTAATCCTATCTTTATTCACGTAAAACAGTGGTTCTCAACTGGTGTGATTTTACCCCCACCTCCCTCTCTGAAAAACATTTGTCAATGTCTGCAGATATTTTTTATTGTTACAACTGGGGAAGGCTATTAGGGATACTACTAGACAACCTACAATGTAAAGGCTACCTTTCCATGACAAAGTAGCAATAATGTCAAAGTTGAAAAATTCTGAACATAACAGATGTTAAAGAGTCTGGCTTTGCCATTCTTCTTAATTCTTTTCCTATGACACTTATCTACATTTTTCCTTGAATTTCATTTTCACATTTTGAACTACTTGCTTGACATGTTTCTATTCTAAAATATTTGTTCCTACCCCAAATTAGACACTTCTTTTACTTTTTATATTTTTATAAGTCATCAGAACAAAACACAAGTCATCATTGTGTTATTGGTCATCCTTTCTTCTACTATCTGTCCTTTCTTCACCATTCCCAACACTTTAATCACTCACTTCTTTCCCAGGTTATTGTGAATCCCACCTGAGTTATCTCCCTACCTCCAGACATTCCATGACAACTGATTTGATATGAAGTTTCAAGGTTAATTGAAATAGTGAAAGCTCCATTTATCTGACCCTCAGTCTTAAATTATTTAATAGTTTCTTAAAAGACCAAATTACTTAGTTTAGAAATTGGGCTTTTAATGTTTTGTTTAAATAAATTTTTCTAATCTTACCTTCCAACATCTCTTTCATATTGAGGCCCAAACCAGCCACTTGCTACTCTCTAAATGTATCCCATGTTTCCTGTGCACTTTCTTGCCTATCTCTTCCTCTTTCTTTCTTATTTCCCGTCACTAAAATCCTATTCCTTTGTACTAGCCATTGCAAACGCCATATCCTTCTTGAAGTCTTCACTAATAATCCTGGGGAGGTCAGAAGGACATCCCTTCTGTGTTACTCCTATAGAATGAGGTTTGTACTTCTTATACCAGTCTTTATACTCATATCTCATAAGCTCTGTTTACTTCTGTGTCTTCCAGAACAGCAGTACCATGTGGTTTTACACACAGCTGACACTCTACAAGAGATTTCTTGTAGCTCTTATACTTCTACTAATCAATATAATTTTATAGGTTTGAGTTCTTTTTGGTCAGTTGGAATGCTATTGTACAGAGTTTGACCAGTTTCTCATTAAAAATGGTCATTTAAGATCTTTACTGACTTGATTATTGTTAATTGGGGTACTGACATAGATTCTATCTTTGCCCCAACTTTTGATAAGCTCTTCTGAGATCTATTTTCAGCCCAAACTTAGGCTTCCATCTCTATCCTTGTAAACTTTAGTTTTAGCAAGGATGCTACTAAGTCAATTTAGTTAGAATACCCTAGTTAAAAATCTAATCATTCTGGCCTATTTTCAGCTAGAATTCTGTTAGGGGAGTTTAGCAAAGAAATTATGCTACTCTCACAAAAATTTGTAATCTCTGCTCCTGGGATAGAAATTGTTTTTGTTGTTGTTGTTGTTGTATTTGTAAATGCAAAACCCCATTATAAGCAGTCCTCTTGAATAAAATCTCCCTTTCCATCTTCAACAAGCATCTGAATAATATTTTCCTTAACAATATTCATTGACTCAGACACACTACAGAAAGAACAATTCTTAGTCCTATTATCCATAGCCAATTTATTAATTTTCTTTAAAAACAATATTAAAGGAAAAAAATGTCCCAATCAAAATGTATTCACTTCATGAAGATTGTTTTCCTAATGAGTTGCTTCACTTGATTACCTTTAAGATGAGTCTAGGCTGAAATTTTAAATCAGATGTTTAAAAGTGCTTCATAATTTTATATACATATTCTACTTATTTGTATCGAGGCCCTTTCCCTCAGATACAAATTAATTAAATACATATCTCACTTTCTAATATCTCAAGATTCATTTGAAGTAGAAATGAAAGACCATCTGTAAACAAATATCCCCCAGCAGAGGAGTCTTAATGTAACAATCATGAAGAAAATAATAATCATATTTCTATAATCAGAAACACAAATATAAGTACATTTTTTAAAAGTAGTACACTAAATAAAGACAACCTTTTTAGGTTTAGATGTCTTTCTCACATTTCCTTGCCATGTTTAAAATAAAAAAAGGATCAATTACTTAGTTTAGAAGCAGTTAGAAGTTCTGATCTTGTCTAAATAAATTTCAAATCCCATCTTGGTTTCTGCCCATGAAGAAATGTAAGTTTTGTCCAACCCCACTGACCAGGCTCTAAGAGATGGCTAATGATCAATCTCCTTCCACAGTCTATGTTTTATCTTTGTTGGAACTGATTATTTTTATCAGTGTTTTCATAAAACCTATGAGTTTAATTTGGATGAAATAAATGATAATCAGGAGTAATTACGTGAGAAATTAAGAGATCTAAAACTAAAATTTGATTAGTGACTACTGTGTGCTGGGTACTTTACATATATTTATACATTTACATACTACATGTTTCATTTATTTTCACAAACATTTTATGAAGCAGATTTTTCCATAGAACAAAGGAAGGTATCATACTTGACCAATATGTGACAAATGTCACTGAGTTAGCCCATTTTAATTGGCCTTAAATCCTGTCTTCTATTGTGCAGTCTAAAATCAAATGTTAAGATTTTGGTGAATAAATAAAATAAATAAAATCACGCCACATCAGTTTGGGAATATTTAATCTACATCAAACTAAAAATAAAATCACGCCACATCAGATTGGGAATCTTTCATTGACAATTTAAAAAAGCAAAAACCTACTGGGAAAGACTCCTTAATCCTACCCAACTTGGCAGTAAGTTTAGTGTCTGTTGTTCTTATTTCTTTATATAAAGCCTAAAGGCAAAGAGGAAAAATAAGTCTTTTAAAAAGGATTTTCTTCATAAACCACCATGCTGAAAAATTAAATGACAGTAACTTCTTTCAACAGCTGACAGCGTAGCAGGGGTCCTGTTAACATGCACTTTAGGGTAGACTGATTGGTTTAATTGGCAGTCATGCCTAAAAACCTGCAGAGGAACTGATGCTGAATGAATCATTTCCTTCAGTAATATTCAGCAGTTTGAATGCAGCAATGCAACCAAAAGGCTCTTAAAGTTGTTCTATTTATTGTTGAAACCAACCCAACCAAGTGATTACTTTGATTTTATTTTCTAAATTGTGTGCCTTTACTGAAAACCATCATTTAAAAATGCTTCAAAGAAAAGATTTCTTACCAAATTTTCCCATATCTCAAACTGGAAGGAACTAGAGGCAGACAATGTTGTGAGGAATAAATCTAGAAGAAAAATAATACAAATGTAAATTTCTGCAGTTATACTGATGTGTACATTTGAAGGCAGGAACAAATGAATACAATTATTAATGCAATTCTACAGAAACATATTTTAAAAAGTTTGATTCTCTAAAGAAAAAAGGAGAGAGAAGAGCGGGGTGGGTAAGAAGATGATGACCTTGTATTAGTACAATTAAGGGAAATGTATTTAAAAGAAGATTTTGGTATTGGTCCTTCAAAAATTTTTTTTATTTTAAAAATAATTATTTGTAGTGTGTGTGTGTTTGTGTGTGTGTGTGCAAGAGTGCGTGTGTGGTGCTGGATATTTAACTCAGGGTCTCAATGCTAGGCAAGTGTTCTATCACTGAACTACATCCTTAGCCTCACAAAATATATATTTTAAATAATCTTTCTTGTTTTCCAGAGTATGAGGTGATATTATGATCATAATCACATTTTACATTTGTACCCTAAAAGCAACACTTCTCTATGTCATAGGCAGGTTTCAGCATCATTTTAAATAGGCATCTCAGCATCCAGAATTTTTAGTACTCATACTAAATGAGCAATATGTTATTTCAAATTTTAAGTATTAGAAAAATTGTCTTCATGAATTCCAAGTAAAGAAAGTATGGTTTATTGGAAAGTGTAAGAATTTCAATAAAACATCTTTAAAAAACAAGGTTGACAGTAGAATCAAATATCCTAATGCAAAGACCAGTTGTTCCCTACATCGATTCTAGTATTGTCATTTAGTATAATGTTTGCATAATGGCAATTAGTGATCATTAAAGGTTTTAAACTTATGAAGGGACTCACAACCATATTATAATGAAATAACTTTTTTATGATTTAAATAATGGGGCTGTGGATATGGCTCAGTGATAGAGCACTTGTCTAGCATGTGAGGCACTGTGTTCAATTCTCAGCACCACATAAAAATGAATAAACACAGGTATTGTGTCCATTAACTACCAAAAAATAAAAAAAAAATCCATTTTAAAAAATGGATTTAAATGACTTCTTAATCATTCATAGTAATGTAAAGACCATGACTATTCCAAATTTATTTTCCTTACATTAAGTATGCTTTGTAAAACTGATTCACATTTTAATGTTCTGTGTAATGTTTTATACAAATTTATGAAGTTAATTTATGTTATTATAATTATGAAGATTTACATAGAATCCCCCAAAAGCTAAGTAATTTTTTCATTTTTATAATTAATAAACTTGGAAACTCCCAATTCCAGAGACAATCATTCTTATGTGCTCATATCAAATATCTCTGCATTCACTTCCACTACTCTGGGTATGCTCTGCTTTTGGATACAGAATTATAGTCTTTATTATAAAGATGACAGGTTTCATTAGTGTCATACATATACTCCCAATGAAATGTTTACTTCCTTATTCATCTCGGAAAATCTCAAGTATAATCTGAGACTTGTAAGATGATATACCTATACCAGTTCCTCTCATTCTAAAGATTCTCCACATTGCCCTCAAATTATTTACAAGCAAAAGAATGAATTAGATCAGTTATTTTCTTCAAGACTAGAGCATCAAACCCTTCATACTGTGTGTCAGATGAAGGCTATGTTATCTATGTTTACAGGCACATTTCCTATTACTCCTCTACAAGAAGGGTGTATTCCAGATAGAACATAGTTGTCACTAGATTTTATCATATTCTTTCACATATATTTGCCTCTGTACACGCCATTCCTTTTTTTCCATATTGCCCTTCTACCTCATAGCCACCCTGTGAATTAATTATTTAAAGTAGGCTTAAATGTCCCCTTCTTTTTGCAGACCTTAACTCTCCCTAGGCATATCCCCATTGTTATTCCACTGTGGTGCCTCCCATCACAGTGATGATTATTATAATGTACTATGACATTCTGGCTTCACATTTGTCCTTCTGTAGCTTCTTGAGGCTACAAGTTTTGTTTAATTGATTTTTATATGTTTGTAGCTTCTCTGTGGTTGGAAGTAGTATGTGTTCAAGTGATTATAGAATAACTAAGAGAGGCAATATTATATATATA
>NW_026000221.1:29794677-29818883 GCF_001458135.2 Marmota marmota marmota | reverse complement strand
TATATATATATATATATATATATATATATATATATATATATATATATATATTTTGGTGCAGGTCACACAAATTTGCTTGAAAAAAGGAGGGCTCTGTGTTAAATAATTTTATTAAAAATAAGTATGACTGAACATAGGAACTATTGATGAAATAATGTTTAAAAGCTATTATAGATTTTTCAATTATCTAAAAATGTAGATAGTTAGCATAAGAAAGTGATTAGGGATTAACAGTCCAGAGATTTTTTTTTAGTGGTTCTCAGAATCACTAAGGAAGTCATGTCAATGCAAGCCCTGAGCTATCTGTAAGTAAAACCCAGACGGGGGCAATTACTTTGTTCTATAATAATTCAACACAGGCTGCATTTGTTCAAATTGAATATATCAAACTCTTATCCTGTTTAAGGCAGTTAGCTTCACGGGATTAGATCTATTCTGTTATCACACAAGGCTAAGCAGGCACAGTTAGAGCGAGTGGTGAATGAGTACTAGGAATCTATTGCTATTCCTAGAAAAAGAATTCAACAATTTTTTTCTATTGGTATTGTATTCGTCTCAATATATGTTAAGGGTTGGAAATATGGTGTCCCCACCAAGGTCCTGTTAAGGCAGAAATATTCAGAGGTTAAATGATTAGATTATGAAAACTATAAAATAACAAACTATCCTATTCTGAATGGAGTGACTGGGTGATGGACTGTAAGCAGGGGTCATGGCTGAATGGCTGGAGGAAGTGGGTCATTGGATTGTGCCCTGGAAGAGTTAGTCTTCTTGCTGCCCCTTCCTCTTCATTCTCCCCAACCCCCAACTTCCTTTCTGCTATAAGGGGAATAGCTTTCCCATGCTGGATACAATCTCCATGATGTACTGACTCATCATGGGCCCAGAGCAAAGGAATCTACCACCTATGGACTGAGACCTCTGAAACAGTGAACCACAAATAAACTTTTTCTTCTCTAAGTTGTTCTGATAGGGTATTTGGTCACAATGACCCAAAAGCTAACTAAAGCAATATATGTATGCATAAAAGATGAGAAATTATGAGCTTCTTATTGTTTTATGCATATTTAGAAAATTTAAGAACTCTATTAACACAATGCTGATTCTATTTTCATAGTTTTGCTAGCTATTTATTAAAACTATGAGAATCACTTATAATAAATGATGAATTGAAAACACCCAGTAAAATACATTTTTAAAAAAATCTCATTTCACTATTCAATTATGTAAAGAGGTTATAGAAATATGAATGATTCATTACACAGAGAAATAAAAATAGAGACAATTATTAATAATTCATTATGAAGAATCATGCTTCAGACTTTGAACAAAATGAGAATGAAATAACTGCTAGAGAAAAATTTTAGTCAACAATGTAATAACATTCTCACCCACATGGCTAAGAGTAATTCATACAACAAAATTAAAGGAAATGACATTCTACCCAGAGCACTAATTAGGAATAAAGGACTTATTCTCTTGGCTTTTGGAAGTAGTAGACAGCCCTTAATCATTGAACCTTAATGATTAATCAATGAACCTTAATCATTGGGGTTCATCGCAGGGATGCAAGGTTGATTCAACATATGGAAATGAACATATGTAATTCATCACATCAATAGACATAAAGACAAGAATTGCATGATTATCTCAATAGATGCAGAAAAGCAGTTGACAAAACATAGCATCCACTGATGTTCAAAACTCTAGACAAAGTAGGAATAGTAGAAACATACCTCCACACTGTAAAAGCTATATATTTTAAACCCAGGGCCAACATCATTCTAAATGGAGAAAAACTGAAAGCAATTCTTTCTAAAAACTGGAATAAAAAAGAAGTACTTTTATTTTAGGGGGGGGGGAAAGGTTGGATTCATTTATTTCAGATTGTATATGAACATGAAAATCTTAGCTAAAACAATAAACTCCAAGTAGCATGTAGTTGGAAGCAAATAATGATAGGACCTATTAACTGCCCTGAAATAGAATGTCAAGGGGATTATAATATTTATGAGGGTTATTAACAATATTAAAAATTAAAAAGTAAACAAGTATAAATTCTAATTAATACATTTTTTATTATAGGGGATTTATTCTTCATAATTTGTACATTGAACTGTTAAGAGAAACATAATCAAGGAAATTATGGTAAGTTAAAGATATTCAAATACGTGGCACTATTTTGAATTCAATTGTTATCTGTATATCTTAACTAATGTTACATATTTTCTCTACTAGATTTTATAGATTCAATATTTTCATTTTTACATTTTTTGTTTTAATTAGTTATACATGACAGTAGAATGCATCTATGCACTTTGATATATCATACGTAGACGGGATATAATTTCATTTTTCTGATTGTATGTGTTGCATAATCATATTGGTCATGTAGACACATATACACATACAGTAATAATATCTGTTTCATTCTAGGATGTTTCCTATCCCCACATTCCATCCCCTCCCCTTCCGTCACTTCCCTCTACCTAATCTAAGGTAACACTATTCTTCCCTAGTCTCCCCTGCCTTATTGTGAATTAGTATCCGAATATTACAGAAAACATTCGGCCTTTGGTTTTGTGGGATTGGCTTTTTTCACTTAGCATGATATTCTCCAACTCCAACCATTTACTGGCAAATTCCATAATTTCATTCTTCTTTAAAGCTGAGTAATATATATACCACATTTTCTTTATCTGTTCATATATTGAGTGACACCTAGTTTGGTTCCATAGTCTAACTATGGTGAATTGAACTACTATAAACACTGATGTGGCTGCATCATTATAGTATGCTGATTTTAAGTCCTTTGGGTATAAACAAAGGAGTGGGATAGCTGGGTTAAATGGTGGTTCCATCTCCAGTTTTTTGAGGCATCTCCATACTGCTTTCCATAATAGTTGCACCAATTTGCAGCCCCTCTGGCAATGTAAGAGTGTACCTTTTCCCCCACATGCTCGCCAACATTTATTGTTGCCTGTATTCTTGATGATTACCATTCTGACAGGAGATGAAATCTTAGTTTTAATCTGCACTGCTCTAATTGCTAGAGATGTTGAATACTTTTTCATATATTTTTTGATCAATTGTATTTCTTCTATAAAATGTCTTTTCAGTTCCTTAGCCAATTTATTAAGTTGTTTTTTGGGTGTTAAGTTTTTTGAGTTCTTTATATATCCTAAAGATTAATGCTTTATCAAAGGTACATGTGGTAAAGATTTTCTCCCAATATGTAGGCTCTTTCCTCACGTTATTAATTGTTTACTTCGCTGAGAAGAAGCTTTTTAATTTGAATCCATCCCATTTACTGATTCTTGATTTTACTACTTGCGCTTGAGAAGTCTTGTTAAGGATGTCAAATAGTAGGCCGACGTGGAGATTTGGGTCTATTTTTAATTCTATTAGGCCCAGAGTCTCTGTTCTAGAGCCTAAGTCTTTGTTGTACTTTGAGTTGACTTTTGGGCAGGGTGAGAGATAGAGGCTTAATTTCATTTTGCTGCATATGGATTGCCAGTTTTCCCAGCACCATTTGTTGAATAGGCTATCTTTTCTCCAGTGAATATTTTTGGTACCCTTGACTAGTATGAGATAACTGTATTTATGTGGGTTTGTCTCTGTGTCCTCTATTCTGCATCATTGGTCTACAAGTCTATTTTGGTGCCAATACCATACCAGTTTTGTTACTATAGCTCTGTAGTATAGTTTAAGGTCTGGTATTGTGATGCCTTCTGCTTCACTTTTCTTGCTAGAAGGATTGCTTCAGCTATTCTGGGTCTCTTATGTTTCCAAGTAAATTTCATGATTGCTTTTTCTATTTCTATGAAGAATATCATTGGGATTTTAATAGGAATTGCAGTAACTCTGTACAATGCTTTTGGTAGTATGGCCATTTAAAAAATGTTTTAGTAGTTGTTGATCAATATTTATTTGTTTATATGCAGTGCTAAGGATAGAACCCAGTGCCTCACACATGCCAGGCAAGTGTTCTACCACTGAGCCACAACCCAAGCCCAGTAGTATGGCCATTTTGACAATATTAATTCTGCCTATCCAGGAGCATGAGAGACCTTTCCATCTTCTGAGATTTTCTTTAATTTCTTTCTTTAGTGTTCTGTAGTTTTTATTGTAGAGGTCTCTCTCCTCTTTTGTTAGATTCCCAGGTATTTTCTTCTCTCTCTCTTTTTTTTTTTTTTTTTTTGAGGCTATTGTGAATGGAGTAGTTTTCTTCTCTTTCAGTGGATTGATTGCTAAAGTAGAGGAATGTGTTTGATTTATGGGTGTAGATTTTATATCCTGCTACTTTGCTGAATTATTTATTAGTTCTAGAAGTTTTCTGGTGGAATTTTGTTTGGATATTCTAGATATAGAATCATGTCATCCACAAATAGTGATAGTTTGAATTCTTCTTTACCTATTTGTATCCCTTTAATTTCTTTATTCTGTCTAATTGCTCTGGCTAGATGATGTTGAACAGAAATGGTGAAAGAGACATCCTTGTCTTATTCCAGTTTCTAGCAGGAACGCTTTCAATTTTTCTCTATTTAGAATGATGATGGCCTTGGGTTTAGCATTATATAGCTTTTACAATGTTGAGGTATGTTCCTACCATTCCTAGTTTTTCTAGTATTCTGAACGTGAAGGTGTGCTGCATTTTGTAAAATGTTTTTATTTTTGCATCTACTGAGATGATCATATGATTCTTGTTTTTATGTCTATTAATATGATGAATTATGCTTATTGATTTCCATATGATGAACCACCCTGCATCCCTGGGATGAATCCTACTTGATCATGGTGCACCATCTTTTTAATATGTTTTTGTATTCAATATATCAGAATTTTATTGAGAATTTTTGCATCTATGTTCATCAGGGATATTGGTCTAAAGTTTTCTTTCCTTGATGGGTCTTTGTCTAATTTTGGTATCAGGGTGATATTAACCTCATAGAATGAGTTTGAAAGGGTTCCCTCCTTTTCTATTTCATGGAATACTTTGAGGAGTATTGATATTAATTCTTCTTTGAAAGTCTTGTAGAACTCAGCTGAGAATCCATCTGGTCCTGGGTTTTTCTTGGATGGTAGGCTTTTGATTTTTTTTTCTATTTCATTACTTGAAATTGATCTGTTTAAATCATGTATGACCTCCTCATTCATTTTGGGTAGGTCATATGTCTCTAGAAATTTGTCGATGTCTTCGATATTTTTCTATTTTACTGGAGCATAAATTTTCAAAATAATTTCTCATTATCTTCTGCATTTCAGATGTGTGTACTGTGATATTTCCTTCTTCATCTTGTATTTTAGTAATTTGAGTTTTCTCTCTTTCTTCTCTTTGTTAGCATGGCCAGGGTTTATCTATTTAATTTATTTTTTTTTTCAAAGAACCAACTTTTTGTTTTGTTAATTTTTTCAAGTGTTTGTTTTGATTTCATTAATTTCAGGTCTGATTTTAATTATTTCCTATCTTCTACTGCTTTTGGTGTTGATTTGTTCTTCTTTTTCTAGGGCTTTAAGATGTAGTGTTAGATCATTTATTTTTTGACTTTTTATTCTTTTAATGAAAGCACTCAATGCAATACACTTTCTTCTTACTACTGCCTCCATAGAGTCCCAGAGATTTTGATACGTTGTATCAGGTCTCTCTTTTACCTCCAAGAATGATTAGATTTCTTTTTTTTTTTTATAATGGTCTCGGTTTTTTAATAACTTTATTTTATTTATTTATTTCATGTGGTACTGAGGATCGAATGCAGGGCCTTGCAGGTGCTAGGTTAGCTCTCTAGTGCTGAGCCACAACCCTACCCCCACCCCAGATTCCTTATACTATCCATTCATTATTCAATTGTGTATTATTTAGTCTCCATTTGTTAAAATAGCTTCTATTTTTTTTATCACTGATTTCTAATTTTATTCCATAGTGTTCTGATAGAATACAGGGTATTATCTCTGTTTTTTTGTATTTACTAAGAGTTGCTTTGTGGCATAAGATATGGTCTATTTTAGAGAAGGAGCCATGTTCTGATGAGAAGAAAGTATATTTGTTCATTGATGAATGAAATATTCTATATATGTCTGTTAAGTCTAAATTATTGATTGTATTATTTAGTTCTATAGTCCCTTATTTAGTTTTTGTTTGAAAGACCTGTCTAGTAGTGAGTGAGAGGTGTTAAGTCACCAAGTATTATTGTATCGTGGTCTATTTGACTTTTGATATTGAGAAGAGTTTGTTTGATATACACAGATGCTCCATGGTGTGGGCATAAATATTTATAATTCTTTTTATTTTCTTTCTTTCTTTCTTTTTTTATTAGTTGCTTTTATAATTCTTATGTCCAGCTTATATATACTTCCCTTAAGAAGTATGAAATGTCCTTTGTTTCTTCTGATTAACTTTAGTTTGAAGTCTACTTTATCTTAAATGAGAATGGAAACCCCTGCTTGTTTATGCAATCCATATGAGTGATAAGTTTTTTCCCATTCTTTCACTTTCAGATTATAGATCTCTTTGCCCATGAGGTGAATCTCTTTAAGACAGCATATTATTGGATGTTGTTTTTCAATCTAATCTGCCAGTCTATGTCTTTTGATTAATGACATAGGCCATTAACATTCAAGATTATTACTGAGATATGACTTGTATTCCCTGTCATTTTGATTTACTTCTGGTGTTGGATTTGTTTTAGTTTGTCTTTTGGTTGAATATCCCTTTATTGTAGATCCTCCCTTTGCTGATTTTCACTTTTTTTTTTTTAATCACTTTATCTTCAAGGAATATTTTGTTGAGAATGCTCTGTAGTGTAGGATTTCTATAATTTTCCTTTATCATGGAATGTTTTAATTTCACCTTCAAACCTCAAAGTTAATTTTGCTAGATATAAAATTCTTGGTTGGCATCCATTTTCTTTCTGAGCCTGAAATATATTATTCCAGGACCTCCTAGCTTTAAGGGTCTGGGATGAAAAATCAGTTGAGATCTGAATTGGTTTCCCCCTATTCATAATTTGATTTTTTCTCTCTCATAGCCTTTAAGATTTTATCTTTATTCTATGTGTTCGTTATTCTCTTCATAATGTGTCTTGGTATGGGACTGCTATAATTTTGTACATTTGGGGTCCTGTAAGTCTCTTGTAATTTGATTTTCCATTCCATTTTTAGATTTGAGAAATTTTCTATTATATCATTAAAAAGATGGTATATTCCTTTGGTTTGTATCTCTGCTCCTTTATCTATTTTGATAACTCTTAAATTTGGTCTTTTCATGTTATCCCATAATTCTTGGATGTTCTGTTTATGTTCAACTCCGCTTTCAAGATTATATATTTTGTCTTCATTTTCTGAGGTTCTGTCTTCCAAATGGTCTAGTCTGTTGGTGATGCTTTCTATTGAATTTATAATTTGGTTTACTGATTTCTTCATTTTGAGGATTTCTGCTTGGTTTTTTTTTTTTTCCACAATCTCTAATTATTGAAGTGGTCTTTCGCTTCCTGTATTTTTTCTTTGATTTTACTCCTTATACTGTTCTTACTTCACATATCTAGATGCTCCATGGTTTGGGTATAAACATTTATAATTCTTATGTCCAGCTTATTCCTTTTTGGACATTTCTTTTACACTGTTATCAGTGCCTTCTGTTGTTGAAGTATCTTGGTTTGTTTGGGGCACTTCATTCCCTTGTTTTTTCATGTTGTTAGGGCGTTTTCCCATCTAAAATTATAGATCTAAGGCAGGATAAATTCTACCCTGTACATCTATAGTGTCTCTGAAGGTTTCCAGCACTTTGCCTTTACTGGTGAGACCGGTATCAACAGCAGTACCCAGTGTACACAATATATAGCCTTAAACCTAACTTAGCGGGTGCTTACTAAGTCATCTACTACTTTCTCGCATTAAACCAAAATGATGAGTTCAATAACTATCTACAGTACAAACAGAATATTTGTTAAAACTATTTACAATTTCAAATGGTGGATGAGAGAACAGAGGTAGTGAAGTATGTAATATCCTCAAGGGAGGAAGAGAGAACTAGAAGTACAAATTCACAGGAAGAGTGGAAGAGGAGCTGACAGAGATTGGCTATTGGTTGGAGAAAAGTTGGAAAGAAAATCCGAGAAAATAGACAGGAGAGAGAAGCATACAAAGAGAAAAAATTAAGGATTTAAGAATATAACAAAAATGCAAAACATCACTCATATATCATTGTCCTCCACTCACTGATGCAAAAAAAATCCTATTCTAAATATGGTAGAGAGATTAGTGAACCAAAAAATAAAATAAAATAAAATAAAATAAAATAAATCTTGCTGGAAAGTCGAACCGTCTATGTCAAGTGTTCAAAAAGTTTTTCAGCCCTGTTTCTGAAATCTCTCAGCAATCACCAAACCCAGATCAGCCCTCAGAAACCCAGTCTCTATCACATTGATCTGGGATTCAGATACTTTAGGCTTGGCCATGCTGTAGTCCCAAGATCTCAATGCTGCTCCTATTGCAGAGAGACTACCAGGGATACACTCATGCAAAGGAGCAACCCTGAGATGCAGCAGTAAAACAAGGGCCACCAACACTCACAGCAGGAAGACCCTAAGCTCCTCCAAATCCACAGGCACCACCACACTGGACCTGCAGGTCCCAGCTGGAGTACCCAGAGGCTCTTATGGTGGTAAACCTGTTGGCACCCAGGCTCTAGGCCCTGGCTTGTGTCTGAAAATGGGTGTAGCCATGTGCAAACAAACCTGGAGTCTCCCCCAAAGCAGTCTTCTGGGCCCCAGGTAGCAGCGATAGTGGTGCTGGTGGTTGGCAGCAGTAATGGCTGCAATGGCAGCTGCAACTACTCTGGGGGTCAGGAGCAGTGTCAGCTTCAGTTGCATACAGGTTTGTTCTGTGGCATCAGCACCCAGAAAGAAGACCTCCAGGCAATCTCAGGCTTGCAGCAGCAGAGTCAGAGGCCGCAGCAATGGTGGTAGCAATGTGGGCTGTGGTAGACTGACAGGAGACTTCTGGTTCAGCAGCAGTGACCACGGAGGTAGCGCTGGAATTCATGCTTGAGGTATCAGAGAGAAGAGACCTCTGGTCATGGCAGCGGCTTGTTCAGCACCCCAGAAAGAAAACCTCCAGCTGACCTCTGGCTGGCAGCAACGGAATCATAGGCAGCAGCAATGGCAGTCCTGAGTAATTTTTAAATGGGGGAGCAGGCCAGGCACTGCCCACTTACACCAGCCAAAGGCTGTGGTCCCTGTGGGGCTTCTTCACTGGATGGCCTCAGATCTTGAGGGTCCAAGGCTCTGGCATGAGGGCACCTCTGACTCATAATTAAATCCAGTCCCTTGTGAGAAGAAAGCACACACCATGTGTGTTCAGTCTTGCTCTTGAAATCACCACATAAATGAAAACTAGACCATCGCTCCCTGGGGGTGACAGTATCAGAGGGGCAGCAAGGGGGCGGTGTTGCCACAAAGGGACAATGTAGCCACCTTGGGATGGCAGACCTGATCTGCAGCCTGGCTGTAGTGGCAGACAAACCACTCTCCATATGTCAGATTCAATAATTTCAATCTTGGAACATTTCTATGTGGTAACAGATGTTAATTCAAAATTCCAATATGAAAACCTTCCACCTTCTAGAAAGGTCCTTTATGTTCCAGATGATGAAAAACTCTCAAGGATGGAAAGAAAGAACTAGAGAATAGAATCTTGACATTATTACAAAGATTGTCTCACTTTCTATCAATTCTCAACTATGTATTTATTTACTTGAATAAAGGAATTTTAAAATGCAAATTTTAGAATTATATATGGTTGATGTTTTTTTCCCTAGGGCAATTTAGTCAGTCTGCACACATTTGGTTTCTGCAGTAAAGATACCTACTTTCATTAGTACTGTTCATACTAAAACCCTGATCCTTTCTTATCATGTCCACCTGTTCCCCATTTAGAAATAAATGAGACTTTATACTTGCTAATCATTCTATAGCTACATATGCAAGCACTACTATCTGAAAATGTTTTGTTTTGACAGCTGAAACATGGGTTGTTGGATTTCTTAGTACTTATTTCCTCTGAATGAAAAGACTGTATTAGGCTCCTGTTGATAAGCACAATCAAAAAATGCTTATTGGAATGTACTTTAATTTTCTGATTTCATTTTTAACAGAAATTTAAATTCTCACTATATTGTGGGTTCTTACATCTGGGATTTAGTTAGAAAACAAAACAACCAAACCTTAATGCTGCTTACAAAACAGTGGCCAGATAGTTTTTTATATTTATTTTTTAGTTGTAGTTGGATACAAACCCTTTATTTTTATGGGGTTCTGAGGATGGAACCCAGTGCCTTGCATGTGCTAGATGAGTGCTCCACCACTGAGCCACAACCCCAGCCCCCAGTGGCCAGATATTTAAAATCAAATTCAACCTGAAAAATAATGTATTTCTGATGTGGCCCAATTTAATCAAGGTGATGAATGCTCTAAAACTATGGGTAGAAACTTGGTCATGGGTAGAAACTGTTGATTTCTCTAATAACTGCTTTATCCGACAATTACAAAACACAGTACAGACATTCAGCTGAGGTGTAGCAGTTTATTCGTCTAGAAAATCCAAGGACAGGATAGTTAGCAATACAAAATGAGTTATTTAAAATGATTTAAATTTCGTCACTAAAAATCAAAACCTTGTGCCCCATCCAGTCCAGAATTCTTTATTTGTTTACTATCTTCCCAACTGTTCTTGGTTCCCCTTTATACACAACGGAGAGGAACTTAACTGCACACCAAGATAATAGTGGACTTACTGAGTAATGCAGACACATCAATGTTTATAGCAGCTCTATTCACAATAGCTAAACTATGGAACCCACTTAGATGCCCTTCAACAAATGAACAGATAAAGAAAATGTGGTACATATACACAAAGGAATATTACTTAGCCTTAAAGAAGAATAAAATTAGGGTACTTGCAGGTAAATGAATAGAGTCAAACCCAATAAACCAAAGGCTGAATGTTTTCTCTCATAATTGGATGCTAATCCACAATGGTGGGGGGTGGTGAGTAGGGAAGCATGAAGGATCTTTGGATTATACATAGGGAATTGAGGGGAGGGAAGGTGGTGTGGGGATGGACAGGATGGTAGAATGAGATGGATAGTATAACCCTACACACACGTATGATTACACTACCAGTGTGACTCTGCACCATGTTTAGCAAGAGGAAAGAGAAGTTGTGCTCCATTTGTGCACAATGTGTCAAAATGCATTCTGCTGTCTTGTATAACTAATTAGAACAAATTAAAAAATAAAATAAAAAAACATAGTAGTTGACTTATTGAGATGTCTATATGGTTTCTGAGGTAGGATAGAAGAAATAAGAAATAGTAGGAAATATAAAGGAAGGATAAAGGAAAAAGATTTTAATTCATAAGTTTTGCATACTTTTCAAGTCTGTCCTTTTCTAAGCCAATCTCTCTTCTAGGCCTGTTAGGCTCCCAAATTCTTAAGAAATCTATAAATCTACTTTAGCATTGTTAGTTACATGGCCCCCCCAAAAAAAGATAAAGCAAAGAGAGAAATGATGTCTTGAGGAACGTATTATTTAGGGGACTTTCTGGCACTATCTATTATCAAATAACAGAGACCACATCAGCCTGAGGAGCCTGAGAATGACTAGTACATCAGAAACCATCTTGAGATAATGAGACTGATATTATTCTTACCTATCTTGTGACACCCACCCCTCACCAAGTTTCCATTAAAAGAAGAGTCAGGAACCCCCAAAAGGTATCTCTGTCAAGAACGCTCTTATTCTACCTTGAATGTATACTTCTTGTTTTACTCCCAATGGTGTCTCTTTCTTGAGATTGCCCCATTCTTCCCTGATTATGAATCTGCTTTTCTACATAAACCTCTGTCTGGTTTGTTGACTAGCATGTGCTGAAATTCTTTTCCATTACATATGCCAAGAATGAGGCTGGTCCTAAACTGAGTTCTCCTTTCTCTCTGGGAACTCCTTGGATCCTTCTTTGGAAATACCTCTTCTCCATAAATTTCCACATATAATTTTGGAAAATACTAGCAGGGAATATTTTTGCTAAATCTAGAGCAGTGTGATAAAATTCTTGAAGTATAATAAATTCTAATCACTATGGAAAAGTAAAACAATGCATTAATCTCTCTAGGTTGTCCATTTCCTTCCCTATAAAGTGATGTGGTTAGATTAAATGGTCTAAGATTTTTTTTTATATCACATCCATCCACTCATTCAACATCTTTTAAGTATCTCCATACACTTGACACTCAAATAGGCATCAGAGAGAGAAATAAAATGAAGTGTGCTTTTGACAAACTTTTGTCCCTAGAAGAGACAGATATAACGGAAACAGACAAATATCATGTGGTAATGGTTCCATTAGAATTATGAACATGTACAATGGAAACAGAGCTGGCAGAAGTACTCATTGCACACATGAGTTGTGGGGGGCATTACTGAAGAGGTGATATGTACACTAGTCAGAAACTTAATAGATCTACAGCAGATCTACAGATCTGCTGCATATTTATTATACTCATACCAGAGATAGGCTACAAAGCTCTCCTCTAAGGAATATAACATTTTTTCATCCATAGGGCTTTTAATATACAGAATAAGTTAAAATCAGATCATTATAAAATTTCAGGTTAAAACAACTTATGAAAATAAAAAGACATACTTGTGGCCTCTGGTTCCCCAAACCAAACCAAACTACAAAACCAAATAAAGCATGTCATATCAATAATGTAATATATATACACTAAGTACATTTGACCATTATAAAAATTGCATATATATACCCATTCCAGCTGTGTAAAATCTGAAGTTAATAATTCGGAGAAGTAAATAATTTCCTCAGCTCTATGGCATTTGGTTAAAATAATCCCTAAACTTCACATGTAAAATTATGAATATATTTCTCTTTAATCACAAACAGGTATAACAGTGACTAAAATTAAATGCATATTAAATATTTAGCAAATGTCCTTTCAAATAGCTACAAGAAATAATTTATGAAACAATGTTAACTCTAACAGTATATCTTTAATGATATGGAAAGTAGATAGTTGCAATGCAAATAGTAAACCTTACAGTGACTAATAAACTTCCAATTAACCTTTTTCTCAGCCTTCTCTGCCTGTTAGATTATAATGGAATACTATTTATAATAGAGTACTATTTATAATACTAGGTTAAGAGACCTAATCTCTTCAACAAGAAGAGATTTAACATTTTCTTTTTTTTTTTTTTTTTAATTTTTAAATGTCAAAAGGCCTTACAGGAGAACTGGAATTTTTCCCATTTACAAATAACAACTTAATTAAAATGCTGCACCAAAAATAAGGAATGGCTTGTTAAGAAAGAAAAATTCTAATGCTGTTTTATAAAATTGTCATGTTAAATTTACACAGTAATCTGTAATATGGCAGAATAATCTCACTCAGCACCTGTTATAAATCCTAAAAAAAAAGCTGCCTCATAAAAAGTGAACAACAATTTCCTAATGTTATATGACATTACTATTGACCAATTTTAGGTAAGTGAATGCCTACCATATGCAAAGGTTCTGGAATCACACCATACAGAGCTCTACAGATCTGCTGGAGCAAGTCTTTCCTGGGGAGGCAAGTCAAGATCAGAAGCTACCACTCCAATCGAGCACTCAGCTCCTAAAATAAGGTTAGCACTCAGAAGGAAGGGCATCAATGTCTCTATTCTCTGCTCTGGGGACATGGCTCAAGAACTTTTCCCCAAGAAGAGAGATAGGCTACAAAGCTCTCCTCTAAGGAACTGACTTTATTTGAAATGGCAAATGGGCAAGTTAAAACTTAAGGGCATGTTCAAAACCAATGTAGATTTGGTGGAAAGAAATTAAGAGGAGGCTGTCAGCTTCATGAAAGATACAACTCAAACCACAGACTTGCTAGTAAACCAAAGAGAATCAGGGAAAGAACTAGGAAGAGCCTTTATAAGGTCTGAACAAATCTACAACAATGACCTAAAAAAGTAAACCCACAAAGGGATCTGAACTCAATTATTAAGACTATGGAACACTTTATGTCCCCAAAACATTGTGAAGAACAATAGAATAATTAGCTGGCAACTAGTGGAGCCTAACAGCTCAGTGTGATCAAAGAAAGAGAGCCCTGATAAAATCAATGCAATACCAGAATGACTGGGTATATGGGGAAAATATCTTCACAGAAGTATTGTATGTAGCCAGTCACCAAACAAATAAATAAGGAAAGAGATCCACATAGTAAAAATCATAGTAAATCACAGATAATAGGAAAAATGTTGAAAATCAAAGAAAAAGTCTTGAAAGGAGCAAGAAAATAATTGCTTGTCATGTACAATGGAATCCCAATATGTTTAACACAGACTTCTCATTGGAAAGAATGAAGAACAGAAGGCAGTAGGATAACTTATTTAAAGTGATAAAAGAAAAAGCCTATCAAACAAGATTCCCATATTTAGGAGAACCAATTTTCAAAAATTAAGGTAAAAAAAAGACATTCCTAGGTAATTAAAAATCAGAAAATTCATCATAAACAAACTTGCCTTATTGTGAAATACTAATGAAAGCTATTCAGACAGAAGGGAAATAACCTCTGAGCATAATTCAAATGTACTTGAGAAAACAGGCACTGGTAAATAATTAATTGTAAAACATAGCATGAATTTGTTCATTTTTCATTTTTGGTGGTGTTAGGGATTGAACCCAGGGCCTTGCATATACCAGGTACACATTCTACCATGGAGTTACATCCCCAACTCAAAGATAGTATAAATGCATATTTCTCTGTTTTGAGTAACTTATACATGTATTTGTGTAAAAAATGTATATAACTGTACTACTGAGTTTATAATACATAGAAATATATTTTGGCAATAAGAGCACTAAGATGAGTAGGATAAACGTTATATTGCACTAAGGAAATGACACCAGATGATGACTTGAAGTCATAGGAATAAACCAAGAGAAAAAGAAATGGTGCCTAATAAGGTTAGTGTAACAAATGCTATGATTGTATAATTGTTCAACTTTCTTCTCTAAGCTTCTTTAAGAGATATAAAGGTATATAAAGTAATAATTATAATAATACATGGTTGGAGTTGTAACATACAGATATAATACATATAAAGAGTAAAGTTAATAGATCTATATAACACAACAATTTCATATCTCACTCCAATTAAATTAGTATACATCTGAAGTAGATTCTGATTAAATGTATGTGGTAAGCCCTATAGCAACCAGTTTAAAAAAGAAAGGAAAAATCTCATTAAGGAATTAAAATGCTACACTAGAAAATAATCACTAAATATAAAAGAAACCTGTAGAACAGGAATATAGAAACATACAAGATATGAGACATATAAAACAAAAGTAAAAGAGTAAAGATCTGAAGGAGATAAGGGGTTGAGCCATGTAGTTGCCTGGAAGAGCCTTGCTCAGAGTATTCAGCAAGGAGGCCTCTCTGAGGAGTACATATTGTGAAGGTCTGTGTGGGTGGGGAAGGATAATGAAGCAAGAGAAGATCAAGCCAGATAGGTGTTGTGAGGGGTGTCACTGAAGTCCACTGTAAGGACTTGAGTTTACCATTGTGGACAGAGTGCAAAGAACACAAAATTTTGGAACTAGTTAAGTCAGGTATGTTAATTGTGTCTAACCCATTGCTCTGCCCTAAGGTGTTAACAAATCTTAAGAGATGCTGTCACTCATAGGTATACAGTTGAACAATACCTGACCCTAGTCTCAGAGAATTTACAAGGTCCTCAGTGACAAAATATCTAGCAGCCTAAACATAGGTCATAGAAATATCATTCAGTCACAGTTAGGAAGGAAGGCACTGACTAGCTCACAGGTGCCTTAATCCAATATGGTTTATCCACAACAGGCAGGTAACTCAAGAAGAGGCTGAGTGTAAAAGCTATGCAAAAGATAAGTAATAATGATTTGCTAGGCCAAAATTTTAAATAGAAAAATACAGAAAGATTGACCAGCTAGTAGAGGGAGGAGAAAAAAAATGCATAAGGAGACACAAAAGTAGAAAAGAGTTGGAATTGACATTTTAGTACAACTGGAGCTTAGTTGTTCTGGAAGAGGTTAAGAAAGGTCATATGGTCCCCATCACTTTTTTGGTTCTGTAATAAGAGCCAAGGACACACCTTCCTAAAGTATGTGCTTCTCTTTTGACAACATCTTATGCAAGAATGCCCAAGTCTCTACTCCTCCAGTATAAGTAAATAAGCGGCAGTGATATGCCATGAGACACTGTAGAAATAAAATTTTCAAGAGACTATTGATGTTGCAGAGTCCTGGGAGTTCAGAAAATCTCTGGCTTTCAAAAAGATCCCCTATGAGTGGATAAAATAAGACATGCAAATTTGGGTTTTCTATAGTGCTTCCAGGATTGTTTTTATATAGTTAAGTGTGACTATATGTTATTATAAATACAAAGTTAAGATATTAAATACAAGAAAATGTATAACAAACTTCATCAAATATTTGGTTCATTTATGGTTTTGGGATTAAGCAAAATGATAGGCAACTATAACACATTAACACATCAGTGTAATTTGACATATGTAGGTTTTAAGTCTCTTGAGATAAACTGAACTCTCAATTATAAGAGTAGGTTAGTACTCATCCTTTGGGATATTAAACACTTTAAATACTTTGGTCTGCACTCTGGAATTACCACTTATTCTAGGATAATATGAGAAGTACTTTTGTAAGAACTGGGAAAGGATATATTCCACAGCAGCCGGTTTTAACAACTCATTCTCTGTTCAGTAGCTCATGCTCTAAATGTTTTTATAAGGGATTTCATTTCTTTCATCTGCATTTATATATGTGTGTGTGTGTTAAGTGCGTGTGTGTGTGTATGCACCCGTGCGTGCACGTGTGCGCAATTATTTACTTATTTTTTGTGGTACCAGGGATGGAACCCAGGGATGCTTTACTGCTGAGCTATATCTCCAGACTTTTTTGTTTTCTATTTCGAGACAGGATCTCACTTTGTTGCTTAGGGCCTCACTAAATTGCTGAAGCTGGCCTCAAACTTGTGATCCTCTTGCCCCAGTTTCTTGAGTTGCTGGGATTAAAGGCATGGGCCACCATGCTTGGCTTGCATTATATTTTTAATGTTTATAAAAATTAACTCTGGCTTAAGAGGACAGAAAAATTTAAAGCTAGATCTAACTAAACCATTTCAAAGATATACTGTGTGGTTCTTTTAAGTAAAAACAGTGTGTGTGAGTGTGTGTGTGTGTGTGTGTGTGTGTGTCTGTGTATATGTGGGTACATTTAGCATACTGATCAGCATTACTAAATCAACTGGAGTCTATTACCTACTTTAAAGTCAGCTGATTTATTTACAACTCTATGAACTCTAAGAGTACCTGCTATTTTAGCTTGCTCAGCCCTGTAGCCAGATTTGTTTTTATAATCTGTAAGGACTCACTGACAAACATTATTTCCATTTTTTAAAGTTTACTACAGAAATAAAATTGTGTTTCATTTTAAGAAAAGGCCATAGAAATATAGACTCTCTTTGAGAATTTTCAAAAGTAATCCCACCCAGGCATTATGTGTTTTCCTACAGTGAAAAGGTTAAGATCTCATTACTTTGCAAGAAGCACTGTAATTAAAGTTCTTTTACAAATACAAATTGGGAAAAAAAATAAGGTGATTTCTTATTTTGCAGTAAGTCATCCTATGTGACTTCAGCTCATTTTACCTCATATCTTAATTAATTTGAAATTCTAAAAATGGACACTAAAAGTGTTCTCAAATATAAGCACCTGACCCCTGTTGATGATATCTGAGATGTTTGGTGCTAGGAAGAGTAAAATGAGGTCTATAGTAATTAAAAACTAAAGTTTCACTTTACTCCATGATTTCAGCTAGCTTTCATAAAAAAGCATTATAAGAAAAATTAGCTCTCTTGGTTTGAAGGGAAGGACAGGAACAGTGCAGCCAATATTTATTCCTTTTTGTTTTTCATGTCAATGTATATCATGAAGTAAGAGACTTTTCTGATTATGTCCAATTTCTGCAAAGAGAAATGTGAACTTCTTGTCCAAAACACTCTTAAATGACTTAGTTAAATGCTAATATATGTGTATGTATGTGTTTGTGTACATAATAGATTTTATATATATATGATTTGTGTGTGTTACTGCAGATTGAGCTCAGGGACACTCTACCACTGAACTATATCCCCAGCCTTTGTAAAAAATTTTAATTTTGAGACAGAGTCTTGCTAAGTTGATGAGGTTGGCCTTGAACTTGTGATACTCCTGCCTCAGCCTCCCAAGTCGCTGGAATTATGGTTGTGCACCACTGCTAATTTAAATTTTCCTTAACCAGACAAATATAAGAGTCTTAAAGTCCAGAACATTAAGTTTGACAGACTTTTAGTTCATAGTAAAACAACTATTGGATAGTAATTACTTAGTTCATCTTGAATGTGACTAGGTAACAATTCAAAAAATTTAAGCTACTCAAATATAAATTCATTGCATTTGGGTAGTAAAATATGACATTCTGGTCAAAATATAAACAGCCAATTAAATAGTATCTTATCAATCAGTATCATTTATGTTAGCTGGCCGGCCATACAACATAATTCTGGTGAAGTGCCTAGGCAAAGAGCTTTTGTAATAACCCACAAAAACCTAGGTAGAAGAGTTAAAATATCAGTATAAATTTGCCAATTATGATTAAAAGCAATCTTTAGGTGACTGAGAACAACTGTGTGGAGTACATTAATACAAGGGAAAATACTGTCCAATAGAAACAAACTACTGAGTATCTAAGGGTAGCAAATACTGTTTTAAATTGGAATTTTATTGTAGAATTCAATTAATGAAAATATGCAATTCCATAGTATTAAAAAGCTGGATTTCAAAGATTTCTATTCATTTATGTAGAAAATATAGTATTATTGCCTTCTGTTTATCGTCAGCAGTATGCAATATGGGATATCAGATTCAGAACACATCTATATTCAGAAAGCAGGTGTGAAGAAATATCAAACCATGCAACACAATCTGCTACTAAATGTCATATCAGTCTCTTGGTAAAAGACTGCCTAATGTTTTAGATATCTGATGACCCAATTATATCTACTCAGTTATCCAAAGGGCATTTCTTTACTTTGTACCTACCTGATATGAGCAGAAAATGCTCAACTGTCCCTTTTCATTTTCTTATGTATTCTGTGTGTGTGGGGCGGTGTACATTTGCCTCAGAAGAAATGTTAATCGGCACCTCTCAGAGCAAATACATTGCTAAATGCCAAAATGAACCAGATACAGCTGTTAGCTATGGCCAAAATGTGTGCATTGATTTCTTCTTCGAGGGCAGCAGAAAGAGGGAAGGAAGAAGAGAAGGGAGAAAGACAGATCAGCTGGCATATATCAAGACAGAAAGGAGACTTCAAATTCCAACTGTGATAGAAGTGAAGGAAATGTTCAGAACTATGAGGAAGAATAAAGTAAGGGATTGAATTTATAATGTGAAACAGAAATCAGGGACCACCTCCCAACTCAATGATTATATTTTTCTTAGAGACATATAAGTGCCTGGATAGTCATGCAGGAGCCTGAGAAAAGATAAATGTATTTGTAACACAGTATATATGATGAATAGGGAGGGAATTAAGGGCTGGAAGGAGAATAGGTGAATATAAAGTCACAGGATCCACTAATGGAATGGAGATCTGAGAGATATCCGAAAAAAGCATGGCAAGATAGGCACTTCAGAAATCAGCTTAGAAGGCTGGAAGGTGGAGGTAGGGTATTTGATTTGGGGAACATTATATTTTCTCCTACCTACAAGGTATAGGGTGTGAACTGAGGTTGAGGTGAGGAAGTCATGGAGCTGGGCTGGGCTCATCACTTGTGGACACTGAAGTCACCTAAAATAATGGCAAAAGTTGAACAACTATTCAGGAGGTGTTATGTCTCCAGGGAACCAGGAGATAGTAGTGATGAAAAGGGGATATAATGATCATGTAGGTAGGTGGCAGAAGCTTCCAGAGGAATAGATTTGCATAAAAAGCTGAAATAACTTGTAACTGGTACTAAGGATTATAGACATTCATTAAATAACACCAAAATAAGAGAGAGACCTGTAGCATATTACGTTTGAGATGGCTAAAAGAAAACACTGTGAAAAGAAGCTGACTATGAGGCTGGTGTGCTATAAGAGAGAAGTACTAGGAGGGAGACTGTGGGTCAGGGATGGTTAAATCAGGAGACTTACAGAGATAAAGGCGGGTGGTTATCCTTACCAGGTACTGGAAATACACTTATTACGAAGACTGGAAATAGGCAAGCACAGAGAAAATATTAACAAGTCTTTAAGGAAACAGTATTTGAGATAAAGCTTGACAAAAAGAGTATGATGTAGAGCTTATTAGTTCACTTGGTACAGCAATAGTTCTCAATTGGCTATTTTGCCCTTTATGAGACTCTGGGCAATGTTTACAGACATTTTTGGTTGCTACTGGTATTTAGAAGGTACAGGTTAAGGATGCTTCTAAAAATCTACAATGCACAGAATGGTTCCCCATGAGGGAAAAAAACTTTTGGGCTGGGTTGTGGCTCAGTGGTAGAGCTCTTGCCTAGCAAGTATGAAGCACTGAGTTCGATCCTCAGTACCACATAAAACTTAAAACTTAATAAATAAAATAAAGGTATTGTGTCCATCTACAACGAAATCCTTGAAGATTAGAGATGTTGAGTACCTTTTCATATATCTTTTAGTCATTTTTCTGCTGTCTTTGGGAAAATGTGTACTCAGGTCCTTTGGCTATTTTTTTTTTTTTTTTTTAGTTGTAGATGAACACAATACCTTTATTTTTTGTTAATTTTTTTGTGGTGTCAGGGATTAAACACAGTGCCTCAGACATGCTAGGGAAGCGCTTTACTGCTGAGCCACAACCTTGACCCCCTTTGGCCATTTTTTAATTGCATTATATCCTTTGTTATTGAGTTGTATGAATTCCTTATGAATTTCGAATATTAACCCCTTATCAGATTTGTGGCTTGCAAATATTTTTCCCTAATCTGTAGGTTGCCTTTTCATTTTTAATAGCCTGTCATGCACTCCTTTTATCTACTAAAAATACAGAAAATATGAAAAATTTTAATTTCCTCTCTATTCATTCCTGGTGTCTATTTCAAGGTGTGAAGGAACAATGAAGTGGCAGGAAGCATGAGGCAGAGAAATTAAAAAAAAAAAAGTATGAATTAATAAAAGAAGTATCTAAATTCCTCCTGAAAAAACTGAAATTAAACTATACTGTAAGATTTTGGAAATCTTCATTAAAGCTACAACACAGGTCAACAAACTTCTTGATTCATTTTCACTCTTCCTCTTCAAGAGAGAATCATTATTAACAACTTAAGGAATGTGTACCATTTTCTTTCTTTCTTTTCTTTTTTCTTTTTTTTTTTTTTTTAGCTGTTCTATAAGTTCACTTGGCTCATTTCAGTCAGCAGCTACTTTCCGTAATGATGGTAATTTATAAAAGCCTGAATATAATCAAGGCAATCTGTTCCTAAGAAGAAAATACTTAAGTTGCCTTTTCTGCTCCTCTCCCTAAAAATAAATTAGACACCAAACAAGGTCACTAAGACAATAATACCCCCAAATGAATCAGATCCTTTCTGACAGGTGAAGAATTTAATCTGCTAGCAGGCATTCTATGGAGAATGATAACCACAATGCCAAAAAGTGTCATTTATTCCTTCACCAATGTACTAAATGGAGCCCTAGTGACATTAAAGAGCTAACAGTAATTCAACATCCCTCTGTTTATACTCAGGGAAAGCTTATTTATCAGAAAATATTTCAGTGAACATTTAGAGAGAGAGAGAGAGAAGCCCAATTCTCCAAAACATATGCATGGATCAGGGTAGATAAAACCCATAATGGTAAAAACCTTCTACATTAGGAAGGAAAGAGAATATTTCTTGTTTTTTAATAAGCTCAAAGAAGAGACTCCCTCTCTTCACAGATCAAATTTAGAGAGCTTGTGGTACTCAGACAGACTGCAGAGAGTAAAAGAAATGTTATCAAGGTACAAATGAATTAATTAATTGGTGTTACATATTAATAGATAATAAATTCAGAGAAAATGAGATAAAAGGTAAATGAAGCAATTCTATTAAATAAATTGTAACAGAGAACTACACTTTGTTTACCTTCTAGGAACACTTGAAGAGACACACCTTTGTATATAGTAGTTTGTTAGGAAAGTTCAGAAACCTCAAATTATTCAGCATATATTTATAAACTACATTTATAATATACTGTAGTTAGCCCAATGGATCCCTATAGCAAGAAAAGATTTCATTTATATCATACGATAATTAAGTTTTTATCCAACAGGGAAGTTAGTCAACTTTTGCTAATATTTTCAGGGATTAAAGTCCACACATAATAATGTCTTGTGTTTCTAGATTTTAATTAAGTAATTTCTGTCAGTGAAGTTATATATTCCTCTAAGCACACATTATACATATATATCTATGTATATAATATGACAAAAATATGATAAAAATGAACTTAAACTGTACAGCAAGTTTATCATATACTATATATAGTGCGTGTGTATATGTGTGTGTGATATATACATATAGTGTGTGTATGTGTATACACACACACACACATATACTCACACATTTTGTGTATGTGTGTGTGTATATACATAATGTTATGGTTTAGATTTGGTGTTGCCCCAAAAGCTCATGTATGAGACTATGTAAGAAGGTTTGAAGGAGAAATAATTGGTTTATAGCCTTAACCTAATCAGTGAATCAATCTCTAATGGGATTAACTGAGTGGTAACTGGAAGCAGATGGGGTGTAGCTGGAGGAGGTGTTCATTGGGGGTGTGCCTATGGGGCATATATTTTGTTTCTGGTGAGTGGAGTCTCTCTCTCTGCTTTCTGATCATCATGTAAGCTGGTTCCCTCTGCCACACTCTTCTGCCATGATGTTCTGCCTCACTTTGAGCCTTGAGGAATGGAGCTTGCCTTCTATGGACTAAGACCTCTGAAACCATGAGCATTCAAATAAACTTTTTTTCCCTAAAATTGTTCTGGTCAGATCCTTTAGTCACAGCAGCAAAACAGCTGATTTAAATACACAGACTCACACACATATGCATGCGTGTGCGTGTGTGTGCGTGTGTGTATGTACTGGGGATTAAACTCAGGGGCATGTTACCACAGTTACATTCCCCTCCTTTTTATTTTTTGAGAGAGGGTCTTGTTAAGTTGCTGAGGCTGGCCTCGAACTTGTAATCCTCAGCCTCCTAAGTTACTGGGATGATAGATGCATGACACCATGCCTGGCAGAATGTATGTTTTACTATCAAAATAAACAGCAAAAATTGGATGGTTTATTCATTCTATCTTTTCATATATCAGAATGGAATTATAGAATAATCTCTATTGTATGCTTATTATACTCCCAGAACTATGCTGGACATTTTACATGTGTTCTCTCATTTGATTTCTTATCCTGGAAGGTAGGAATTATTAACATTCCCATTTTTACAGATGAAGTGCTTGACAGGCTAAATAATTTGTCCAGCTGGTCAGTGACAAAAACCAGGATGGATACCTGGGTCCACTGGATCCAGCCTACATTATTAACCACAGTGGCCCATTGTCTTGCAATTGACTACTCCTCCCTTCCTTCCAAATATATGACTAGGCACCAGCATTGTGTCAGGAGATGAAGCTAAATAGTGAGGAGAGCAGTCACTCTGTTCAAGGGCTACTATTCTACCAGGTGACAAAAATAAGCAAACAAGTCACTTTGTAAGAGTTGTGGCCATTGCATTGGGGGTCCAGGAAAGTTTCCCAGAAATGGGAGGTCTCATTTGAGACCTGAAGAATATATAAATGGCAGCCTAGTCAAGGGATGTGGGGGAGATGAGAGTATCTCCGGCAGAGAAAATGCACATAAGGTCTAGGTGGTAGGAACACAGAGAAAGAGATGGGGCAGAGAAAGTGATTAAGGCTGAAGCACTGGTCAGGGACTGGACAAAGAAAGGCCTGTGTGTCAGGATAAGGAGTATGAAATTCTGTTGGTAATGAGGCACCATATAGAGATTTTAATAAGATCAGTTCTCTACTTTTTTTTTTTTTTTGCAG
>NW_026000221.1:29749405-29794662 GCF_001458135.2 Marmota marmota marmota | reverse complement strand
TTTTTTTTTTTTTTTTTTTTTTTTTTTTGCAGAGGGGTACTTTTTTGGTACCAAGAGTGGTTAACTACTGTGCCACATCTCCACTCTTTTTAATATTTTATTTAGAGAGAGGGCCTCACTAAATTGTAAAGGTGTGCATTGAGCTCACAATCCTCCTGCCTCAGCCTCCAGAGTCACTGGGATTACAGGCTGTGCCACCTCACCTGGCTCATTTCTCCAATTTTGATGTTAAGATGCCATGTATAGACTGGACTAAAAAGGAAGAAGCCTAGAGGTCTCTTCCAGTAATAAAACTGTTCCAATAAAGTAATCTAGTGATAATGATATAATAAACCTGGGTAGCTGCAATGGAATGCAGTTTACAAAAATTTTAGGAGGTGGAATCATGAAGATTTGGTTGTGAGGAGTTAGAAAGAGGGTGATCAAGAATGACTCTTGGAACCTATGAATACAGGAATGGTGAAATTCAAGAGATAGCTGGGATAGGAGATATAAATATGGGAGTCAGTGGCACAACTAATGTGATTGATGTAAGCTAGAAAAATAGGTAAGTCATTGAAGTGTCCAAGGAGAGTGACATGTGTAAAGAGGGAAGAGGGCTGACTATAAACTCCTGAGCTTTAGGCACATCTATGAGACAGAGAGAAGAAAAGGGACCCACAGAGGATTCTGAAAAGAAAGAAAATTGGATTTCATAGAGATCAGAGAAAACAAGTATTACAAGGACATAGAAGTACTAAGAATCAGATACATGCTGCCTAGAGGTTAAATAAGAAGCTATAAGGAGAGGAGGTTATAGTCAGTTTTGGGACATGCATTCATGGAAATAGGCTCCTGAAACGTGGTGGGGTGATGAACCACAGGGATAATAATTAAATGGAACAAAGATGAAACCATTTGTGAAAATAATCCATACAAAGTATTCTTTACGTGGTGAATTATAATTATGTCATTAAAAAATAATTATTGACTCATGCCCATTCTAGATGATCCTCCTTGGAATTCTTTCATATAGTACCTCACCTCTGTGTTTCTTCATGACTTGGAAGAAACTCCACATCTGCACATTTTTTTGTTCATTTTCTCTTTCCCTAAGGAATGTAAACTTTATAGGGATAAGAAGAGAAAGTTTTGTTCACATGGGCATATAACTGATTAATGAGTGTTTGGTGAGTGAATGACCAAAGCGGCTATTTTTTTTATAGCAGAATCTGAAACTAATTGAATCTTTATTTTTTTTTTTTTTCAGACAGAGGCCATTACCCTTTAGTGTGTCCTGAAATCAATTGTCAACATTTTAAAATGAAATATACCATACACAGAATGAGTAAACCTTTTTAATGTAAAAGTGTTTACCTATATATGTCTGTACAAATGGTATAACTATGTGTGCACATGTTGTGGTATGAAATATTTTCTTACCATTTCTCAGTCAGAAACATTCTAAAGCCATCACCACACCACATCAAGTTATATGATATTATCTTCATTTTTACAGATGAAACAGAGTCTCAAAGAACAAAAGGGGGTTTGCTCAAAACCTAGCCTGCGAGGGGAAGAACACAAAGCCCAACCTGTTTGGATGCTACAGCATTGCTCCAAATTAGGGTCTGCTTCTGGCCATCAGGGCAAATGTGTATGATAGTTATATGATGTTCCCTTATACTTCTGTCATTATAAATCTGGAAAATATTTTCATTTGGCAACAAATGCCTAGTTGACTACAACTAATTTTTTCTGATCACAACCTATTTAATAGTTAGAATTTATTGGGTAGTGATTTAGATGACCAAATTGATCATCCAAATAAGAAGACTTTTATTTCTAGAACTATAACGAATAAATGAATATTTAAGAGATGACAGAATAGATATGCAACATATTATCATCTGACATGCTAAAATCTACTTGAGTTCTTAATAAAGGGACAAAAATTATACTTCATACACACAAATACCATAACCTATTTTAACCAAAGGAAGAAATTTCATGTTGTTATTTCTGTACAATATCTAGAATCATGTACTATTTTAACAAGAAAAACTAGTATCTGATGCTTTTTAAAATATCTAAAAGTCTTTGTAACTGCTTATGGTCAACATATTAATTTCTCTGTAGAAATACAATTTATTATAATATAATAAACAATGTATTTGATACTTCTATTTAAAAAAAGATCATATTTAGAGTATTTATAGCATTTGCTCTTTCCCTTTCTTCATAAAAACAACAATGACAATAACAACAACAAACTAGCTCATTTATTTTGTTAAAATACCCCAAGGCAAAAATGAGTTTACTGGGTTTCTTTTATTTTTTCTTTTACCTGTAAGAAGTCAGTGCCCCTAAGTTAAACTCCATATGGCAACAACTAGATAAATCCAGTGTGCAACATTAGAATACAAGTGGCCTTGACTCTTCAAAAATTCAATATTATAAAAACAACAAAAACAATAACAACAACAAAGGCAGGGATATACCTAGACTAAGAGAGACTGTGAAGAAATAACACTAAAAGCAAGCTAGAAAAATAGGTAAGTCATTGAAGTGTTCAAGGAGAGTGACATGTGTAAAGAGGGAAGAGGGCTGAGTATAAATGTAAATTCTGACATATGCATGTGGATTCTAAAAAGGAAAGAAAAGCAATAATAAAATATAATTCTTAGGACAACTAGGAATATCTGAATGGGTTCGCAAAGATGACATTAAGGAATTACTATTAATTTTTTTAGATGTGACAATGCCATTATGTTCATGCAAAACATATTTATTCTTTAGAGATGCATGCTTAAGTATTTGATCGTGAAGTGTTAAGATGTCCATAGTTTTAAATGGTTCAGGGAAAAAACTATATTTTGATTTATCACTTTTTATGCATATCAAACACATAAACATATATATAGATACTCTGATGTTGGAATCTATAGAAATAACATGTAAAGTCCTCATGGACACAGAATTGCTTCATAAACTGGATGACAGTGAATAGTATTTATTGCTGGGGACATTCTAATCTGTTTTTTAATAGCAAGATTTTAGTATGTTAAAATAAATATATATCCAAATAAGAGAATGTAATTTAGCTATGATATAAATGAGGTAGATCTAAGTATTGAGAACAATTGTTTCTAAGAAATTAAGTGAAAAAGGCAGCTATAAAATGGTGTGTATGATAGGACTCACTTTACTTACATGCTATCACTCTTCTGAGACAATTTTTTGCCAAACCTGTTTCTGAGCTTCACATATGTTGATATGTATCTAGTTTACTACAGTTTTCAGTTTTGGAAATCAAATCATGGTTGATTACATACGCTCAAAAATCTTCTTCCTATTTGTGGCTTGTCTTTCACTTTAATGATATTTAAGGTTTTACATTTTCATATAGTTCTTACATAATAAGACAAAAAAGAAAACCCATAAAACTAAACATACATGCATACATATACATTTTTTTGGCGGCCCCAGAGATTGTACCCAGGCACTCTTATATGCTAGATAAGCCCTGAGCTACATTCCCAGCTCTTTGTTTTGAGACAGGGTCTCATTAAGTTGTCCAAGCTGGCTTCAAGCTTGAGATCTTCCAGCTCAGCCTCTCTAGTTGCTACGATTACAAGTATGAACCACTATATCCAGCAAAAAACATATATTTTCTTGCATGAAGTGAATATGCTTTAAAAAATCTGATAAACACACATCAAATCAATAGCCGTGCAAATATCTTGGATTACGAGTTTTGCTTTCTATACCATCTATGTCTATAATTTTTGAATATTTAAAGTAGGAAGTATTAGTTCATTATTAACCAAGGAAACTTCTATGGATGTTCATGAACATAAAACTTTATTTTTATGGGAATTTTTCTTGGAAGAGGATCTATAACTTTATCTATAGATTCTCAAAGGGATATGGGACCACAAAATGTTAACAACACAGCTGTAGGTTATATGAAATGTTTAGTGAACTAAACTTTTAGAGGCAGAAAGCTTCTTGACATTCTCAAGGTAACTTTGGGGAATTTACATAATCTCTCGGTTAGTTTTACAATATGTATAACAAGATTAATTTAAAAAATCCTTTATTCTATAAAATTGTTTTAAAAAATAAGCAAATACATGTCAAGTATTTAGAAAAGGGTCAAGGGTCATCTAAGTGCTTGAAAAAATGTGGTAGTCACTATTTTTAAACTATATTTCAGATGAAGACTAAAAAAAAAAAAAATAAAGAGATCCACTATTGTTTTTTGGGGGAAGAGTGTGCAGTAAATATACCTTAATCAAGCCCTGGTGCTACTTATTAATAGGTCCTCACAGTTACAAAATAAGCAAGTAGAAGAGTGCTACAACAGAAAAACCTATCTCTGTAAAGTTTTTCTTTGAAGTGTTTACTCTAGTAATAAACGTGTCAGTCTCAGGGAAGTTACAGCATAGGTGCAATAAAATATCTCCTATTATTTTCTTTCTCTGGTGCCCCATTCTTATGAGAGAACATAAATGATACTATCAGAAACAACTGCTGTTTTTAGCAAACAGGTCTCTTCATCTTTGCTGATAAAGATCAGCTATTATTTAGAACAGAATTTGAATCAGTTCAAACTAAATGTATTTAGAAGTGATTCATAGGATAGATAACCTTATGATATCTTAAGGTTAGAGTGATTTTATTTTTATTTTAGAAAAATGAACCAAATTCTTGAAGAAGATCTCCATTATTTTTATATCTACTTAGATAAAATTTCCAGAGCTGAAGTTTCTAAACTTTGTATATACTTCTGAGAAATCCCTTGTGAAATTTCTGAGAGACTATGTATGTCTAAACTTCTGCAAATGAACACTGATTTCATCAAAAGTTCTCTTTGTTAGCTGTAAAATCTTTAGCTGAAGACATCTCTTCCTCAATTAGGTATAGTTTGAGCAATGAAAAATGTTATAGCAGTTTTATGCTCTGTTCTGATGCCCCAAACATGACTATGCAACAGCACCTATTTAGGGCTAAGTACTGTTTCAAGCATTGGAGAAACAGCAGTGAATAGAATCAACAAAAATCTCTGTCTTCATGGAGTTTATATTCTCCTATGGGATGAAATAATAAAAACAATAAGTATATAATATAAGGGAGAATGCAAGTAAACAATAAGTGAAGAAATTAATTCCTCCATAGCAAGGCAGGACTTAGACGGCCTGTTCTGTTGAATAGACAATACTGATGACAATTAAAATGGAGAAGTGAATATCTAAATATATAACTAAAATACCAATGAGAAAATTTAACTGTGTCAAAGATTTAAATGCAAAAGCATAAAACCACCAAAAATAATTAAAAACTTGTTTGTTACCCAAAATATTACATCCAAGTGGCATTTGCCAAGCATGACACAAAACAAAGATACCATGAAAGAAAAGACAAATTTGATTAATAAATATTTAACAGTTATATATGATCAAAAGAAAAAAGGCATTTATACAAATTAAAACACGCAACATACATATAATATATCATGTACCAAAAAGCAGAAATAATTTTCTTAAAGTAAAAAGAACTTTTGTAAATAAACTTTTAAAAAAGAAAAAAAAAAAAAAAACTCTAACAGAAAAATGGGTAAATACTTGAATAGGCAATTCCAAAATAAAGAATTATAAATGGTCAGTAAGTGTATGTAAAGCTGTTTGACATTAATGATATAACTCAAGAAATGCAAATCAAAATAAGATGCAATATTACCCTGTGAAACTGACAAAAATGGAAAATACCAAAAGTCATATATATTTTTTGGTATGCCTGAAATAACTCATAATTAATAATTATATATTTTAAAATATAAAAGAAAATACCAAATTTGGTAAGAATGACTACTTTCATACACTTTTTGTAGGAAGGTAAATTTGGTATAAACTCTGAAGGGAAACTACAATATTTATTAGAATTCAAAATAAAAGTTGTAATTATTTGTTTATTCTTTATCCACTTTTCTGAAAAACATTATTTAAGGGAAAATACACATAATTACAACCTTAATAAACTTCTGATAATAGCTAATATACTTATGTTTGCACAAGAACAGAGAGATATACATACAAAAATATTTACTGGAACACTGTTGCAAACAAACAAGAAACATATCTGTCTACCAAGAGATGAATATTTAAGTAAATTATAGTATCTCTATATAATGGAATGATATGAATCTATAAAAGGTCAATTTTATACTGCTGATATGCTAATATATATGAATTAAGACAGAATGACAGTTATCTATACACTAATTCAACTTGGACCAAACACAAAATTGTGTATAGATCTGCACAGGATGTATCAGCTAGAAGAAACTGAATATACATTTGAACTGTTTAAAATTTCTTACCATAACCATGCTACTTTAAAATAATTCAAAAGCAAACAAAGTTTGTAGCCCTCTGTCTATCCATGGCCTTAAAAATACTGAAGACTCCTATACTTCAGGTTATGACCTAGACCTTCTTCTCTAGCTCTGGGATCAAGCTGACAATGGACATCTACATGTAGGCACAAATACTTTTTATTGAAAATCAAATTATCCCAAATAAAGAATATTAAGAGAAAGTAATGGTCTACATATTGGACAAGGAATTCTGATATTTTCTCTCTCTCTCTCTCTCTTTTTTTGAAGGTAGATACTTATTCTTTAGTTATCAAATGAGCTAAACACACAGTAAGGCTGATTTTCATTTGCAGAAGAAAAGAAGTGTTTCAGGATCTGCTCTAGCTGATTAATGGTCATTGCTGTTATGAATGGAGGGGTAGCCTGAAGAATTAATAGCCAGATTTGATTTTCTTGAGATGTATTACTGATGTAAATGAGATGATGAGAATAATGTGATCAGATCACTATATAGAACAGTTCACAGTATTAAGTAACTTGAATACTTGAAGTCTATTTAAAAAGCTGTAGTAGTCATGAATCAGAATTGCCAGTGGTTATAAATAAGTCTTTGCCTGACAGAGTAACAGAACTTAAACCAAAATAAAAACATTAGGAAGAGACAGTGATCTGAAAAGGAAAACACAGCAATCCATAGGGAAAACTAAGAAATGGTCAACTCACAAAAGCAAAGAAAATGTACTTCAATAATAATCTGAGAAATGCATACTAAAATCATAATTAAATACCATTATTTTCCATCCTTTAAATTGATGATAATTTAAAAAGGTAATAAGTTCAATTCCCAGTAATGCCAAAAAAAAAATTTTATTTTTGTTTTGTTTTTCTTCAAAGGCTTATTCTTCAGAAAGTTTTCTATATCCTAAGGAATGAGTACCCTCTGGACAATGAGAAGCTCACCATAGTTTAAAATTTGGTCAAATTCTTTGATCAATTTTGTAGGGTTCCATAGTCCGAAGCCTTGTGAGATGATCTCCTTTGTCATTAAGAACAGTTTGTCTAACTAATAAAGATTTACTTCATTCTTCCGCATATTATGGCTAAATTTGTCTGCTTCTTCCAGACTAACTAAATGATCTTTGACAGCTGAAGGCACTTCTTGCCATCTTTATAACTCAAAAATGATTACAGAGGGCTTTACAATAGAACAAGTACTCAATGAATGCTGACATAACTTTAAAGGAGATAGTAATTTGAATGTCACAACTCTAATAATTATAAATTTTTAATATTTCCTTAATATATTTTAACTTCTTAAAAGTGATTATCAGAATTTTTTTACATTTTATATAATAGATTGTTTACTTAAAACTCATACCTCCTGTAAACACAATTGTGTCATTTTATGTCAGAATTTCATAAGGCAGATTTTGTTGATTGTGTAAAAATACCCAAGAATTCTTTAGAAATTATTTAAATGCAAAGTCAATATTGTTTAAGAAAGTCTAATATTATTGAACTCAAAGTAAATTTCTAAAACATCATGACAGAATTTTCCTAAAAAAAAAAAAAATTATGTGGGGAAAAGTATGTGTATGTGTAATGTCAATGAGGTAACAGAAAAATTAGCCTACAACTACAGAATTTCCTCATCTTGAAAAATGAGTTGTTAAGACCACTTCCATGGCAAGAAGTACTCATACCATTACTACTGACAGTTTCATATGATTTAGTGTCCCAGATAAGCCAAACTAAAAATAACCTCTGTTTTCCTTGTTCAATTCCCTCTTTTTTTTCCATTGTAAGTGTACATTTGAAACCAAACAACTCAGAACCATAAAGAGCTCACTATGTAAAGGACTGGCTTTGTTTGTTTTAAATCAGTAAAATTCAGAGTACATTTGGGTGCTAATTTCTTAACTGTTCAAATGGTATTCATAAAAATGTGCTAGCAAAATTCATAACAAATTTAGAGTTAATAAAAGGCTTAAAGAACATAATTTTAGTTGTCTTTTCTTTTTTAAATTTTATTATTTTAGCAGTCATCAGGCCTTTTTTGTTCATTTGCAATTAGTTCAGTGACTAAAAATGTCATAGCAAAATCAGATCAGAAGCCTTTGAAAACTGGAGTCAAAAAATGGGGAGAAGAAAAAAATAAAGGATTTATCTTTGCCTATCACACTGTACACTATATATGTACACTGATTGAAGATCATGGTGGTAGTTTTTTCTTCTTTTTTTTTTTTTTTTTAAATAGGAAACACCAATTAATAATATATACAGAAGAGTGACATATCTAGTGTGCCACAATTTTGCAACTCCTGTTGAAATAACGGACCTGACAACAATTATCATTGCTAAAACCATTAAGGAGCAGTATAGTAGATGACCCATGCTGAGCAAACCCTAAGCTAGAGAACAATTTTACACTATAAAAGAAAAGTTAAATGATCAGTCTGCATAATGAGCTGAAACACACAGCAACACACTGGAAGTATTCCTGACTACTACTCCTGCCTGTTGATTCTACAAAGCTGGATTCTGGTTAAGGTTCTAAATCTAAACACTAAGAACAGAAGCCAGAGTAACATGCTAATATCATGGGGATACAACGAGAAAAATCCAGACACAGATAATTTTTTTTTGTCTGTTATGAGTCCTGTTTAGCTCCTGGTTTGATAAAAACAAGTGGGATATTTTGAATAGTGACAGGATATTTGATGATATTCAACTTTATTATTTAATTTTTTAGGTTTCAAAATGATTTTTTTTGGATACAGAGAGTGAAGTATGTATAAATGAAATTATATGTTTGGATTTTGTTTAAAATTATCTGGAGTGGAGAGACTTGTGTGGATGGGTACAGAAAGGAAACATGATTGGCATTCATAACTAAGATATCATTTATAACTAAGCTAGGGAATTAAGTGTGCATATATTTATATTATTTTGCCTACTATCCTATGTTAAAATTTTTCCACATTAAAAATTTTTTTTAAAAAAAATCGTTTTGGAGTACATAAACTAAATATTTTTCTTTAGCATTAGTCAAAGACTTTTAAAAAGAAAGGAAAGAAACATCAGGCAACATGACAAAATTATCATGAATTCATAAAAATGGGAGAATTCAAATTTTGAGGTGGATAACAAACAACAACAATAAAATAACTACAAACTTATTTATTATATTCAGTACTGTTTTTATGTTTCAAATGATTTCTTATAAACTTTTAACAGTCGGGTCTTAACATTCAGTCCACGAGCAAGTGAATACAAGAATAAGTAAAATCTGTAATTCTTAGGCAGTTTAAATTACATATTTCACATTTATGTGCAACTTACCTGCTGTAAAATCTTCAGTCAGATCAATAAATGCATGAGAATGTGGAATTCGCATTTTACTTTTAGTGGTCAAAGCAGGATGCCATGATAAATTTCTAAAATATAAAATAAAAATAACTTTTTTAAGGTAAACATCAAATGAGTATTGCTCAAGTAGAAAAATCTCCCTGCATGCCAAACATTTTAAGATTATTTGTTTTTACTGAGATATTGTTATTGTTTGGATGGGAGGTGTCCTCCCAAAGCTTACTTGTGGCACAATGCAAGTAGGTTCAGAGAAGAAATGATTGGGTTCCGAGAGTCTTAACGAAACTGGTGAATTCATCACCTTATAGGATTAACTGAATGGTAAAAGAAGGCAGGTGAGTTGTTGCAGGAGGAGGTAGAGCATTGGGGGGTGTGGCTTTGTGGTATATATTTTGTATCTGGCCAGGGGAGTCTACCATGTGAGCTGCTTCTCTCTGCTACATTTTTCTGCCATGATATTCAGCCTCACCTTGAGCCTCCAAGGAATGGAGTCTCTTGTCTATGGATTCAGACCTCTGAAACTGTGAACCCTCAAATAAACTTTCCCACCTCTACAGTTTTTCTAGTTGGGTCCTTTTAGTCACAGCAGCAGAAAAGCTAACTAAAACAGAAATTGGCACCAGATATTGGTTGTTGATGTAACCATCTTGACTATGTAGCTCATAAGCTTTTGGAGCATTCTGGAATTGGTTGGAGGAATTTTGAGGTGTTTAACAGGGCAAGCTGGAAATGCTTTAGACTGTTGCAGAGTTTAATGGCTGATTCTCATGGGAGCTCAGAAGACCAGATTGCCAATGGGATAGTGAGCAGTGAAAACAGGGCTCAAGAGGGTTCATAGAAGACCTCCACTGGAATTTGGAATAGAGGCCATTTGTGTTATGTTCTGGCTGAAAAACTGTCTGCATTTTGCCCATGATTTGAGACTTTCTGTGAGGATAATTTTAAAAGTGAAGGACTTCTTAATCTGGTGAAAGTAATTTCTAGATAGCATAGCATTCAGGCAGTGACATGGATATTGCTGGTGGGTATAAGCCAAATTTATTGTGTTAATCAGGAGCAGAAAGCAAAGCTGAAATATTTGAAAAACTTGGACTTGAAACGTGGGAATAAAACTGGAACTCAGGGGCTGGGGTTATAGCTCAGTGGTAGAGTGCTTGCCTCATATGTGTGAGCCCCTGGATTCAATCAGCAGCAGCACATTAAAAAAATAAATATTTGTTTGGAAGATCTATCCAGTGGTGAGAGAGGTATAAGTCACCCAAGATTACTTGTATTGTGGTCAATTTGACTTTTGAACTTGTGAAGAGTTTGTTTGAGAAGTGTAGATGCTCCATTGTTTGTGTATATGTAATATTTATAATTATTGTCTTTTTGATGTGTGGTTCCCTTATGGCATTTGCAGCTATATGGATGGCGTTGGAGAAGATAATGCTAAGTGAAGTTAGCCAATACCAAAAAAACAAATGCCGAATGTTTTCTCCCATATAAGGAGGCTGATTCATAGTGGGGTAGGAAGGGGGAGCATGGGAGGAATAGAGGAACTCTAGATATGGCAGAGGGGTGGGAGGTTAAGGGAGGGGGCAGGGGCTTAACAAGGATGGTGGAAAATAATGGACATCATCTTTCAAAGTACATGTATGAAGACACAAATTGGTGTCAACATACTTTATATACAAACAGAGATAAGAAAAATTGTGTTGTATATGTGTAATAAGAATTGTAATGCATTCCACGGTCATTTTTTTTTTTTAAATCAATTAAAAAATAAACAANGGGGGGGGGGGGAGAGAGAGAGAGAGAGAGAGAGAGAGAGAATTTTTTAATATTTATTTTTTAGTTCTCGGCTGACACAACATCTTTGTTTGTATGTGGTGTTGAGGATCGAACCCGGGCCGCACGCACGCCAGGCGAGCCTGGCATGCCATGCTTGAGCCACATCCCCAGCCCCCACGGTCATTTTTAAAAATATCAATAAAAAATATATTGTGTCCAACTGCAACTAAAAAAAATATTTTAAAAAATTGGGCTAAGGAAGTTGCAGTTGTTAAAGACATTACTGCTACTAAAGGAATGCTAAAGACTGCCCAGATAAAATAAGAAAGATGGTTTGAGGGCATCTCAGGAGTTGGCAAGACAATACGCATTTCAAGCTCAAGGGAATAAAAGTAAAAATTCTCTTGAGAAGAGATCAGTGGGTGCACTTCTTGCACAAGAGTGCCTAGGAAGTTTTTTCAACAAGTTCAGCTACCCAGGCACTGAGACGCTCTGTAACCAGGGTCCCCAGAAGCTTGGAAACTGCTCGAAATTGTGGCAGATCTTAGCATCAACCAGGTGATGCTGATTCTTCAGGAATGCAGGATGCTGGACTTAGGGGGTCATGGAGGCTTCTACCATGATTTCAAGGGAGGGCCTGGGAGGCCAGACAAAGCACAGCAGGGTCAGAGTCCCTGGGGGCACCCCTGAGAGGGTAACCTGTGGAGATGTGAAGGAAGCTGAAGCTGCAGTGCAGACCAGAGATAAGAAATGCCAGTGGTGAGGAACACCATCCTAGGAAAGTTTCAGGATTTGAGCAGATAATTATCAACAAAAAGGCCACTTTGAATGCAACCAGTAAAGCCACATGGGCGAATCTACACAATAATCTGCTTTTTATTTCTATGCGTTTCCCTATTTGGGATATTTCATATAAGTAAATGATACAATACGGCATTTTGTGTCTGGCTTCTCACATTTGGAATAATGTTTTCAAGTTCATCAGTGTTGAAATATGTGTCAGTCCTTTTATGTTGGACAATATTGCATGATTATCTGCATATGTTTATTCATTCATGTGTCAAAGGACATTGGCTTGATTCCACGATTTTTCTGCTATTAATGTTCATGTACAAGTATTCATGGAGATATATGATTTCAACTCTTTTCAGTATCAGGAGTGGAATGCCTGGGCTATAAGGCATCTAACTGTATGTTTGACTTTTTGAACAATTTTCCAAAGTGGTTTCACTATCTGAGATTCCTGCAAGCAATATAAGTGGGTGTTAATATCTCCATATGTTTGTTAAATTGTTATCATTCATTTGTTTTAACATAGCCATTCTAGAAGTCTTATTTGTATTTTCCTGATGTATAATGATGCTGAGCATGTTTTCATGTGCTTTTTGGATATATGTATATCTTCTCTGGAAAACTATCTACTCATATCCTTTACCCATTTAAAAATTATATTATATATTGCTTTAATATTGAGTTAAAAGTGTTCTTTATATAATTTGGATACTAGATTTTTATCTATTTCTTAATTTACAGTATTTTCCTCTCTGTGGGTGTTATTTCATTTTCTTGATAGTGACCTTTAAAGTCAAGTTTTTACTTTTGATAATGTCCAACTCATCTATTCTAACTTTTTCTTCTTATTTTTTGGTACCATATTTAATGATTCACTATGTAATGATGCAAGGTTATAAAGATTTACGTGTTCTAAGAGTTTTATGGTTTCAACTCTTTTGTCTTTAATTTTTATCTTGAGAATAAGAAAGCAAATGTTTTAATGTCACAGATGATTTTTTAAGACTGTGGAAAATGACAACGATTCTCTTTAATATATATTAATTCACAGTTTTAGACCATGCAAAAGAATTTATGTGTACCTCACAGTAAATGGAAAATATTAACTCAAAAACAGATTAAAAAGCTAAAATCATAGAAGCTAAAACCTAGGAGAAAACAGAGGGTACATCTTAATAACCTTATATTTAGCAATGAATTCTTAGATATGACACCAAAAAAATTAAAAAAAAAAGAAGAACCTGAACCATTCAAAATTAAAAACCTTGTACAAAGGACACATGAAGAAAGTGAAAAAAAAAAAAAACAAAAACAAAACAACAACAACAAAAAATCCACAGAATAGGAAAATACATTTGGAAATCCTATCTTTGTAAAAGTCTAATCAGAGTAAAGAGTACTTTTACAACTCAAGTACCAGAAGACCTAATTTAAAAATGGACAAAGGTAGAGCAATAGGCAAGAGAAGGAAATGAAAATGGACAAAAATAGAAAAGAAGAAGTCAAATTATCACTATTTGTAGATAATATGATCCTATACTTAGAAGATCCAAAAAGGTCCACCAAAAGACTGTTAGAGTTAATAAACAAATTCAGCAAAAGTAGCAGGTACAAAATCAACATGCAAAAATCCATGGATTTTCTTACAACAATGATGAATCTGCTGAGAAAGAAATCACAAAAATAATAGCATTCACAATAGCCTCAAAAAGTAAATTAAAATAAAATATCTAGAAATAAATTTAACCCAGGAGGGTGAAAGAACTCTACAACTGAAAATTATAAATTATTGAAGAAAGAAATTGAAGAGGACCTCAGAAGATAGAAAGACCTACCGTGTTCATGGATAGACACAATTAATATTGTTAAAATGGCCATATTACCAAAAGCAATGCAATCCACATTGAAATACCAATGACATTTTCCACAGAACTAGAAAAAAAATGGTGGAATGAGATGAACATCATTATCCTAGATATATGTATGACTGCACATATGGTGCAACTCTACATTGTGTAAAACCAGAGAAATGAAAATTTGTGATCCATTTGTGTACAATGAATTGAAAAGTTTTCTGCTATCATGTATAACTGATTAGAAGTATAAAAAAATAAATTTTAAAAAAGTATTAAAATTCATTTGGAAGAATAAAAGATCCAGAATACTTAATGCAACTCTAGTCAAAAAAGCAATGTCAGAGGCATCACAATACCTGAATGCAAATTATACTAAAATGCTACAGTAACAAAAACTGCATGGTACTGGCATAAAAACAGACACACAGACCAGTGAAACAGAACAGAAGACAGAGACAAACACACATAGCCATATCCATCCTTGAAAAAGGAGGAAAAAGACACACTTTTAACAAATGGTGCTAGAAAAATGGGATATTTTATATATATATATGACGAGACTAGATCCATATTTCTCATTCTGCATAAAAATGATATGAAAATGGATCAAAGGTCTAGGAATGTCACCAGAAGCTATGCAATTCTTAGAAAGAAACATAAGATCAAAAATCAACATACAGGCACAAGCAAAATGACTTTCTCAATAGGACTAAAACTCAGGAAATAATACCAAGAATTAATAAATGAGATGACATGAAATTAAAAAGGTTCTGTTCAGCAAAGGATACAGTTAAGAATGTGAAGAGGGAACCCATGGAATGAGAGAAAATCTTTGGTAGCTACTTTTCTGAGAAAGGATTGATATCAAGATATATAAAGAACTGAAAAAAAAAAAAAAGAAAAAAAAAAAAAAACCAGCAACAAATTGTTGTTAAAAATAACAAACAATCTAATTAATAACTGGGCAAATGGATTAAACAGATACTTCTCAAAAGAAAAAATACTAATGGATGACAAATATATAAAAATATACTCATCATCATTAGCAAGTAAAGAAATGCAAATCAAAACTAAGATTTCATCTCACAGTAGTCTGTGTGTGGCAGTTATCAGAAACACAAATAAGGGTTGGGGTTGTGGCTTGGTGGTAGAGTGCTAATCCAGCATGCATGAAGCACTGGGTTCAATCCTTAGCAGCACATAAAAATGAAATAAAGATATTAAAAAATACAAACAATAATAAATGAAGAAGAGAATGTGGAGAAAAAGAAACATTTTTACACTGTTGGTGGAATTGTAAATTAGTACAACCACTATGGAAATTACTATGGAGATTCCTATCAAGGTTAGGAATGAAACTACCATAAGATCCACTATACCCCTTCTCAGTATTTATCCTAAAGAATTAAAGTCAGCATTTTATAGAGATATATGCAGAACCATGTACTATAACAGCACAATTCATAGTAGCCAAACTATGGAACTAGTCTAGGGTCCATTAATTGATGAATAGATAAAGAAAATATGGTATAAGTATATACAATGGAGTTTTTTTCAGCCACAAAGAAGAATGAAATTATGTTGCTTGCAGGAAAATTAATGGAACTTAAGAATAATATGTTAAGTGAAATAAACCAATCTCAGAAAGTCAAGGGTAGTATGTTTTCTCTTATATATGAAAGAAAGAGAGGACAAAGAAAAGAAAAGTGAAGGGTGAGCCCATGAAAATCAAAGAGAAATCAATAGAATAGAGGAAATGGATCAGGTGGAGAGAGGAAGAGAGGAAACAGGAAATTATTATAGAATGACATTGGCCAAATTATATTGAATACAAATATGTAAAAATGAATCTTCATATTATGTATAACTATCATGCACCATTAAAAATATGGGATTTAAAAACAAAATAAATAAAAATGGGCAAGGATTGGACACTTCTACAGAGAAAATTTACAACTGGCCATTAAGCACATCAAGAGATGTTCAATATAATTTGTAATTACAAAATGCAAATTAAAACCATATGTGACAGCATTTTGTCACCACCAAGATGGCAATAGTCTAAAAGTAGAAAATAACAAGTCTTAGGATGTTGGAGAAGCAGGATTCTTTATTTATTTATTTATTTTTAAAAATTTATATATAACAGCGGAATACATTACAATTCTTATTACATATATACAGCACAATTTTTCATATCTCTGCTTGTGTACATAATATATTCACACCAATTCGTGTCTTCATACACATACTTTGGATAATAATGATCATCACATTCAACCATCATTAATTACCCCATGCCCCCTTCATTACCCTCTCACCCCTCTGCCCTATATAGAATTCCTCTATTCCTCCCATGCTCCCTCTCCCTATCCCACTATGAATCAGCCTCCTTATGTCAAAGAAAATCAGTCAGCATTTGGATTTTTGGAATTGGCTAATTTCACTTAGCATTATCTTCTCTAACTCTATCCATTTACCTGCAAATGCCATGATTTTATTCTCTTTTATTGCTGAGTAATTTTCCATTGTGTATACATGTCACACTTTTTTTTTTTAATCCATTTATCTATTGCAGGGCATCTAGGTTGGTTCCACAATTTAGCTATTGTGAATTGTGCTGCTATAAACATTGATGTGGCTGTGTCCCTGTACTATGCTATTTTTAAGTTCTTTGTGTATAGACCGAGGAGAGGAATAGCTGGGTCAAATGGTGGTTCCTTTTCCAATTTTCCAAGAAATCTCCATACTGCTTTCCAGATTGGCTGCACCAATTTGCAGTCCCACCAGCAGTGTATGAATGTACCTATTCCCCCACATCCTTGCCAACACTTATTGTTTGTATGCATAACAGTTGCCATTCTGACTGGAATGAGATGAAATCTTAGAGTGGTATTGATTTGCATTTCTCTAATTGCTAGTGATGATGAACATTTTTTCATGTGTTTGTTTATTGATTGTACATCATCTTCTGAGAAGTGTATCTTCAGGTCCTTGGCCCATTTGTCTCTGCTTCACTATAATAACAGAGAAGCAGGATTCTTTATACATTACTATGGGGAATGTAAAATGGTATAGTTGTGAAGAAATCAATTTTGAAAAGTTAAAAAAAAAAAAAACTACCATAGAACCTTTTACTTCTACACTGAGTTATATAGGTAAAAAAAAAAAAGAAAAACAGATATTCATATACTTGTACAAGAATGCTCTTAACAATGTTATTCACAATATTTCAAAGGTGAAAATAACACAAATGAATGTCACTGCATGAATGGACAGACAGAATGTCATTGACTTTTGCTCCCTACCATCAATCTTTGGATTTGAACAGCTGCTAACTGAAATTATTGGTGGTTGGGGGAGAGAAACTGTATGTACAGACATTTTTTATTGCCATTAATCCCTAAACAATACAGTACAACAACTACTTATGTAGCATTTGCATTGTATTGGGTATTATATGTAATCTGCAGATGATTTAAACTATATGGGAGGATGTACAAATATTATGCCACTTCATGTAAAGGGGTTGAGCTTTCTTAGATTTTAGTATCCTAAAAAATGCACTGAAGTACTGATATCTAGTACAATATAGATGACTAAAAATACAGTAATGTTCTTTATAATTCAGTTTACATGAGATATTCATAATAGGAAAATATATTGCAAAAAAAAGATTACTTGTTATAAGGGGTTGAGGAGCAAGAGACCAATTGCTTAATGGTACAGGGTTTCCTTTTATAGCATAGAAAAGCCATTGGAACTAGTTAGAAGTGATGGATGCATATTTAAAAATAACATACTAAATAACTCATATAACTAGAGATTTTATGACAAGCATGATTATTAGTTTTATATTATGTGAACATTACTTCATTTAGAAAATTTATCCTATGTTTACTTATATTCCTCATTCAGTTTCCCCTAGTGTTAACATTTAATATAACCAGAGTATAATTATCAAAAGTAGAACATAATACAGGTAGACTAAGTCAACTAAAAAAGTAAAAGCAAATTTAAACCACTTCCCTACAATTTCTCAACAGTAGAGAACAACCTAGTATCAAAGGCATTCCTATTTATAAAGACCATACTCAAAATCAGTTTACTCTAAAAGTTCTTTTTTTTTTTTTACAGTTTTCCTAATATACTTTACTAATAAGGTTTTGTTTTTATTAATGTTACTTGAATAACTTTCCCTTTGATGCTATAAAATTTCTGCAGAAACCATGACTCATTTGTATCAACAATGCTTTACCAGGATCTGACTCCAGGAAATGGTCAGCAGATAACTGATATTTCCTATTCTTTTCTACTTCAGTCAGAAGTATTTTTTCATAATACTGTGTTTGAGTTCAATATGGAAACATACATAGGCTATCTCTAAAAACAAATTTGATGCTATTTAAGTCTAACATAATGGTCAACACAGTATTCAACTGACTGGATAGCAACCAAAATTTTATTCATGGATTGATTCTGATGTCTTTGGAAAGCAGAGACACAATGGACTAATTTGTTCTTGGCAGGTGGAATCTGGGAAGAAGATAAGCATTCATCAAGAAAAAACTATCTCTATATAATATCTGTGTTTTACAAACAGCAACCTCTTCAACAATATTTTTCTAACTTACCGTAGCATATACTGGGTCTAAATACACTTCAACCTAAACATGAAAATCAAGCAGTATCCACACAATTTAATTTTATTATTTTAACCAAAAGCCTATAATACAAGATTGCAACAATTAGGGAGAATATATGTGTGTGTGTGTGTGTGTGTATACACATACATATATGCGTGTGTTATATTCACACATACATACACACACACAGTATAAAATTCAGCTCAACGAGGCTAATCATGTTGTTCTTTGTTGAATTATCATCTGAGTAGTTGGCGATCTCATTCACTATAAAATTTTTAAGACATTTACTTGGAAGTAAGTTATAGGTAGAATTTTCTTGAGCATTTCAAATCAATATTCAAGTTCTTCATAATACTTTAAGTTTTATATTGTTGCCTAGGTTTTTTTTATTTTCTTTTTTATTTTTATTTATTTATTTTTAAATTTTCATTATTGGTTGCTCAAAACATTACATAGTTCTTGACATATCAATATTTCATACATTTGATTCAAGTGGGTTATGAACTCATTTACTTCATTTGAAAGGCACCAGCTGACTCAATAGTTGAATTTTATACACAATGTCCATCTACCCCTCTGATGTTTACTAAAGGTGGGGGATTGGAAGGGAAGGTTGTAGTTTCATTTGGCAGGGCATTGAAGATGACTGAGAACAGTATGTTATACATAAGCACACACATACAGATGTCTATCAGAATTATGTTGTTTAAAATTTACAATTGAATAAAAAATCATTTGCTTATCTTTTAAACTGTTCTTTGTGTAGGCAGTAAGAAAGAAGCAGATAACATTTTTCAGACAAGTGGATTCAGGTAAACTATAATCTTGTCACATATGGCTTCAACCCTTCTTAAAGACTATGGATACAAATACAATTTGCTCTGATTACAAGGTAGAAATTGTAGAGGTGAAAAAGGTGGTAGTTCTAAGTCATATTAAACCTATTCACTGATGTTTCTTTACTCTAGAAAATTTCAATTATTAGCTTTCCTTCCCAGAAAATATAATTATGTCAATGTGCTCCAATTTGTGGATACTGTCACCCTTAATCTCAAAGAACAACATTTATCAAATGATGAATTTAAAGATAATTAATGTCCACTGTATCTTTTGGTTGCCTATGGTAACTGCCTGTTGAAATGACTGCTAATCTACCTACTTTTCAAAGAAGAATATGATTCTGGTCCTGTGATGTTCAAAAATTTTTGCTTAGATATGCTTTAAAAGAATTTTGAAAAACCATGTACCTAGTAACACATTTAAGTCCATTTTCAAAAAATAATATGGTTTTGTCAGCTTACATAGCTGCAAAATAAGTCATCTTTTTAAATCTATTATATTGAACTTTTAAAAAAGATTACTTTAAAAATGTATCTAGTGAGATATAAATGAAATACTAAATCTTTATCCATCACTATTTATAACCATACAAATTCAAAAACAAAAAAGGCTTGAATTAGGTCTTCCTTAATAGTCAGAAATTATACATCTTACCCTTTTATACTTGAACTTATACTTTCACTTTACTTTATTGTGATATAAAATGTTTTTAAAACTTGTAAGTCTTTTTAGTTATGACTCTAGCATAATTCTCAAAAATAATATGTCTATGAAGTAATCTAAAAATTGTTTAAATTGGTTTTGTTTATGAATCTTACTGTTTTAAAAAACAATGTCTCAGATGAAATTATTTCCACTACCAGTATACAATTGAGGACACATATTGTTATAGTTTGTTAACTTATTAAACCAAAGATAAAACGTTATTGGAAATGAATCTTTAAAAGAGACTGACCTTTAAAATGTATTAATTTATCCTTAAAATAATGTCTTATTGCTAGAATGAGATAACTCAATATAAAATTTATGTCTATTTTTCATTTTTGTAGATATGAATGTTAAGAAATCTCCCTCATACACATAGAAAGATTGTAAAGAAAGGACATTTATTAGAGCTCTGACTCTCAATGCCCTGAATTCCTGTGTAGTCATGTCAAAAAACATGTATCTACCTATCACTGAAAATAATTTTTTAATGTTCTACCATTTAGGTGTTCCTTTAAAGTGATTGAAAGAAAATAATTGGTCTTTGACTGCCAAAATATGTGTAACCCATTCATTAGAGCCTTTCCTTTCTCATTTTTAAAAAAGTCTAACATTACCAAGATTTATCAAATTACTATTGATTATACAAATTACTCTTCATTTAAAAGTACCTCATTTAACCAGACATACTAAGATTTTGGGAAAACTTTTCATTGCATTGTCAATATATAGTTAAATAAAGTATTCATAAATTATTATATGATTTAAATCAATTTTCAAAACTCTCACTGAAAATATAATGTTAAGAAATTATCCTTAAATTTTTAGGTGTAACAAGTGAGTTGCAATTAAGGTTTTTTTTTTTTTTTCAAATAAAAATCCTTATCTTGTAAACATACATATTTAAATATTTATAGATTAAATGTTTTTGAGGTGGTGTACAGAAAGAGAAATGGAACAAAAAGGTGTGGATAAAATAATAATTGGCCATTAAATTTTGAAACTGAATGACAGTTTCATTATAATCAAATTTATTCTGTTATTCTACCTTTACAAATATTTGAAGTTTTTCATAGTGAACAATTTAAAATAAAAACAAATTTCGGGGTGCTGATTTAGTTAATTCAGTATAGGGAAAAGGCCATATAACCCAATTAGAAAAGTCAGACCTTGCTGTTAAATCAATGTTTCAATGAAAGTTATTTCTGCAAGAAATAAATCTCATGTTTTCAATTCAAATAAATGTGTTAATATGTCATTTAAGGAATATTATAAAAACTGTTGATAAATTACAGAATATATTTTGTAAGACCTTACTAAAAGGAATCAAGATTAAAACAATACAGTTCTGATACTTATTTTTTTATAAAATAGTACATTAAAAACAAAACAGTAATGTAACATGCTATTTATCATTGCTTAATTTAAAGCAATGCAATTCAATGTTATGTTATATAGATAAAAATAATCCATAAGAAACATGATTTTAAATTGTCCTTCAATAAATATGCATGCACACTGAACTCGTATTTGACCTTTGGAATATACTTAAATAAAAATAGATTATAAAAAAGAAATAATATTTCTTTTTCATTTTTATTAATTACAACTTTTCCTTTGATATTAATAAAACAAAGATATATACTGCAGAAAAATTGGCTCACAAGGTAACATGCAAATTTATTTGTTATAAATAGGATACAGAAAATAGCTAACATGAAAACTTCATCAGAAAAAAAAGGGGCTTGATTTTAAATAGTATTCTCTTGATATGATTTGCTAAGATATAATGCTATATTATAGAAAAGTACTTGTCAAACATGAAAAAAATTATGTGAAAATTTTGTCCTTGAATTTGGTAGTCCTAGATAGCCTTCTAGTTACATCTGAAACCATCATTGTCATTATCCCAAATGACTTTGGCATAAAATGAATCTTTCCAGTTAATGATATACCCTAGCAATAGAGTACTAAGAGTAGCTGAAAGTTCTACTTTTTGAAATTTGGTAATTCCTATGGATGCTGTCTTTGTTTTGTTCTTACAAGGATCGATCTCAACAATAATTAAATCCTTGTTAATTGTCAGGGATAAAAGAGGCAGAGTTATTAAAATTATCATTACTGTTGCAACTTCACCATGGGGAATCTGAATTCAGAATATGTCTATGTACACAAAAATGTTTGCTTTCGTAAACAAGCTTTATCTCAGGCGAAATACATATAAGAAAGAAAACTAGAAACTCTCTTAGTTTAGCAGATCTTGATTAAAAGGAGGTTTCTCCTGCTTTTGGAACTTCTGGGTTTTCATCCCGCAGGAAATGAAGCATTAGTAAGATTTAGGAAGGGTAAGGAATATGGAATCTTTATGTAAAGGAGGAAGAAGTCATAGTGAAAACAAATACATGGTTAGATACAACAATTTTAGTTACGAGCAATTATGAAATGTACGCATCTAGAAGGTGATTTCCATAGAATGATCTGTGCTTGAATATTCTTTCGCCAGTATAGTTATTGTAAGATAAATAAACATAGCCTACTATGTTGTGTTTGCAAGGACGAAAACATTATTTCCCATCTCAAATGGTTTTTTGCATTTCAATTTTTATACCTATTCATATTTGTTTCTTTTTTCACTTTCTAGCATTTTTTGAAGTCAGTTATTTTTCATGAATCAGTATTTTAAGGATTAGGATGCTTGATTAATATATATTGGCTTTGTTTTATATTCTTATTTTTTAAAATAAGAATATATTTGAAATTTTTTTATTGTTTTAAAGTTTTTTATTTTTTTTAAAAATTATTTTATAAATTTTTCCTCTCACTTATCTATTTTCCTTGACTGCCTTTCTCTTTTTCTGCTACTAGCCAATCTCTACTGTTCTCTCTTTCACTCATCCTTTAATTTTTTACTTCTATTTTTTCTTTCTTCCCCCATTATCATCACATCCTCTATCACTTCTCTTCTCTCCCTGTCCAAAATTTGAAATTGTAAACCTTTTGCACACATACTTCTTTTACTGTGGGCAATAACTCATCACATCATTTCAGTTTATTGTGACATTACAGATGTCCTAGCAGAAACTATTTGGGTCAATGCTATACACTGTTTGTATGGGTTGTTGTTAATATTTGTTTCCCCCAAATTGTGAAGTACTTACTAGAAACTTTCCAGTACACTATAAGTCCACAGGGTAGAAATCTACTGGCTCAGATACATATTGTTAGATGGGTAGAAACATGAACAACATGAAAAAGCAAGGGAACAAATCACACCAAACAAAGCAAGATAATTCAATAAGAGAATCCATTGATACAACAGTGCAAGAAATGTTAGAGAAGTAGCTTAGAAAATTCATAGTTCAACTGATCTGCTAAGTAAAGGACAAGGTAATAATGAAATCAAAAAGAAAACACAGGATTTAGCCGGGCATGGTAGTGCATGCCTGCAATCTTGGCAGCTCGAGAGGCTGAGGCAGGAAGATCACAAGTTCAAAGCAAGCCTTAGCAATAATGAGGTGCAAAGCAACTCAGTGAGACCATCTCTCAATAAAATACAAAATAGCAAGGAGATTTTGCTCAGTGGTTAAGTGCCCCAAGTTCAATCCCTGATTACTCTCCCTGAAAAGAAAAAAGAATGAAAAAAATAAAGGAAATGAATAATCACTTCAATAAAGAGAGAAATTCTGAACAAAAGTCCAGGGGCAGTGGCACATGCCTGTAATCCCAGCAGCTGAGGAGGCTGAGGCATGACAAAGCCAGTCCCAGCAATGGTGAGGCTCTAAACAACTCAGTGAGACCTTGTCTCTAAATAAAATACAAAATAGGGCTGGGATGTGGCTCAGTGTTGAGTGCCCCTGAGTTTAATCCCTGGTACAAAAACAAAAACAAAAAAAACAAACAAACAAACAAAAAAGAAAATCTGAACTAAAAAATATCGAGAAGAAATCCTCAAAATGAAGGAATCCTCAAAATGAAGAAATCCTCAAAATGAAGGAATCAATAAACTAAATTAAAAATTCAATGGAAAGTATCTCTAGCACAGTAGACCATATGGAAGACAGAATTTCAAGCAATAAAGGCAAAAATATATAATCTTGAAAATAATGTTGACCATGGAGAAAAGATGTGAAGGAAACCATGAAGAGAACTTCCAAGATACATGGGATATCATGAAAAGACCAAATTTAAGAGTTAGTCAGATTGGTAAAGGCTTGGGGATACAAGCCAAAGGAATGCACAGTTTTTTCAACAAAATAATATTTGAAAATTTCCCAAAACTTAAAATGAAATGGGAAATCACATATAAGACGCTTATTGAACCCCAAATATTCAAACTCACAACAGACCAACACCAACACACACTATTGTGAAAATGCCTAACATACAGAATAAGGATTGGAAAAAGAAGCAAAAACAAAAACAGAACAAGAATAGAATACTAAAGTGTTGAGAGCCACAGTTTAGTCAGAATGATGCCTGGCATTTTTGCCAGAGGGAATGGTTGAAAGGTGACCCTGCTCCAGGATTAGGGTGTTTCCGAGATTAGGGTGGATCCTGCTGGGAATAGGGTGGCTCCAGGATTAGGGCAGATCCTGCTGGGATTAGGGCGGACCCTGCTACCTACTTGGGAGTTGCCCTACTTGGGAGTTCCCTTTGAGTTTTCTTGGGGTTCTGAGAGAATTGGCACTCAGAGCCAGGTGGAGGCAGTATATTCCTGGGAAGTGTTGTAGAGTGCCAGTGAGAGTTCGGGAATAAAGGTTGCTGTTTGAATCTACAAGGCTGTGTGGCGGCTCCTTATTTTGTGCCCAGCCAGACTGTGGCAGTAAAGGATTTCAGAGAAAAATAACACTTCACATTTAGCGGAAAACCAATCTGGATCTCAGCTGATTTCTCAATTCAGACCCTAAAAACAAGGCAATCTTGCAATAGTATATACAAAGCTGTGAAAGAATATAAATAAATATCTACCAAGAATACTATACCCAGCAAAATAAAGCTTAAGAATTGATGATGAAATAAAAACCTTTCAGGATAAAAATTCACAACTAGAAAGCCTACAATACAAAATGTACTCAATATTCCATATAGAATGAAAAGTAAAAGTGAAAACCAGCAAAGGGAGGAACTACACTAGAAGTACAGTCAATCAAAGGAGAAACTAATTCGAATTAAAAGCCAGAAATAAATCAAAATGACACAGAATAAAAATCAATTCTCAATAACAACATTGAGTGCAAATGGCCCATGCTATCAATCAAAATACACAGACTAGCAAATTGGAAAGAACCAACAATCTGCTGTCTCCAAGAGACTCACCCATAAGCAATGATATCCACAGACTGAAGATGAAAGGATGGGAAAAAATATATATCATTAACATTGACCTCTTAAACAAGCAGGGGTTTCTAATCTCATATCAGATAAAGTGGACTTCAAGCCAAAGTTAATCAGAAGGGAAAAAGAAGAACATTTCATAAGGCTGAAGGGAATTATACATCTATAAGGCAACAATTATAAATACATGTGCCCGAAACAATGGAGTATCTATATTCATCAAACTCTTCTCAATATCAAGAATCAAGGGGTTGGAGTTATGGCTCAGTGGTAGAGCAATTGCCTGGCATGTGTTTGATCCTCAGCACCACATATAAATGAATAAAAGATTCATTTACATCTAAAAAAAAAAAAAAGAATCAAATAGACCACAACACAATAATACTGAGTGATTTGAACATACTTTTCTCATCACTGAATAGATCCTACAAACAAAAATTAAATAAAGAAGCAATAGAAACAAAAAATACAATGAATAAATTACACCGAACAGACATATATTGAATATTGCGTCCAACAATATATACTTCCTTCTTAGCACCAAAGGATACGTCCCTAAAATACACACATCTTAGATCATAAAGTAACTCTCAGCAAATACAAAAAAATTGAAAATACCTTGCATTTTATCAGATCATAATGGAATAAAATTAGAAATCAATGATAAAATAAAACATAGAAACTACTCTAACATCTGGAGACTAAATAATATACTATTGAATCATCAATGGATAGCAGAAGAAATGAGAGGTAAGTGAGAACAGTGAAACTACGAAGGCAGTTTTAAGAGGAAAGTTCATTGCATCAAGCTCATTGATTAAAAGAATAGAAAGTCACCAAAAAAACAGCATGACATTACATCTCAAACTTTAGGAAAAGAAGAACAAATCAACCTGAAAAGCAGTAAGAGACAGGAAATAATAAAAATCAGAGCCAAAATCAATGAAATTGAAATTTTAAAAAATTCAAAAAAAAAAATCAACAAAACAAAAACTGGTTTGCTTAAAATAATGAGTAAAATCAATATGTCCTCGGGCAAGCTTCCCAAGAGGAAGAGGGGAAAAAACTCAAGTTACTAAAATCTGTGATGAAAAAGGAAATTCAAGAAGGACATTACTGAAATACAGAGGTTAATCAGAAACTATTTTTGAAAACATATACTCCAAAACAATAGAAAACCTTGAAGACATCAACAAATTTTACCTAACAAATATTACCTAATCAAATCGAAACAGGACATAGAAAATCTAAACAGATCAATTTCAAGCAATGTAATTGAAGATGACATCCAAAGTCTACCAGCAAGAATGGGATCCTAATTAGAATAAGTTATATTCCATGTATATATGTCAAAACACACTCTAGTGTTATGTATATCAAAAAATAACAAAAAAGGGAAGAATATGAATCAAAAGTTCTCAGCCAAGTGCTATCAGAACTTCAAAGAATACCAATCCTCCTCAAATTACTCCATGAAATAGAGTAAAACTCATCCTATGAAGCTATTATCACCCTGATCCCAAAACCATGCAAAGACACATCAAAGAAAGAAAACTTTAGACCAATATCCCTGATGAACATAAATGCAAAAATTCTCAATAAAATACTGGTAAACTGCATACAAAACATTTTGAAAAGATAGTGCAGCATGATGATGTGGTTTCTTTCCAGGTATGCAAGTTTGGTTCCACGTACAGAAATCAATAGACTTAAAGACAAGAATTATATGATTATCTAAATAGATGAGAAAAAATTGACAAAATACAGCATCCATTTGTGTTCAAAACCCTAGAAAAACTACGGAGAGTAGGTATATACCTCAACATTATAAAAGCTACGTACTTTAAACCTGAGGTCAACATCAATCTAAGTGGAGAAAACCTGACAGCGATCCCTGTAAAAACTAGAACAAATAGGGATGTTCTCTTTCACCACTTGAATTCCACATAGTCCTTGAACCTCTAGCTAGAATAATTACACAAAAGAATGATATTAAAGGAATTCAAATAGGAAAAGGAAAGCTGAAACTATATCTTTTTAATGACTATATCATTCTATATTTAGAAGACCCCAAAAAAAACTGCATCAGAAAACTTCTAGAACTCATAAATGAATTCAGCAAAGTAGCAGGATATAAAACTAACACCCATAAAGCAATTGTGTTCCTATACACCAATGATGAAGCAACTGAAAGAGAAATTAAGAAAACTATTCCATTCATAATAGCTTCAACAAAACAAAACAAATCAAATCAAAACAAAACAAAAAACTTGGGAACCAATCTAACAAAAGAAGTGAAAGATGTCTCCAATAAAAACTACAGAACACTAATGAAAGAAATTGAAGAAGATCTTAGAAGATGGAAAGAGCTCCCATGTTCTTGGATAGGCAGAATTAATATTGTCAATACTACCAAAAGCACTATACACATTTAATGCAACTCTTATTAAAATTCCAATGATGTTCTTCATAGAAATAGAAAAGGCAGTCCTGAAATTCAAAGGCGCAGGATAACTAAGTCAATCCTTTGCAAGAAAAGTGAAGCAGAAGGCATCTCAATACCACGTTTTCAATTATGCTACAGAGGTTTTCAATTACAGTACAGAGCTATAACATGAAAAACAGGATACTATTGGTATCGAAACAGACATGAAGTCCAATGGAAAGACTAGAAGGCAGAGACAAACCCACATAAGTATAGCTACCTCATACTAGACAAAGGTGAGACACAGATGTTAACAACAATAAAGTGGGGGAGGGGTGCAAGGACAGAAGTTCAGTGGATTAGACAAAGGAGAATGTAGGGATGGGAGGGGATGACAGGAATAGGAACGACAGCAGATTGAATCAGACATAACTTTTCTATGTTTATATATGCATATACCACCACTTAAATTCCACATCAGGTACAAGCAGAAAAATGGGCTTCTAATAAGAATAAGTTATATCCATGTATGCATAATATATGAAAATACACTCTACTGTCATGTGTATGTAACGAGAACTAATAAAAAAAAGTAAGCATTGAAAGTATGTTTTAAAATAAATAATAACCTCTCTAAAATAAATGAATAAATAAATGGTGAATACATTGTGAAAACAATATCTTGAGGCATTCATTTAGAATAAAAAAAAATTCACTTAAATATCCACCAAAATCAAACAAAGCCATGTGGTAAATCATCAGGGAATTTAATTGGCCCATCTAAAGTGTCAAGCAGATCTCCAGAAAATATAATTTTGTATCCTTAAATAACTATAACATTATTTCATTGAATAGATTGTTCATTCCTTTGGTTTGTAACTCTATGCCTTTCTCGAACCCAATAATTCTTAAATTTGGTCTTTTTATGTTATCCTTTAATTCTTGACTGTTTTGCTCATGGTTTCTTACCATCTTCATTGTGTGGTCAACTCTATTTTAAAGAATACATATTTTGTCTTCATTGTCTGAGGTTCTGTCTTCTAAGTGATCTAATCTCCTGGTGGTGCTTTCTATTGAGTTTTTAATTTGGTTTATTGTTCCCTTCATTTCAAAGGTTTCTGGTTTTTTGTTGTTGTTGTTTTTGCAGAATCTCCTTCTCCTTATTGAAGTCTTGAAGTCATCTTTTTTTTTTTTTTTTTTTTTTTTTTTTTTTAGAGAGAGAGAGAGAGAATTTTTAATATTTTATTTTTTAATTTTCGGTGGACACATCTTTGTATGTGGTGCTGAGGATCGAACTCGGGCTGCATGCATGCCAGGTGAGCGTGCTACCACTTGAGCCACATCCCCAACCCCCTTGAAGTCATCTTTTGCTTCCTATATTTGCTTATGTAGCTCTTTATTGAAATGATCTTTTGGTGCTTCTATTTGATCTCTTTTATCATCTGTTAATTCAAAGAACATTTTAATTATGTATATTCTGAACCCCTTCTCTGTCATTTCTTCTGCTGTGCTGGCCATGGATTCTAATAATATAGTATCTTGCTTTGTATGGAGCACTTACTTCCCTTGTTTTTTCATGTTGTTTGTGTGTCTTCCTTTCTAGATCCAAGGTGTTATAGTTTTTATGCTGTAGGCTGACAGTGTCCCCGCAGGGTTCTAATACCTCTCTTTTAAGGGGGGAAACAATATTAACAGATCACAATACAAACAATATACAGCTTTAAATCAAATAGCTGTTATTAAGATGTTTATGGTTTTGTCACGATATACAGAAATATTGAGTTTAATTATTATCTACAATATAAACAGTAGGTTTGCAAAAGGATCTGCACTTTCTGATGGTGGACAAAGAGAGAAGCAGGTATAGTGTGTAGGATGAGATGTTAAGGAGGTAGGAGAGGAGGATATAGAATTATTAGATCTTAGGATGCATAAAAGAGGAATCTAAAGAAGTTGACTAGTAGCAGGAGAAAAGAGGAAAGTGATTCTGGGGAGAAAAGTAAGTGGGAACAAAATAGAGTATAAAAAACAAACATACAAATTAAAACAATAAAAATGTAAAAATAGGAGATAAAAGAATATACAACACAACTGTAATATATTATTCAGATGTCCCAATCCTAAGTAGCCTAATTCATGAAAAGTACTTGGTTTCACAAATGTTGGTGATGTGAGGGTGGGAGTAGAGAGGGAGGGTTGGAGGGAGAGAGGGAGGGTTGGAGGGAAGGAGAGAGAGAAGAAAAAGAAAAAAGAAAAAAAAATCTCAAAGGAAAATTTAAGGATTGTTTTTGTTGGAGTTCAGTATCTTTCCTCTTTCCCATCTCATCCAAAAGGTGGGGTTGTCTGTTGTTTGCTGGTATCTCCACCCTCAGGATGTGAAGGTTATTAGGGTGGGAGGGTTGGTCTTGTGGGTGATGCTCCTGGAGGTTTGGTATAGCACTGGCCAGTCCTGGAAGGGAGACTGTACCCCCAAGGAACTCCTTTTGGGCTTGCTCATGTGAAGTGGGCGCATGGTCTTTTCTCCTTATGTTGCTTATAGACCTCACAATTCATGGTCTCTAATTTAGTCTGGAAACAGTACCTCACTTACCCATCCCTTTCTGCTTCCCAATCAGGAACCTCTATCCCCAGAGGTCTTGTGGGCTATACTCTGGGGCCTGCACAGAGATGTGCACAGAAAGGTGTTTTGTATTGGGTACTACAGGACCAGGCTTTTCGAGCTATGGGCAGGCCACATGATTGCAAGAACTGTCCTGGGTTAGTGGCTGCAGGGGAGAGGGAGGAGTTGGGGAATATAGGTACCTTGATATTGCTTCTAGGTCCCAGCCAGTGTCCCAAGCTGGGAGTTGCCCCAACTAAAGATGGTGACAATCTATTCAATGATATAATACCAGAAAATTTTCCAAACAAGAAGAATGAATTGGAAAATCAAATATAAGAGGCTTACCTGACACCAAATGTACAAAATCACAATAGATCCACACCAAGGCAAATTATAGTGAAAATGCCTAGCATAATGGACAAGGAGAGAATTTTAAAAGCCAAAGAGAAAGAAACCAGATTACACATAGGGGGAAACTAATTAGGATATCTGCAATTTTTCAACCCAGACCCTGAAGGCTAGATCCTGAAATAACATACACCAAGCTCTGAAAGAAAATGAATGCCAACCCAAAATCTTATAATCACCGAAATTAAGCTTTAGATTTGATGACAAAATAAAAACATTATCCATAATAAACAAAGTTAGCAGCAAAGACAGGTACTACACTAAAGGAAACCAAGTCAAGTTAAACACCAAAAATAAATAAGTATGACCAGGAATACAAATCATGGCTCGATAATAACCCTGAATGTTAATGGCCTAAACTCACCAATCAAAAGACATAGACTGGCAGAATGGATTTTAAAAAAAGACCCAACAATATGCTGCCTTCAAGAGACTCATCCCATAGAAAAAGAGATGCACCGACTGAAGGTGAAAGGTTGGGCAAAAACATACCACTCACATGGACTGCAGAAACGAGCAGGGGTTTCCACTCTCATATCAAATAAAGTAGACTTCAAGCCAAATTTAATCAAAAGGGATAAAGAAGGATATTACATACTGTTTAAGGGAACCATACAGCAACAAGACATAATAATTATAAATATGTATGCCCCAAACAATGAAGCATCTCTGTTCATGAGACAAACTCTTCTCAAATTCAAGAGTCAAATAGATCCCAACACAATAATTCTGGGTGACTTTGAACACACTTTTGCACCATTGAATATATTTTCCAAACAAAAACTAAACAAAGAAACTAGAGAACTCAATAATACTATCAATAACAGACTGGATGAATGTATATAAAATATTTCATCCATCAATGAGTGAATACACTTTCTTCTCACTAGCACATGGATCCTTCTCTAAAACAGACCATATATTATGACAATTGCAATTCTTTGCAAATACAAAAACGTAGAGATACTACCTGCATTCTATCAGATAATAATGGAATGAAATTAGAAATCAATGATTAAAATAAAAAACAGAAGCTACTCCAACACCAGGAGACTAAATAATATGTTATTGAAAGAACAATGGATTGCAGAAGACATCAAAGAGGAGATTAAAAATTCTTAGAAGTAAATGAGAACACTGATAACAACATATTGAAATCTCTGGGACACTATGAAGGCAATACTAAGAGAAAAGTTCGTTGCATGGAGTTCATAAATTAAAAGAAGAAAAAGTCAATAAATGATATAACACTGCATCTCAAAGCCCTAGAAAAAAAAAGAACAAATCAACACTAAAAGCAGTATAAAACAGGCAACAATTAAAATCAGAGCTGCAATCAACAAAATTGAAACAAACAAACAAAAACAATTGAAAAAACTGACAAAAAAATGCTGGTTACTTGAAAAACAAATAAAATTGATAAACCCTTAGCTGTGCTAAAAAGGGAGAGGGAGAGAAAAATCCAAATACTAACATCCATGATGAAAACGGAAATATCACAACGGACACTACAGAAATACAGAAGATAATTAGAAAATACTTTGAAAAATTGTATTCAGATAAAATACAAAATATTGAAGGCATGGACAAATTTCTAGAGTCCTATGATTTGCCCAGTCAGAATAACATACATAAGAAAAGCCCAGGACCAGATGGATTTACCACTGAGTTCTACAAGACATATAAAGAAGAACTAATACCAATATTCCTCAAATTATTCCATGAAATAGAAAAAGAGGGAACACTTCCAAACTCATTCTACAAGGCCAATATCACCCTGATTCCAAAACAAGACGAAGGCACATCAAAGAAAGAAAACTTAAGACAAATATCCATAATGAACAAAGATGTAAAAATTTCAATAAAATTCTGGAAAATTGAATACAAAAACATATTAAAAAGAGTGTACCACGGTCAAGTGAGGTTCATCCCAGGGATGAACATACAAAAATCAATAAATGTAATTCATCACATCAATAGACTTAAAGATAAGAATCATATTATCTTTCAATAGGCGCAGAAAAAGCACTCAGCAAAATATAGCACTCCTTCATGTACAAAACACTAGAAAAAGTCGGGATAATAGGAACATATCTCAACATTGTAAAAGCTATCCATGCTAAACCCAAGGCCAACATTTTTCTAAATGGAGAAAAATTGAAAGCATTCCCTCTAACTACTGGAACCAGACAGGAATGCCCTCTTTCACCATTTCTATTTAACATAGTTCTTGAAACTCTAGCCAGAGTAATTAGACAGATGAATGAAACTAAAGGGATATGGGTAGGAAAAGAAGAACTCGAACTTCCACTATTTGCAGAAGACATGATTCTATACTTAGAGGATCCAAAAAATTCCAACAGAAAACGTCTACAACTAATAAATAAATTTAGCAAAGCAGCGCACATAAAATCAACACCCATTAATCTAAGGCATTTCTTTAAATCAGTGACAAATCCTCTGAAACTAGGAAAACTACCCCATTTACAACAGCCTCAAAAAAAAAAAAATTAAATACTTGGGAATCAACGAAAGAGGTGAAAGACCTCTACAATGAAAACTACAGAACATTAAGGAAAGAAATTAAAGAAGATGGAAAGATCTCCTTTGTTGTTGGATAGGCAGAATTAATATTGTCAAAATGACCGTACTACCAAAAGCACTATATAGATATAATGCATTTTGACCCCCTGCCTAATGGAGGAAAAAATAATCCCAAATCTTCTTTATGTTAGATTAGGCCCCGACTTCCTTAGTAAGACTCCTATAGTGCAAGAAATAAAATGAAGAATCAATAAATGGGATAGATTGAAACTGAAAAGCTTCTTCTCAGCAAAAGAAACAATTAGTGAGGCGAAGAGAGAGCCTATAGAATGGGACCAAGTTTTTACCACAAGCACAGATATAGCACTAATCTCTAGGATATATAAAGAACTCAGAAAACTTAACACCCCAAAAATAAATAACCCAATTCATAAATGGGCTAACAAACTGAACAGACATTTCTCAGAAGATGATATACAATCAATCAACAAATGTATGAAAAAATGTTCAGTGTCTCTAACAATTAAAGAAATGCAAATCAAAACTACTCTAAAATTTCATTTCACTCCAGGCAGAACAACAGCTATTAAAGAATACAAACAACAATAAGTGTTGGCAAGGACTGGGGAAAAAGGCACACTCATAAATTGCTGGAGGGACTGCAAATTGATGCAACCAATCTGGAAAGCAGTATGAAGATTCCTTGGAAAGCTGGGAATGGAACCATCACTTGACCCAGCTATCCCACTCCTCGGTCTATACCAAAAGGACTTAAAAACAGCTTACTTCAGTGATGCAGCCACATCAATGTTCATAGCAGCACAATTCATAATAACACCAACTGTAGAAGTAACCTAGATGACCTTCAATAGATGAATGGATAAGAAAACTGTAGTATATATACAAAATGGAATGTTACTCAGCATTAAAAGATAATAAAATTATGGCATTTGCAGGAGTTGGAGAATATCATTCTAAGTGAAGTAAGCTAGTCCCAAAAAACCAAATGCCAAATGTGTTCTCTGATACATAGATGCTCATCCACAATGGGTACTGGGTAGAGCATGGGAGGAATGGAGGAACTTTAGGTAGGGCAAAGGGGAGGGAGGGGAAGAGAGAGGTATGGGGGTAAGAAAGACGGTGAAATCTTTAGAAACAAACACCTTTACCCTAGGTAGAGGTATGAAGATAGAAATGGTGTGACTCTACTTTGTATACAAGCAGAGACATGAAAAATTGTGCTCTATATGGGTACTACAAATTGAAATGCATTCTGCTGTCATGTATAACAAATTAGAATAAATAAATAAATTAAAAAAATAACTATGACATACCATTAACGTAATCACAGCAATATAAAATTAAAAGTCATCTGTTAAAGTTTTTCATTATTTCTTAATAATTTTTTTAAAATTATAGATGGACACAATACATTTAATTTATATATTTTCATGTGAGGCTGAGGATTGAAACCTGTGCCCCTCTCGAGGGCAAGTGCTCTACCACTGACTATAACCCCAGCCTTGTTGTTTGATTTTGAAATAAAAATATTTGGGTGACAGTGGGGAAATAAATGAATTTATCACAAGTAGCAAAGTTTAGGAAAAGAGAAAAGTTAGCAAATGGACGTCATATTTTCATGGAAATACTAACAAATATCTGATTTCTGAAATTCTAATAGATTGCTTTTACCAACAGTGTTAAAAAATATAAGTGGTATATAGGTTGAGAAGTGTAGGGGTTGCCAGGGGAATCATAAAAAACCATGAATCATCCCCAAGCTACCTTTTTGGTTATGATTCTGAGTACTAATGTGGACTATAAAATTAAAACATTTCTTAAGGATTATCATTTGGTTTTATTTTGTGCCATAATTCCCAAAGTAATTTTCAATTTTTTTCTAAATAATACATGTTAATGGCTCAATATCACATTATTGTTTAAAGATGAATAATATGTGACAGAATATTATATTTTCCTTTAATAAAAATCATAGGTACAGGTGTTTGCATTTTAATATTAAAAACAATATTCTGAATGCTTCTGCAACATCAGTTTTAAATACCCTTTTACTTAAAATTCTAATTAATGATAACCTCACATCACTGCAGAAGCTGCTCTAACGTTTAATAGGAAGGTGTTATACCTAAGTAATGTGGCATATTACTACATGATTTCAAGTGACTGTAAAGTGAATTTGAGGTGCAAAGAAAAGCTTTGCCTTTGATTATCTAACATACCATACTAAGGTAGCTTCACCACCCTTCCTATTCCTGCCAGAGAACCCCACTGTACCCATTACCTTTAGATCCTTCTACTTATTACCACTGCCTTCTTAGTCTGACTGTATTGACATTTATTCCAGCTAAAGTGTTTCCAAAGTTTTATTTGTGGGTAGTCTCCTATTTCCAAGCATGTACTGGGTCAGGTTATAGGCATGTGCATGTGTTCCAGCCTAATCTTATGGGGGTACTCTGCTTAAAGATCATTATGGAGTTCCCATAAAGCTAAATTGCTGGCCAAATTTAACTAATTAAATTTAACAAATTTAACTTCGGTTTGACATAGTATTTAAGTTGCATAAAGCATAGTATTTAAGTTGAAAAAGGTAAATTAGGTTACTTAATAAATCAGGCAAGTTTACACTTCTTGATCAATAACATTGGGTTAACAACCAAGGTCTTCTGAGTTTTTAGAGTGTCAATGCTGATGGCTTTTTTTACTTATATAGCTATACATATATGTCTACTGTTTGTAAAACTGATTCTGTTATGGTTTGGACATTAAATGTTCTCTGAAGATTTGTTGAAGAGCCTGAGGCGCTATTAGGGGAGTGGTTATAGCCTTTAGGAGGTTGGGCCTTCTAGAGGAAAGTTGGCGCAGAGTGTTCTTAAAGGAGATATGTGAGCCTTGGTGTGTCTGTCTGTCTCTCACTCTGCAACTTGGTGGCTATGAGGTGAACAGATCTTCTCTGCCACATATTCCTCACCTTAACACAGACCCAGAAACCATGATGCCAACTGACAACTGAATGAAACCTCTGAAGCTGTGAGCCAAAATACCGTTCCCCCCGCTTTTTAAAATATTTTATTTTTTAGTTGTAGTTGAACACAATACCTTTATTTTGTTTATTTATTTTTATGTGGTGCTGAGGATTGAATCCAGGGCCTCAAGTGCTAAGCAAGCACTCTCCTACTGAGCCACAACCCCAGCCCCCAAATTTTCCCCTTTTATGTTTTGTCATAGTAATAGAAAGCTAAAAAATGACCTAAATGTCATTTTCTTATTTTAGAAATTGCCTTCGCAAGGACATATTCAGCTTTTGCTGGTATGTTGTCAACCTAACAATGCTATGGACAGAATTTATTTATTTATTTTTTGGGTGCAGGGGATTCAACCAGTATATCCTGGTCTGTGCATGTTAAGCACTTGTTCTATCACTTAACTAAACACATAGCACTGAGACACAGTCTTTTCTTTAAATTAGTATCAAGACAAAACTTACATTGAAATTTGTCTCTCAGAGTAAGTTTAGTAACTATTATTTAATATGTACCTGAAGTTTAAATGAGAGCTATTATAATAGAATATTATTCCAGTATATAGAACTGGAATAAAATGTATCAAAAGTGCAAGTGAACTTGTTTTTAAACAGAATAACTTTTAAAAGCTATGCATTTTGAATAAGTATTAGATAAAATATAAAATTCAGAACAAATGAGCTATGACACTATCACATGATATTCTAAATCATAATGATAGTAGAATTTTACTTTTTGAGTTATTAAAACAGTTGTTTCGCAAGTTTTAATTTCTAAGGTTCAAACTATAACACATTAAGGATATTCCAATGATGTCTGATTAAAATGGTGATTATCATGAAATGAACCTGGCCAGACAAACCATCACATTTTCAATCACATGTGTCCATTTGAAGAAAGCAAAGACAAGCAGCTTCCTTTACTGTCCTAACCTGCTATGATCAGAATGGAGGGGCCTGTGTCTTCACCTCTCTTCACCTGTACTCAGTTCCTCCTAGACATGGCCACACAGGCAAATTAAGATCTGTTTCCAATTCATCTTTAAAGCAGGACTTAGTTTGTCAAATATTTTGCCAAGTATGTGGGAGAAAGTTTCTCATTCAAGATCCATAATAATTCTTTCAAAATTTACTATGATCAGCCTTGAAACACTATATTCTTTATGGAAAACCTTCAGAAAAAGTGAAAAGAAATTTGACATTTTCCCCTCAGAATACCTTAAACTTTGATAATTTTCACATCTACGTGAATCACATTTCATGACCAAGGTAAACTCTAATTAAGACTATAGCTATCCATCCTATTTAAATCAAAGTGTCCTATTTCTAAAAACACCTAATGAACCAATATTTAAATGAGGATCTATAAAGTTTGTATCTCTAATTCTGTTTTTTTCACAATTGTTAAAGCAATTAGTTCATACAGATATGTAATTTCTGCAGCAGCAACAACACATACAATTAATTATATGGCTTTAATCATATTTACTCACCCTCCTAATAGTATCTGTGGTTGGCTGGATTCATTTGTGATACCAAATATATCAGGAATTAGATCACCATTGAAGCTGTAAAAAAATCATAAAAAACATTAAATAGCTATTTTATTAAAAAAGAAGAAAAAACAAAACTCTGTGAGGTCTGGTAGACAACACAATGTTCACCAGTGTTCTACTTATACTCAATAAAATGTCGGCAGAAGTAACACATATCACTTCCAAGCCAGTGTTTAGTCACTGTTGCTTGCTACTAGCCCTTACTAAGCATGTTACAATAATGTAAGAACATGCATTTTGGATGGTCTAGCTACAAAGGTAGTGGGGTCTCTGATAGCCTACCTTTCTGAGCAATGTCACAGCAGCGCCTACTGCTGACCTACAGTGGACACATTGTAGAGTGAACAAAAAAAAATAATAAAGTTTGTTGTGAGATTTTGGGATTGCTGTAACTTCTACATAATCTAGCCTATTCCTGAGGGATAAGGAGATGGTTTCGATTCCTAGAAAGTTATTTCTGAGCCATGACCCAACTTGTTTATTTAGGTGGATTTATTTAGAGGCTATAACTCCTCACATGCTCACATGATAACAATGCTCACATGATATAAAATTCCATACTATTTGTTGACTCTTGTAACAACAATGAAAAAAACACAAGCATGAAAGAAATCAAGGTGAGCACCCTTAAGAAGATTAACCCATGGATTTATCAGTCATGCTTCAAATGGTCACTGACCTACTGATAGGGTTTTAACAACTATAAGAAAGTTCTTAATGGAAGAAGAGGGCCATTTGTAGCTGTAGCTCCAAGAATGATTGCTACTGTATTATCAAAACACCCTGTCAGAAATTTGGAATAAATTATCCTAGTACGTGAGACTATTTTGAGGACAAACAAAACACAAAGGAAGAGCTGCAAAAAAGGGCAAAATTTCTCTTTAATGTAAGAATCTTTCTATATTTCTAGAGGAAACCCTATATTCGTCATATCTGTCAATCGGGCATAAACAATTTTAATTAAAAACTACTCTCTTAGTTCTTTTAATAATGACATAACTACTAACATCGGTCCATTATGGATATATATGAAGCTATAAAAGCACAGATCTTCCTTTTTTCAAAATAATAAACTTCATTTTTCTCTCCTTCATAATGGCAAACCACCAACATACAATCAATAATATAGCCCTCTATTAGCTTTAAGAAACTAATTTAATGTCAATACTACTTAGCAAAGAAGCTTCTGTCATAAAAGATTATATTTGTAAACTTAAACCATTCCCAGGGAAGCAGAGTACATACTTACTCCATAATTAGTGGCTGATCTTGAAAAGTCCTATTGAGTATGGTCATATTGTTAGGATCTATAAAGAGAGAATACACGTAAATTAGTGGGCATTTATATATTATTTTTGATATTTACAGTTAGGGAAAATATTGTTTTATTCTTTGCAAGATTTGTTTCTAATTCATTCCAACTATTATCATTAATGAGACATTGTAAATCTAATTTCAGGATAAAATATTGACAGAGTTCATCCTATAGTGAAAACCAGCATGATGAGTTTTGTTTAAGATTCCTTCCAACTATCTGCCAATTCTCCTTTTTTTTTTTTTTAGAGATAGAGAGAGAGAGAGAGAGAGAGAGAGAATTTTAATATTTACTTTTTTTTAGTTTTCGGCGGACACAACATCTTTGTTTGTATGTGGTGCTGAGGATCGAACCCGGGACGCACATATGCCAGGCGAGCGCGATACCGCTTGAGCCACATCCCCAGCCCACCAATTCTTTGTATACAATTTAGCATTAAAGTAACTGACAATGAACAAGGTATTCGTGCACAGAAGCCAATATATGCAACACTATCTAACTCTGTTTTATCTATGCTCACTGACAAGCAATGCTTTGCACACAGTACTCCTTTAAATACTTCATAGTAACAAATGGATGATTATAAAGCATTGATTGAGATTATTATCTATAGTTCCAAATGTGACAAAGCACAACTGCATTTGCCTTCCTTGAAATGGCTCCAAGAACAAAGTTTCTATCATTATTTCCTCTTCAGATAAGACTGGTTCATGGGTGGATATGGTTAGATAACTCTCAATCTCTACTTCAACTTTTTTGTGCTTTCCTGTACTGGGGAGTAGCAACCAAAAATAGTACTTCCTAGATATCCTTGCATCTAAGACATTGAATTAAGTTAAGCTTTGTCAATCATTTACACTGTGAGTTCTATCTCTGTATCTGCTCACTAATTTGAAAGTTTTAAGAGGTCATGTGTAGCATCCACTCTGCTGACAAGAATCATGGAAAGCACTGCATCACTGTGACAGCTATTTTGCAACTGGCCACTTCTGATTATAGCTTTCTTAATGGCACTGAGAACTATTCCTGAGTATTTAACCCTGAATTTATTCTTTAGCTATCTCAACAATCTCACAAGCCATTAAAATCTTTTGATAAATCTTGTTTCCTTAAACTAATAAGAATGGACTTTGTTCTTTGAAATTGACCCCAGGTTGCTTCTGAGTTGAAAAAGAATAATTAGAACTTCTAAAAATTTTTTACAATTATTAACACCCAAGAACAGCATTTTGAGCTGATTTCAGAACAATATTTCTGCTATATTTTCCTAAGACTATCAGGCATATTTTCCTACATCTTTCCAATGATAAATATTAAAAATTCTTAAAACACATTCACCTAATGTTTGATTTTGTCCCCAGAAGATAACAGCTCCTAATTCATTGTTGGCATGATTTTGGGGAAAATATGTTAGAAGGACATCCATTTGTGAATCACCATCATAATCCCCAGGAACTACACTTGTTATCAATGCACTGTGATTCCTAAAAGAAATAAACATTTAAAAATATTAGAGAAGTTACAACAGTAAAGGACATCTTTATATTTCTACTATAAAATATTTTCAATGCCAAATTGAAAACATCACAGAACTGATTAATCTTATTCTTTTCTTTATTATCACTACTTCTGTCTGAAGACTACTTTGTTCTATAAGAATTGAGAATGAATGCAGAGCAGTCCTACAAAACAATAGATCTGAAACATACCAAGAGAAAACCTATCTATCTCTGTACCTGCCAATATTAAACATTGGCTAATACAGTCATTTTAGTTAGTTCTTTTGTCAAAAATACTAAGATATTTGGATAGTGTTTGTAATAAGTGGAGGAGCATAACTGCTAAAGCAACAAAGAATGTCAGTGTGACCTATCAATTAAGATATTTGTAAGACATTTAACTTGGATTTTAATGTACATTCAAAATTTATAATAAAATTAAGGATTTTATTTTTCATTTTTATATATTTTTTTTAGTTGTAGATGGACACAATACCTTTATTTTGTTTGTTTCTATTTCTATATGGTTTGATCAAACCCAGCACTTCATGCATGCTAGGCAAGTGCTCTACACTGAGCCGCAACCCTGGCTCCTTTTGAAAGCTAGTCTGAATTCACAAGGGAAAACAAATTTTTATGAAATCTGATAATTCGCTATCCAAACATATATATCTAATTTTATATTTTTAATAAAATAATTCTAAAACTATTTATATTAACCTTGAACACTTAACATCCTGGAGTCTTCTCATAATGTTGTCTGAATGATCAACCAAAAAATAGGGCTTATATTAAATTTATATTTAATTCTACTTAGAGCAAATAGCAAGACAACAAACTTCCAATTAGACGATGTATAATTATTTTTTAAATGCATGCCCCCACCCAAAAAAATAAATAAATAAATGCATGCCCTTCTCCCTCTCAATCACCAAGGTAAGAATTAATAGGTGTATTTCTAGAAAGTTTCAGACGTTAAGGATTTAAGTAATAGCAGAAGGTAAGGTTTTGGCCTTAAGTTAAAAACAGGGAGTTAATATTTAGTTTTTAGTTTTCAGCGGACACAACATCTTTGTTTGTATGTGGTGCTGAGGATCGAACCCGGGCTGTACGCATGCCAGGTGAGCGCGCTACCGCTTGAGCCACATCCCCAGCCCCAGGGAGTTAATAGAAAGTTCACAAACAAAACAAAACAAAACCAGTCTGATCATTGCCCCTACCTCCACCCCTGGCATGCCAGCCAAAGAGGAAAATATATAAAGGACAAGATAGAGTATAGAAGTCCCATCATGCAAAGAATTTTAAATTAGCGCTTTAATGACTTAATCAAAGATGAATAGACTATGAATATTAAAGAAAGCAAAAATAAATAGCAATGTGAAAGAACGTGAAGAAAACAGAGCTAATGAAGGGAACCAAAGAAAACTTCAAAATTACAGTTGAAGCCAGAAAAGAAAAGTATGAGCATAAAAACAAACAAACAAAAACCCATCATGCTAAGGTGCTAAGGGATAAAAACAGAAAGAGAAGAAAGAACACTTCGGAAATAAAAAAATATCACAACTAACATATGGAAGTCTTAGAAGATAAAGTACAGACCCCTCTCAGAAAACAAAACAAATAAAAACCAAGATGACCAAAGTAAAAACAAACAAAAAGATAAAGGAAAGGGGATGAATTGAGCAAATCAATAACCAACTGGTAAGAATTTCTTAATGAACAACAGGGGCCCACCTACGCCCAACAGAGCAAATGAAAAACAATCTGTATCTAAAAACATCACCAAAAAATTAGAGCAAAAGGGATAAAGAAGAGACTCTATAGCTTCCAAAATATACAAGTCACATTTGAAGGATTAGGATAAACAATAGGACTAGATTTTAAAAGAACCCATGAAGCTAAGATTCTCCTCATGGAACTGAGTTTAAACTCTATGCTATTTATGATAGCTCCTACTCTGCTCTGATTCCAGCTTCCTAGACTATGACTCTCCAAAGTGTACCATCCTGTTCTGTCCGGCAAAATTTTTTTTTTTTTTAACCTCTTCTTCATAACATGTTGTCTTTACTACCATCTCTTTCTCTTTCTTAAAAGATTCTTACTATTTTTTTAATTGTTTTATGTTGTAGACACACATCTTTATTTTATTTCTTTATGTGGTGCTGAGAATCAAACCCAGTGCCGCACACATGCTAGGCAAGCAAGCACTCTACCACTGAACCACAACCCCAGCCCACAATGTTTTTTATTGGAAGAAAGCATTAGGGAGAGCATTATAGCTATACATATTGATGATATTTATTTCTACATATTCATATATGTACACAATATAACAATATAATTCTTTTAAAGGCAGTGTCCCTAAACTTGAACATCCTCACCTAAATTTACTCATATTATAGTCAAGCTAGAATTCAGTGACTCTCTGGAGGTGCTACTTTGGCCTGCAATGAGCCATCTCTTTCCCCTTAAATACATAATTCCTAATTTCCTATAATTTCAAAATTGTGATGGCTCACTATCATTTGTGGTGGGGGACACTGTTTCATACAATGCCAACCATGAAAAAGAAAAATAAGATTAGATACTTTTTCAAAATTCAGATAATTTCATTTCAAAAGACTGAATTGAATTCCTTCAGAATCTACCTTAATAACTAATCAACTATTAGTCAATTAAAAAGTTAAGACAGAAGTCATTGATCTGCAAATTACACTCCCTGTTTCCCATGCAAAACAATGTTAACCTGAAGAACCTCATATAATTAATCTACTCCCACAGGCATGCTCTGGATGAGGAACAATATCTAATACATCCAAGAAAGCCTGTTAGACTGCAAAGGAATGAAAAATGTTCACATAGGTACAGATCTCATTCCACTCAAATTTATTTCTTTTTATTTTATTTATTTTTTAAAGAGGAAATTATTTTAAACTTTAGTACTTTCATTATCTTTCTTGACTAATTACTTACTACTCATACCTTTTAACTAGTAGTTTTGTGTCACATCACAGGTGAGAGTGAGTTCATAAACAACCCAACCAGGTAATCCATATCAATAATTTTGCTAATGACTAAATGTTTAAAAAAATGTATAACTTTGTACTTACTTGAAGGATATCTTTACTTTGGGTTTAAAATAGGGTGCATTCTGGTCTGCCAAAAAGACGATTAAATCATTTTCTAAAAGAAGAAAATACATGATGTTAGAAAAATGTTTCCTGGTAAAATATTCACCCAATGGTTATAAACTTTCTGGGCACTGTTGTCAACAAGAAAACTTACTCTATTCCAGTTCATGTACACTTTCAAAGATAGCCCTATTAATCTAATGGGATGGGAACTTAACAGTATATCATAAGTTTAATATTCAAAGAAGCAGAGGAAGGATAACCATAAAAATACATAGTTGGATCAAGACAAACCAAAGTCAGTGGATTCTGCCAAGAGTCAGATGGGCTGACATTAAAAAAAACAACAACAACAACAAAAAAAAAACAAAGAATATCCCTTAAAACTGTACTATTGTGTAACAGTGAGACTCTGAATTTAATTCACAACAAAAACAAAACAACAAAAACCCTATATTATACCATACTATATATCAATCCCAGTGCTCCCCACGTCCATTATGTTGTTCTTTTAAAAGGTCATTTAGCTCATCACAGAACTTTAACTCTTGTTGTAGATATTTGACAACATGGACATAATAAAACATTTAAGCAGCAATAACTGAATCCTCCAAGACCCTTCTGCTCTGGCTCCTATAAAATCATCTCTGAGGTTGATGCATTCTTGGAATTCAATTAGCATTCAATGAGATAGACTTTTAAAACCATTTAAGAAAGGACAGGCCAACTACCATCTACCAAGATTGGATGAAGTAGTTACATGTTTGGCAGCATAAACACTTCTTGCAAAATGGGGAGTCATTAGAGACAGGAAAAATATCCAGAGTCCACAAGAGGTCAGGATCCTGTCAGTCAGGCTCTGCACTAGCTCCTCACTTTCTTTATGGCCTTGACCTTTATGCAATACCTGCTTTTATTGGTACTCAAGAATGTTAAGATCCCTTCTATGCCCACTGTCAGCATCAAGATTTTTTTGGGGAAAAAAAAAGGTCTTTGTGATGGTTAAAGCAAATAACTTCCAAGAACCACAAAGTTGGCAAAAAAAAAAAAAAAAAAAAAAA
>NW_026000221.1:29737147-29749025 GCF_001458135.2 Marmota marmota marmota | reverse complement strand
AACAGTGGAGCTGGGGTGAAGCGCGCCTTCGCGCTCACTTCCGGCCGGCGCGCCTCTCGACAGTGTCGCGCGGGGGGGCGGGGCCGGGCGGGTGGTGAACACAGGCGTCCCCCAGGGCTTTTGCCAATTCAGTGGCCGCAGCGCGATGGCCGGGGCGGAGGGGCTCGTGGCTGATGTGAGCTGGAAGGTCTTGGAGCGAAGAGCCCGGGCCAAGCGCTCAGGTTTGGCTGGCTGGGGCGCCGCTCCCTACCCCCGCACAGTGGGTGGTGCCTCCCCTTAAGCACCTTGGGCGGGAGGGAGGTGGGGGTCCTGGAATTGAACCTGTTGGATGTGAATTTTTCCTTAGAAAGTCGGCGGCGACCCTGCCTTTGCTCCCGATGTGCACCCCGCCCCCAGCAAAAAAAGAAAAAACAGGTGGCGGCCCTCCTGTCTAGTTTTGTTTCTCTCCCGATCTATTCCGTATTTCCCCTCAGAAAGTAGCGGCTACACGACTTCTCATGGAGTCTTGCCCCTAGAAATCAGTTGGCGACACATAACTGGGAAAGGGACTATGGCTTCCCTATGTGTATTCTATCCACAAAAGTCAAAGAGCTTCAATTTTAGATTTTGACCCTAAAAAGGTGGCGACTGCTCGTTGCCTTATTTCATACTTCCCTTTTATATTCCCATTAGTTTTAAGCTGTAGCCAGTTATCTATGTGACAGATATTGATGGAGTCGGTGGCTGGGGCCACAAAGTAAGTCATATTGAGCATACTTAGGGCCCAGAATGAAGTGAGCCCCTTCCCTGGACAAGTGGCCTTTAGGACCTGTACTTTCCTTTCATGGTTTTGGGAATCCGAGGTTGTAGAGGTCAGAGGATGCCAACAGTGCATGTGTCCTGAACTGACTTGTTCAAATTACAAAGTCAGGACTTTAAATTAGCACTTGTGGCTGATAGCTTCTCCAAGATCTGAGAATGAAACTTACCAAATTTCTCACTGACTAAATATAATATTTTTTTAAATGTCTTTATTCTTTTTCTTTCTTTCTTTCTTTTTAATGTTGCTGGGGATTGAACTCAGAGCCTTTTTGCACGTGAGGCAAGCACTCTACCAACTGAGCTATATCCCCAGCCCTAGATATAGTCTTGATCAAAAAGTGCACCCTTAAAGCTGGAGAGGTGTGGATGGCGAGTCTTCCACTAAGGAAACTATGTATCATTATTGAGGGATGGAAAAGATATTGTCCAAGAAAATTAAATCTGCATTTGCATTAATATTAAGCAAGGTTTTCTTGGTTTTTTTGTTTGTTTGTTTGTTTTGTTTTTTCCTCTATTATGTTTTGAACTTTGCTCATTTAATGAAGTTCTTAGTTATCTGTTGTGTACCCTGACTTTTTTTTCCTTTAAAACATATAGAAAGTGTTTTATTTCATCAATCATCTTTGTTGCCAATTAAATTGTTTTTAAATGTTAATTTGTACATTTATTTACTTAAAGTTATAAGAAAACTCACAAGGTATGAGTCGCCAGTACATTTTAGAGTCAATACAATAATTTGAAATAGTCTAAAGTATTTTTGTTTCATGTTTCTTTAAGTGTTTTTTTTTTTAATGTCATATGGAAATACTGAGTTGGCTATTAACTATGTGGTTATCTGGGCTATAAGAAATGTTAATGAATTGGTTATGTCTGGACAAAGAATTTCTCACAGGGAATCGAGCACTGCCCCCAGCATTTATTTTTGCAGTATTTTTCTTTTCTTTTAATAAGCACATGGAGTTTATTTTCTTTAGTCTTTGCTTTGTTTTCTCTTAAATACATGTTATAACAATAAACTTTGAAAACCTTATTTTTCTTTTAAATAAGAAAAACATTTGTTTTATGTAACTTGTTGAATGCAGTTGCTTAAATCCAGTTTCATGTAGAAAGTAGTTAAGTAGATAGTATTAATTTTGGATGTTCCTACACGTTTACTTCTTTGTAGTTAAAAGAGAAAACAGTTGAAGCTAGTCCTCCAAATTAGCTGTTTTAAGTTTTATATTCTTTTAACTGTATGAAGTATAGATAATAAAACTTCTCAGTGAGTCACTTACTTCTTGGGTTGTTAAAAACAACTTCATTGTGACTTTTAGAAGAATATGTAAATAGTTTTGTTTGAATGTTGAACTAACCCGCTTCTGGTATAGACTGCTCTGCAGAATTCTAAGCATTGTTACATAGTAGCATAATTATTTTACTGCACAATTAAGCATGCTACTCTTATGTAATGTGTAATAAATGAATATTATTTTTGCTGCCTCATCTTTATAAGCAAATGTAATTTATCAAACAAAGGAAATAAAATTTTCAAGTCATAAAACAGAAAATAAAATTATATAATTATCCTCAATTATTGCCTTTTGTTGTGCACTGCATCATGTTAATAACTGCTCACACTGCTTTCAATTAATCTAATGCTGATTGCTTCTAACCTTCACTAAACAGTTTTAAAATTGCTGTAATGTAGCCTGCGACACTTATTATTAGAGTCAACAATTTGAAATGGCCAACTCACCTGGTGCAGTCGTCTCTTCTCCACCAGCTTTCTTAAGGTCTGGTAAGTGTGTAGACCCCGAAAGGGTCACTTGGTAATTTTAAATACCTTTATTTTTAAAGGTTGTTGTCACCATATATCATTTTGGTTTTATTTCCTCTTTGGTGGGCCCAAACCTAAGCACCATTTCAGCTAGGCTTAGGCTCATGTTAGCATTGTGTTTTGAATGTGGCCTGTTGTGGTTTTGTGGTGTAGGGCTTGAGAAGGGCAGAGTAGAAGCCCTGCCTGTGTGACACTTGGCAAGCTCTTTGTCTAAGGGCAGTTCCTTAGTGCCTGGGAACCTCAATAGTCAAATGGGTACATAGTATAGCTTTTTAAATGACTTTTTTGTCTTCTTACATAATGAAAGCAACTTTCATAAATCAGAAATTTTGGATCAACACCCCACATGTTTCTACTCATTATCAACTCCTTATGAAGTAGGTATTTTTATTTCATAGATCTTTCCACAGACAGGAAGTGATTTGTCCTGAGACTATTGTTTCAGAACTATGCTTTGCACTCCATCCCATGGTTTCTTGGTGTAAGGACTAGAGTTGTTGGTACAGTGGCTTCTTAGAGTGTTGTGCTGAGAGCTGATTGAAAGCTGCAGAATCAGCATCCCAGATGAGTGCATATGATTTTGAAAAGAATTTTAAGGTAATTTATGGCCCCAGGAGTGAATATATATGGATTCTGATTAGAAACCTAGTCCTTTGGACGCTGGCAGTCTTACTTTACTGAAGAAGAAACAGGTTTTAAGTGGTCACATAGCTGAAATGAAGACTGAAGCCTTTAGGGCCCTTTTCTGTAGTTTGTGATCCATCTTAGGCCTTTCAAAACCTGTAACTGGTTAAAACACTCTAGGAGAAGCCTTTGGCAACAGACTGCTTTGTTTCTAATGAGTCTTTTTTTTAAATTTTTTTTATTTTTTCTAATGAGTCTTAAGGAGAATGTTCAAGCCTTAGTACTCATTAACAGGTAAATGTGAGATGAAGCCCACAAAAGATTGAAAACTCTTTTGTTTTGGATTTACCATAGCCATTCAGAAGCTTGGCTGCCATTTATATTTCCCTTCCTGTTTTAGGAGGGAGGAAAATGTGGAAAAAAGGATCAATCAATAAGGAGAAAACAAAACTTTATATTTAAGAACAAAAAATTATCCTTATCCTTAGTTGTCATCTGCTAAATTACTAAATATTATTTCAGTGTTAATTGATTTCTTACTTTATCTTTGAACAGGAGGACATGTATCTCTAAAGGCTCTTTTCTTTTTAAGCACCAGGTTGTTTTACGTCTTGGCTTTCCCTCTAATAGTTAGGTTTTCGGCATTAGCAAAGTCATTCAGTACGGGGAAAACAGAATGCTAACGATATGCTTTTATACAGCAATAGTTCTTATAATCAAGAATTATTCTTTGACATTACATAGAGTGTTTGAAGGCAGTATAGAAGAAGCTTTTCCAATACCATCTTATGAAATTTAAATTGAGTGCACTAAGAAACAAAATAGAAAAATAGCAAACTTCAGTGTTATAATCCATGTTAAAGAATCATTAATATAGTAAGACTATAAAGAAATACTTAAAACTTTTATCTGTTAATAATTATATAAAGTGTTCAGATGTATCATTTATTTACTTATTTAGAAATACTGCATTTATATTGGAAATGATTTGCTTTTCCTTATTGTACCTTGAACATTATAATTATAGGAGATTGTTTTATTGCATGTTTTCATCTAATAAGCTTTTTTTTTTATAATTTCTTTTTTAGTTGTAGGTGGACACAATAATGTAGCTGATTATTCTATGTATTTTAACCTTCCTTATTCTTTCTGGATCTGTTTCTACTCTTTTTTCTTTTTGGGGTACTGGGGATTGAACCACATCCCCAGCCCTGTTTTGTATTTTATTAGAGACAGGGTCTCACTGAGTTGCTTAGCACCTCACTTTTGCTGAGGCTGTCTTTGAACTCGCAATCCTCTTGTCTCAGCCTCTCGAGCCACTGGGATTACAGGCGTGTGCCACCGTGCCTGCCTGTTTCTACTTTTTATGGAATTTAGTGTGAATTCTGCATTTTTATTTCTATGTGTGCATATATGAGTTATGCTCTGACTGCTAATGCATCAGTATGTATAGTGGTTGAATGTAATTTGTTTTGACTGCTTAAAAGGAAAGAGAAATCTTGATATCCAGGGTTTTCTCTAAAGAAGCTTGGGGAAAAAATAAAGAACATTTGAAAAAAATGTACAAGACAATGAATTCATAAAGAAATGCAAAAGTCAAAAGAAATTAAATAATTATTAGGGAAGGAATATGGTATCCAGTACCCCAGATTGCTTCCATTTCTCCAGTGGCTACTACAGTATTCAGCATATTAGTTTAACTGAGTTGGTCAGCTGTAGCAAACACTTTGGCTTTGCTACAGGTGATTATAATAGTGATGATACCATAGTCTGAAGAGAAATGAAACAGCTTGGTATTTTTTCTTTAGTAATTTATGAGAAAATAACCTAATAAATTATTCCTTTGTGAAATGAATCATCACCTTTTCCATATCTTGCTGAGTGTATCAGCATCCAATAAGCTAGTTTCAATGTGACTTGAAAACAGGTTTGAGACTTCTGGAATCCGATGGATTAGAGCCCTCTAATGAAAGAGTATATGGTTTCTGGCTCTGCTGTTTACTACCTGTTTGATCTTGAGCAAGTTACTTTACATCTTTGGAAACTCAGTTCGCTTTATTATTTTCTAAAACAACAACAACAAAAAACGGGATAATAAAACCTACCTGGAGAGATTATTGTGAGGATTAAAGAAGATATTAAATGCACAGCATTTTGGTATTTAGTAGCTGCTCATACATTTTAGTTTTTTTTTTTCTTTCCTAAAACTATGTCTTTTACAATATTGCTTTTTTTAAATTTTAAGGGTAAGGACTTACACATAGACATGGTTACTTATCTCTTTCTCATTTTGAGATTTACTCTTAAATTAGCCATTTGATTAAGAAAACCTGTCTTGCTAAATTATAATTAGCTTGAATCAGGTTACCCAGAATTGATAGAGCTGTGTTATTTAATGGATCATTCCATCTTAGAAATTCTGAGTCCATGTCATTTTTGTCAATCCATTATGACTCTAAAAACATTGTTTCTGACAATTTCTTTAGAAATTCCTGTTAGATAGCAAGTAGAGCAGTTGTTATTTTATATATAGTCAGAAGATTTTTGTCTTATATGGAGTATGTAATGAGCTCCCTTCATGTAGGGTGGAATTTTCAGAAGTACTTATAAATTTTATTCTATTGGGAGCTTTGATTTCTTCTTACTAGGTCTTGCCCTGTAATCTTATAAGATTTAGGAAATGGAAACCTTATGATATCGCATAACTCCCTTGGCATGAATCTCATTGACCTTAAAGCTTCTCTTTCTGTATCATTATGCTCAGCAAAGATGATACTTCAGATTTCATAAGTGAAACGGTTACATGAAAAGCACAACATCCTGTCTCACTGTTTTAGATTGTTACCTACTCACATTGTGTATTCTAAAAGCTATTTTCCTCTTGCTGCTTTTTAAATTTTTTTTTTCCTTCAGTCTTCTCTGAAATCAGAGAAAGAGAAGAAATCTCCAGAATTCCTGATTCAGATCCAGGTGCCCACTGAGCATTTCCAAGTGGGCATATGCTAAGTATCTCAAATATAACCTGGCCAAAACAGGACTCTTTTCCCAACCACATTTCTTATTAAATGTTTTCTGTCTTGTTAAACTAAACCATTGTTTTTCCAGCTGCTCAAGATAAATATGTAAGAATTATTTCTCTCTTTTCTCCACCTAATTTGTTCAGTTCACCAGGAAATCTTTTTAACTTCATCTCTAAAGTGTGTACCAAATCTTTCCATTTTCTCCAATCTTCATAGTCCAGGCCTCTCTCATGTCTGGTCTATACTATAAAAATATCTTGTTTTCCTATATCCGTATTCTTGCCTCATTAAAGTCTATGCTTAAACCCAGAAGTAAGAAGGCTCTTAAAAAATGTAAGTCACATCATGTCATTTCCTTTTTAAAATCTTATCTTCTTAGCATAAAATCCATAATCCCTTCCCTTAGATGGCAGAGCCCCAAGTGACCTAACTCTTTCCCTAATTCTTTCCACTTCAACTGATTCTCATCCATGCCAGCTTGCTTTGGATCCTTAATTCACAGTCTCATTTTCCTTTTAGCTCATTGTAGTAGCTATTTTCTCTGTCTGGTGAGTTTTCTCTTCTGCCATTTGGGTAACTTATTCCTTCTTTTTGTCTTTTAGGTTCTCAGAAGGATCTTTGCTTCCCAATCTATGTCCAGACGTTCCTCTGCAGTATACTTCTTGCTGTTTTGATATTTTTTTCTTTCTTAAATTTTCTGTCCACTAGAATATAAACTGTAAGAGAGCAGAGATGTCATCATTTTTGTTCACTGCTGTGTCCCTAAAGGACAGAAGAGTACTTGAAACATAATTAATGTTCATTAAATCAGAAGTTCTTATTATCATGCCTGAGTTCCTACTGCCCTTTTTGAAAGACAATGTCACAAGGTGATTAGTAGGTGGACTTTAGATCACTGGGCTCAAGTATCAGTACTGATATATACAAAAAAGTGTAAACTGCTTTTGCACCTAATTTTCCTCATTATACACTGTAAATAAACACATAGTTCTTTTGTGAAGATGAAATAATGTCTGTGAAGTATTTGCTGGTAGTGCTACTGGTACTAATAATGGCAATAATGATTGTTGTGTTGATAATAGCTGTGACAACCACTTAAGCAGCTAATATTTATTGAGTACTTAATATATGACAAATAGTATTTTAAGTGTTTTACACTTAAATCTCACAACAATTTTGTGCTGTAGGTAATACTGCTGTCTGCTTTTGAAAAAAACAATCAACACATGGAGGAGTAATGTAGCTCCTTTAACATGAGTAGTAGAGCTAGGATACAAACTCTGAAAGAGCCTCTGCTTCTAACCACTCCTGCCTTTTCTCTCTTCATCTTTGATCATGCCCAGTACTTCATAAAAAATGGCAGTGATTACTACTTGCTCTTGGTAATGTTCACTGTTTTCTCATTCATTTCAGATTAGCTAGGATTATTGGACCTCTCAGATGTCATAGAAATTTTGCACTATAGGTTCTCCTCAATTTACAATGGTGTTATATCCTCATAAACTCATTGTAAATTGAAAATGTTGTACATCTTATCTCTTTCTTTGTAAATTGTTATGAACTATAGTCACCCTACTATGCTATAGAACATTAGAACTTATTTCTCCTATCTAACTGTATTTTGGAACCAATTATCCTATCTCCATCTACTCTTCTACCATCTACTTTTTGTAGCATCTAGTGACCACTATTTTTTTCTGTTTCTATGAAATCATCTTTTTTAAGCTTCTACATAAGAACATGCACTATCTCTCTGTGCCTCACTTATTTTACTTAACATAATGTCCTCCAGATCCATCCATGTTACTACAGTTGACAGGATTTCATTCTATTTTGTGGCTGCAGGAGGGTGGCTAACTGTCTTCTGAGGCAATGGCAGGTGATGTACTCAGGGTAGATTGCCAGGCTGCTTTCTGGGACCAAGCATAGGTGACCAAGTGTAGACACAAGGCTGTTTTGTGGGGCCAGGGCTAGTTGCATAGGGTGGAAGAGGCCACCAGGCAACCTTTAGTGTTCATATTAGGGTGGACGGGACTACCTGGCATCCTCATTGTGGTTACTAGTGGGTTGATGCCGCCACTGTGTTGGTTTGCAAGACCAGGAGGGCTTTGACAACTGAGTGTTTTGGAATAGCTGCCCTGCTGCTTTACCTGATCTTGGGATGGGCCTGCTTTAAAGATTAAGTTGTGCAACAGGAACCTAAGTGGGGGAGGGGACAACATGGTCTGTTTTTTTTTTTTTTTTCCTCTTGGGGCAATATAGTGGTGTGTGTTCCCTGGCAGTTCCCCAGACTGCCTACTGTGATTGCAGTAGGCTTCTCCAACAGCAAATACTTCAGGATTTCCCTGACATTAGTAAGGATTGCTGGGGGCCTCCTGCTTATCTTTCCCCACAGTGAAATTCCCTTTTGGTTCCCTCTCACCTGAAGAGATGAGATGTATTTAGTTTTGTTTGTAAGGCCAGTGCGAGTCTCCCTGCTCCTTGAAGTCTCCAGGATATCCCTATGGAACTCTGGCACTCCACCTTAAACCCTCTAGGGGAATAGTAGTTGTTCATTTGTTTTGGTCATTTGTTGTTCATTTGTTGTTCATTTGTTGTGGAGAGAAGTGTACTCTAGTATCTCTAGTCAACCATCTTGCTCCATCAAAGACTGGTATTTTTGTTTACATGCAGTTTCTTTTTACCCTGGATTCCTTCAGCTGTTTCCTGCCTATAGTCATTACCTCCCACTGGACCACCTCTCTAGTTAACACATCCTACAAGTTACTGCCTGTTTCTTTCTAAAATGAAGAACTGACCCTGTTATTTCCTTGATTAACACCATTCATCAACTTCCTATTTCTTGCAGGATTGGGTTGGGAACTTCAAGGAAGGTCTCTCTGCAAATGACATTTCAGCTGAAGGAGGAAATGAATGAAGGGAAAAGAGGAGATGAGTATTCTAGGATAGGATGTTGAAGCTAAACAACTTTTGTGGGCAAAGAATGGGTAAGAGAGCAGGGATTGTAAAGAGCAGGGCCTTGGGAACCTTGAAGATATTTAGGTTTTATTATAAGTGGAGTTGAATGATCTGATTAATATTTTATGAAAATTATCTGGCTACTATGTAAAAAAATGGACTAGAAGGTGGTGAGAAGACAGGGAGCAGTCTTATGACAGAAACCATTTCTTAAATGTGTATATGTTGAACATGTAACGCAGTGCACAGTGCTGGCATATGGCGATACTCTGTACATTCTTGATAATGAAGATGCAGATATTGACAGTGATTCAGAAAATGTGACATTGGTTATGCACACGACCCTATTTCCCATTTATAACATAACTTTTAGAATGCAGCCCATTTAACATAGGAAGGTTTTCTGTAAAATCTTAGTTATTTTTCTATGATTGTAGTAATCCTTGTCCATACTTTTTTTTTAAAAAAATTTTATTGGTGTACTTTAATTATACAAAAAAATAGGATTGCTTGTGATATATTTGTACCTGTACACAACATAATTTGGTCTCTGCCCACATTACTTCCTTTACCCTCACCTCCCCTTTCTAATCTCCTTCCTCTACTTGAATGGCATCCCTTCTATTTTTTTTTAAGTGACTGTCAAGCATTATTCTTTTTTTTTTTCAAAATGTTTTTTAGTTGTCGCTGGATCTTTATTTATTTATATGTGGTGCTGAGAAACTAACCCAGTCTCTCACACATGCTAGGCAAGCACTCTACTACTGAGCTACAAGCCTAGCCCTGTTTCTTCTATTTTTATGAGAGACCTTTTTCTCTCACTTTTTTTTTCCCTCTAGCTTTGACATATGAGAGAAAACATACAACCCTTGACTTTCTGAGACTGGCTGATTTCATCTATAGATGGTCCAGCGACAACTAAAAAACATTTTAGAAAAAAAAAGAATAATGTTTGACAGTCACTTAAAATAAAATAGAAGGGATGCCATTCAAGTAGAGGAAGGAGATTAGAGAGAGAGGGGAGGTGAGGGTAAAGGGAAGTAATGGTGAATGAAATTGATTCCATATTTGGCTTCTGTGAATTCTGCTGCTACATGGGTATGCATGTATTTCTATAAAATGCTAATGTTAGTTCCTCTGGATAAGTACTGAGGAGTGATAGAGGTGGGTCATATAGTGGTTTCAAACCTAGTTGATAAACGTCCATACTGGTTTACATAGTGGTTTAAGTAACTTACAGTCCCGCCAAGAGTATATAAGAATTTCTTTTTTTCTTGTATACTTACCAGCATTTATTATTATTTGTACTGATGATTCGACATGGAGTGAGATGAAATCTTAATGTAGTTTCAGTTTGCATTTCCCAGATTACTAAAGATGTTGGACATTTTGTTGTGTATTTTTTTGTTGGCTATTTATATATCTTCTCTGAAGAATTGCCTATTTCTTTCTTTTTTATTTGCCCATTTATGAATTGAGTTCTTTGGACTTTTTTTTTGAATTTTTTATATATTCTGATTATTGATCCTCTCTTGGAACAATAGCTGGCAAAAATTTTATCCCCTTCTATAGGCTCTCTTTTCATACACTTAATTGTTTCCTTTTTTATACAGAAGCTTTTTAACTTAGTGCCATCCCATTCTTCATGGAGAATCAGTTGCCTGAAGATAAAATACAGGGATTAATTTCTGGTACCTCTGTTGTGTTCTTTTGGTCTGTGTATCTCTTTTATGTCAACATCATGTTGTTTTGGTCACTGTGGCTTTGTAGTATATCTTGAAATCTCAGATTGGACATCTTCAGCTTTACTCTTTTTACTCATGATTGTTTTGGCTTTTGGGGGTCTTTTGTTTCCATGTGAATTTTAGGATTTTTTTTTCTAGTTCTGTGAGGGATGTCATTGTTATTTTGATGGAGAATGCTTTGAATCTGTGGATTTTTTTGGGTAATGGCCATTTTTCAATTTCTCCAGCATTTTATAATTTTCATTTTAGAGATTTTTTTATACTCCTAGTTTTATTTCTAGATATTTTATTTTTTTAAGTGGCTATTGTAAATTAGAGTGTTTATTTCTTTGCAGGGTGTCATTATTAGTATATAGAAAAGCTACTGATTTTCATATGCTGATTTTGTATCCTGCCACTTTACAGAGTCAAAGAGTCTTCTGATTAATTTTTTAGGTTTCTCCATGTGTAGAATAATATATGCAAACAGATAATTTTACTTCCTCCTCCTCCTGTTGTTGTTGTTGTTTTTGCCATGCAGGTGATTTCACCTCATGCATGCCAGGCAAGCACTGTACCACTGAGCCACATCCCCAGACCAAGTTTTTCCTTTTCTATTTATATACCTGTACTTCTTTCTCTTGCCTAATATTTCTGCTAAAATTTCTGTTACTACATTATGAAAATAGTGAGAATGTATACCCTTGTTTTGTTTTATTCCTGATCTTAGAGGAAATGTTTTTGGTTTTTCCTCATTCAATATGATATGGGCTATGGGTTTGTAATATATACTTTTATTATGTTGAGGCATGATCCTTCAAGGCCTAATTTATTCAGAGATGTTATTATGAAAAGATGTTGAATTTTATCAAAGGGTTTGTATTTGTTTATTGAGATGATCACATGACTTTTTTTTTTTTTTTTTTTTTTTTTTA
>NW_026000221.1:29735441-29737124 GCF_001458135.2 Marmota marmota marmota | reverse complement strand
GGACACAACATCTTTGTTTGTATGTGGTGCTGAGGATCGAACCCAGGCTGCACGCATGCCAGTAGAGCGCGCTACCACTTGAGCCACATCCCCAGCCCTGATCACATGACTTTTATCCATGGTTCTATTATGTGCTGTATTGCATTTATTATTTGTGTATGTGGAACCAACCATCTTCATATTCCTGGAATGAGGTCAACTTGATCATGTTGTATTATCTTTATAATGTGCCATTTAATTCAATTTGCAAGTATTTTCTTTAGGATTTTTATATATAAAATTTAAAAAGTTTTGAAAGTGTTTCACTTTGTTGTCAGGAACCTTATGCCATTTATATGGCTCTCCTTTCTGGCCATTTTTAAAGTCAATTGTTTGGCCTGGAGATGTGACAAAGAAGTTACCAAAGAAGCATGACGCTCTGGAGTCAATTCACAGCACACCCCTCCAATTTCCCCCTCACACACAAAAATAAAAATAAAAAAGAAGGAAGGAAAGAAAGAAGAGGGAGGAAGTAAGGGGGAAAGGAAAGAAAAGAGATCCAAGTTTTAATGACTCATAACTGAAGTTTGCAAATATTTAGGCCCTGATCATGGAGATGAACATTCATACTGTTATTTGGATTATAGATCAATTCTTATTGGTAAAGATGTGAATGGGAACTGGGAAAGACAGGCACAGATTCTGGGGTTGAACAGTTGAGATTCTGAAAGTCCTTTATCGTGTATATTTTAGCTTCCTGGTATGTTTTGAAAACATTCCTATCACGTGCTTTATTTATATATTTACTGCATTTGTTTTCTTCCAACAATTAAATTAGTGACAATTTTCTATATATTTAATTTTTTCATATGGTTACATTAATTTTTTTAATACCTTTATTTTGTTTATATATTTATTTATTTTTTTATATGGTACTGAGGATCGAACTCGGTGCCTCACGTGTGGAGACAAGCGCTCTACTGCTGAGCCACAACTCCAGCACCTGGTTAACATGAACCTTTAAGTTTGTTCTAAAAAACTGATGATTGGTGCACATTATTTAATCATTAATATGTCAAGAAAGTTGGCTTCTCTTGGCCTCATTTGGGAGACTTGTTTTTTTCTACAGAGTTTTGAGCTTACAGTGTTAGACCAGGACGCAAGAAAAGACCACTGACTCCAATTAAAATCAAATTAAAGCAAGCTTATTATTTCGACTGGCCGGGCTGCCTCTCCCTCCCAAAACGGCGGGAACAAGACAGCACCCTAGCTTTCCTACAGCCCAGCTTTATAGCCCAGAAAGTTACACAAAGGGGGGTTACAGATAACAGAACTCTGACAAGCATCACACTAATGGTAGTTTACATTTTTTGCTGGCCCCAACATCAGAATTTATGAGGACCAATAGAGCCTCAGAGAGGGTCATTGTCTGGCCAGGGAAGGCCAAGATTTTTGAGGCGTCACTAAATTTTCAGAGAGGGCTGCTATCTGGTCAGAGAGCCAGGCATGGGTGAGTTCAAGGCACGGGCAGGCATTCCAAGCAGGTTCAGAATTTGCAGTAATTCATAGTAAAGCCGAAATTATCTTTTCATGGCTTTGTGGTGAGATGCCCAATTTTAAGAAAAGATCAGGTTGGGTCTATCAACAGGGCAACTTTTTCATATATATATATATATATATATATATATATATATATATATATAA
>NW_026000221.1:29721266-29735197 GCF_001458135.2 Marmota marmota marmota | reverse complement strand
ATATATATATATATATATATATATATATATATATATATATATAAAATTTACATCCAAAATTTTAATGTCATCTGATTAGGATGATCTTATTCTCATCTTTTAAAATTTTTCCTCTGTCTTCTATATGTTCCCTTTATGAATTTTCATCTGTGCAAATAAATGACATTTGTGTGGTTCTGACTCTTCGAAAATGAAGGGCAAGAAACTAAGCCTCTAAATTTACTGTGACCTTTGATTTAAATTTTTTTGTTTGTTTATTTGTTTTGAGGTAATGGGATTGAGCCCTGGGCCTGGCAAGTGCTCTACCTCAGTCCTATTTGTTTATATTTTGAGATAGGGTCTTGCAAGTTGCCCAAGGTTGCCCTTGAGTTTGTAACTCTATGCCCAAGGTTCCTGAGTAACTGGAGTTATAGGCATGTATCACCATACCCAGTGTAAGTGTTGCACTGTTAAGTATTTACTGATGTATTTTGAAGATGAAAATTTTGACATTTCAAGTAATATTCTGTCTCTACTAGTCTCTGTGTGTTTGCCTTTCTCGTGTATTCTTATTACATTTTCATTTTCTCCCAATAGTTAATCAGATCTTTTCTGTCTAATAGATCTTGCTATCTTAATGTAGGTGACCTTATTATTTCCTTCTTTCTTGAGCAAAAATAATATATTTTAAACATGTTGAACAGCAGAGCATCCTATGGCCAAATGATTCCCAAACCTACCACTGTTAGACTCGGACTAGTTTGGTGCTAAGGATTTGATTAAGTGGCCTCATCTGGAAATATCTAGTGAGAAACTTTTGCCACATGTAGGAAATAGAGCCTTGCTCCACTGGCTGGCCTTTTTCTGAACTCAGCAAACTTTCATGTTTTCAAATAACATTTAAAAATGTGTCATTTTTTTTAAAATGTTATTTAAAAATCTTGTCCAAACATAATTTTATTTGATATTGTGGCAAGTACTGTTAGAGACCATTAATCATTTTCTATTATGTTTTTCCTGCTTTGATGGGAATTTTTTCCATTCAAATGAAAGAAAATTGAAATTAAATTAAAAACCTTTAAAAATACTGCTTATATATGTATGTTAATTTAACTTTCACTTATGTTAAACAGTTTTTGAGTGGTCTGCTGATAAAAAGGAGTTTCCATGCTAAATATTTTCAATATAGTCATTTTTAAAAAGATCTTTTTAAAAAAATTATATATTTGTAGGGTAATTATCTTTGCTTTGTAAAATCTTTTTATATGAGTTTTTATCTGTTGTTTATGTCAGTTCAGAGATCCTCTTGTTTGGTTATGTTATCTTGTTTTCATGGAAATGCACAATGAAGCCCAATTAATTTGTTATACCCACTTAATTCCAGTTCTCACTAGACTTGTAGCTTTGATGATAATCATCTGCTCAGTGACTGCAAGGATAAAAAAACTCCTATCCAGATGTAAACTTAATTATTTTAATTTGAAGGAATAAAAAACTGAGGATTAGAATTTATCAGTGGACTTTTCCTACTATTTTACTGTATGATATTAACATTTATACCTAAATCTAGACTAAATTTAAGCCTTTCGTTTTTATTCTATATTTAAAATGTTTCTTGACTATTTCTTCCTTTGGCGTCCCTGCAATTATTGTCTTAAATCAGTGCCAAAAATGATTATATTGACCAAAATTGGACTCTTGTGCCTAGGGCTCAACACCTTTCTGAGAATCCTTTACTAGTGCAGACTTAATCTTTCTAAAGTTTGTATTATATGACATCCCATTGGCTCTCCATTATCTAAAGGATAAAATACACACCTAAAATCTTGTTGAGAGCCACAGTTAAGTCGGAATGACGCCTGGCTTTTTGCCAGAGGGAATGGTTTAAAGGTGACACTGGAATAGGGCGGCTCCGGGATTAGGGCAGATCCTGCTGCCTTGGGCGCCTGCTACTTTGGAGTTCTGGTTGAGTTCTCAAGGGGTTCCAGGAGAATTGGCCCTTGGAGCCCGGTGGAGGGAGAGTGTTCCCAGGAAGTGTGTGTGTAGAGTGCCGGTGAGAGTTCAGGAATAAAGAGTTGCTGTTTGAACCTACAAGGCTTTGTGGTGGCTCGGTTATTTGTGCCCAGCCAGACTGCGGCAAAATATGCTATTCCACATCTCCCATTGTTAGACTTCTGGATCTCTTTCCATCTTCCTTTCCTACTTAGATTCTCTGCTGCAGCATCATTAATCTATCTGTAGCTCCCAGATCATTCTTTCTGAGTTCTGTGTCTTTATCATGAGATTCCGTCTGTATTAAGTAGCCTTTCTCTATAAATTCAGTTATTCCGTTCCAGTGATCTCTTGTCTTCACATATTTTTTGACAACTTCCTTCTCTGCATCTTAGGTTTCAATTAATTGCTCTACCAGTTCCCATGGCACTTCATACATGCTTCTTTTACCTCTGATGTCACTGCATTGCTATTGGCTAACTGTATATTTGTCTCCTTTAGTAGGCCATGAAATCCTTCAGGTCAGGGTGTAGATCTGTTGCAGTTTTGTGTTAATGGTGCCTGTTACAAGGCTTAGTGTAAGCGACTCAAAGATAGATAAGCATAAAAGTTCAATGAATTAAGGAATCATGCTATATGAATTGATGCAGTTTGTACAGAATTAAATTTTCTGCTCTATTGTCTAATTATTTTAATTTTTTATTCGGTGAGTTTATTTTCCTGAATTTTTTGAATGAGAACATATTTATAGTGAAAAAATATTTCTCCCATTTGGAGAAAAAGCTTCAGAATTAAGGTTCAAGAAACAAATATAAGATATTAAGCAAAATAATGACTAAAGTGTATAATAACTTTAGGACTTCGTGAAAGCACTCTTGACCTCTCTTTTAAACTGTGGACCGTATCTCCATGGCCAAAATGCATGCCTCTGTTGACTTTTTCCCTGTGCTTAAAAATAGTCACCATGTACTGGGGTTTTCTTTCCCTGCAGGGAGAATCGAAGAAATCACATAGATTATTCATCCATTTGAAAAAGTTAAAATTCTGTTCATGTGTTTGTATTCAGTCTTGTGTATTGATAATTGCCTATAAGTGTGGCATTCTTAGGTGAGTTATACTAAAAAAAAGTAATATCTTTGTCCAGGACAAATAGACCAAAATAATGAATGTAAATTTTAAAAATATATCAAACCTGTGAACGGGAAGTCTGGAGATTTTGTTTCTGGTATTGGTTCTGCTTTTACCTAGCTCTGAATTCTTCAGCAAATTGTGGATTTCTTTGATAAAACAAGGGGCTTAGACCAGATGCTTGTTACATTCATTTCTGCTTTAAAATATTAGGACAATAATTATTGACTGTCAGGAGAGTCAGGGGAGAGTGTATGGTTAGGGTTTTATAGCCTAGGGTGTGTGGTTGTATGGGAGATTTTGCAAGATGGGGAACTGGTTGGGATTGTGCAGAGTTGAGTTGATGAGGTGATTTGTCTTTGGATTTGTCTGTACAGCGATGCAATGTCCTTGAAGCAAGCTGTTCTGGTTGGTTGTGGTCTGACTTACTTGGGATTGTATAGTTGCATTGTCCTTATAAAACTAAGCGGTTATTTGATTTTGATCTTCAACTTCTTTAACACCTTTTATTCTTTTTGTCTTTCCTCTCCTCATGTCAGTTTTCGGCAGACACAACATCTTTGTTTGTATGTGGTGCTGAGGATCGAACCCAGGCCGCACGCATGCCAGGCGAGAGCGTTACCACTTGAGCCACATCCTCAGCCCCTGCATCCCTTTTCTTATTGGGTATAACCCCACAGTTACTAAGTACAACTTGAATGTTTCTTGCAGTCAGTGTCCACCAATATGATTCTCTGCTTCTGATGGTTCGCTGGTCTACTCCAGTGCCTGATTTAGATTTACATGGCTCACATCCTTTTACCCAACTGAACCCAGTTTAGGGCGTCTGTTTTAAACCATTGCTGTACATGAATAACGTTAAGTTGAATGTGATATGACTGTACATCACATCTCTTTCCTGTCTCTTCATCACACAAGCCCATGATTACAGTAATTACATTTGGTGATCCCTTCTATGTTCAGATCACCATGCAGTTCCCTTTTCAAATGGGAAGTCTGTGAAGTGTAATGTCTTACCTCCAAATTCAGAGAGTTGCCTAGCTAATTGAGTGAAATGAGAGGCATTTTCAGCAGTAGAAGTTAAGGTGATCCTCAACCTCCACAGTCCAGTTTCTTTTTCCACAAGTATTCCTTTGAGAAACTGAAGTGCTGATTGCTTGAAGGTCTTTTGGGGGCCTCTTGGTAGTAGAGGTGGGTAGGATTCCTTTTAGCTTCTTTTATGTCTCATGTAACTTATTTAAAACAAAATGATGCCAGTCATTACTGTTTGGGAAGACGTTTTTCTGTAAGAGATTTACCAGTCTTATAAAATGAACATAAAAGTTAGGGTAGATGGTAATTTTCTTTGAAAAGTAAAAGCAGCAGCAAGTAGCCTTCAAATCAGCTACAAAACACTTAACAAGTTCAAGAGTGATTTTCATTATAGTTTCATGTTATAGAAATAGTTTAGTGTCATTTGCAGTAGTATAAGCTGAATACCTTAAATATTCATTCATGACTCTAGTTTTCTTTTTAATTTTTTGCTATGATAAAATCCCTATAACTAAATTATAATGCAAATTAAAATAAAGCAGAATTTTAATAGATTCAGTGTTCACCCGGAATCACATTCTTGCAGTTTTATATTGCATAAAAAACTAATAGTCCATAAAAAAAGTTAAGCTACACACAGAAGAGACATGAAACATTTAAGCCAAACTAGATCCTCTGAATAGTGTATTGTGTGATGAATTAGAACTTAAAGAATGTCTATTTTAGTATTCTAGTTCTCTAATTTTAAATGTATGTATAAAAAGTGAATTAATTTACATTTTAATGTCTGTATTATACAATGTGTAATGGTCACAGCAGACTAGTTACATTTCTATCTCTTTAAACTTATTTATTTAATAATTTAAAAAATTTTTAATTGAGACATTAAAACATAAAAATTTTGCATATTCTCAGTACCATGTGATGTTTCAGTCATTCTGCACTTCTTGAGAGACTTGATTTCACTTGCCAAAATCTTGAGTTTGCTTTGTGTCTTCCTTTTCTGTTGACTGTTGGCTGTAGCTAGATTTGGAGGATGTTAGTGACTTGTTAGTGAAATGAAGGTTAGCTCTGAATAATCATTCTTCAGAAGTCATTCATTTTGGTTATAAATTTTGCTTGAAGATCTGTTAGTATCATCCCTGTGTAGTACAGGGTCATATTTTAGTGGAACTTTCCTCCCTCTTTCATGCTTCTGTGAATGTTGTTAGACAAAGTGCTTATAGCTCCTATACTAACCCAGGCTGCTTTAATATCACATTTACTCCACTTAATTATCTTTTTCTCTTTCTTAAAAATTACCAGTTATTTGATTTGCTGATTTAAGAATCATTATGTGGGCCATCCATCCTTGCACTGAACAAAAAGAATCTGATGTTAAATTGACAAAGCTAATTAATCAAGAGTTCTTGATTTCCAATTTTGTGCCCAGTCTTGTCCTGAGTGTGAGAGATGACAGAGTATAAGGTGGGGAAGGAAGGACAGTTAGTATTTGATATGCATGCTGTTTTAAATAAATGTTTTACTTAAAATATTTTAACTTTCACACCTACCCCATGAGGTTATATAATTTCCCCCCACTTTTCAGTTGAGAAGTCCTAGCTCAGGTAGAGCCAAGGTCCTGAAAGTTACTAAATGATTTGGCTGTGATTGTAACCCAGTTGTTTTTTTTTCTTCTTTTCTTCTTTTCAAAACTCATGTTCTTTCCATAGCCTGTTAGGTATTAAGACAATCTTCCTCAAGGAAATTGTGATTGAAATTTACTTGATTGAAACTTAGAATAATCTTATTCACCTAAAAGTGAAAATTGGCTTGTAAAATACGTGACTTGGGTTCTGTAGAAGAAAGCTTGAAATAGCTAATGATTGTGTGGTAAGTGGGTTTTTGAAAAAGGCAGTTCCTTATAATAGACCTTCAGCACAGCATTGGAACAAATTGTTAAAGACTAAAGGTTAAATAGAAGTAGAGTCTAGGAAAGATGAATGCCATCTCCTCCCTGCTTTATTTGGTCTGTGTTCTACTTCACTATATTTTGAGGTGAGGAAAATTAACTAGCTATTAGTTACCTATAGTTTGGATCTGGAATTTCCCTCAAAGGCCCATGTATTAAAGGCTTGGTCACCAGCCTGTGGTGCTGTTGGGAGATATAACCTTTGGTAGGTTGAACCTAGTGGAAGGAAGTTGGGTCATTAGGAAACTGCCCTTGAAGAGGTTGTTAGGACACTGATATCTTCCTCAGTCTTTGCTTCCTGCCCATCAGGAGGTGAACAGGCCTCTTTAGTTATATGCCCCCTCCATTATGTCCTGTGCTAGCACAGGCCCAAAACAACAGGGTCAAGTGTACATTGATTGAAGACTCAGAAACTGAAAGCCAAAATAAACCTTTCCTTCTTTTAAATTGATTGGTCATGTCAGGATTTTAATACAGCAACAGAAACTTGATTGATAAACCTACAAACTTTATACTGTCTTTCAGAAGTATTTCTACTTTTATTTTGTTTATGAACATTTTAATTTATGGACAGTTTATTATACAGTACAATTGAACCTAAACTATTTTGCTAATTCATAGCTTATAGTGTTTTTTCAAAATATTAATATTCAAGGCTTCCTCTCATCATATCTACTCTACAATATATCAGGACAATTTTTAATTAGTAGTAATACCATTCATATTTAATGCACTGTTGAATTTTGCCAAGACAAGAATATAGAATAGGCATCATCAAAGTGTAAATGATAAATGGAAATGGTTCAAGTCCTTTTTTTTGAAGTGCCAAATGACTTGAAAGCGTTATTTCTGTGGAATAAAATAGGACACAGCAAAATGCCTTCATCACAGTTTTATCACTACAATAACAGAAGACATAATAAAATTAAATAGTTCTTATAAAGATTGAGGATGCTTTATAGAAAAGTTCTTTTCCTTTCCATGTAATTCAGTTAATAGTGAACTAAGACTATCATTTAAGTCTTAGAAGTTTGGAATTTAAATTATTCACCTGTAAGTATGAAATAATGACCTTTAGTTTCTCTTGCAAAATCTTATATGTGCAGATTTTATTATTTTTTTATAAAGCAATCCACTTTATAAGGCTACATGTGTATATTCTAGTGATGGTGCCATTGTTCAAATCATTTTTTAATCATCTCCTTTTGTGATTTCACTCATATCCCTTTTTATATGCAATAGAAAAACAGAATAGGATAGATGAATAGAAGAGAATAAGTTGAATTTATTGTCACAGTTTACTTATTAATGAGAGTCTTACTTCATCTGCCTTGACTAATCAGCTTATTCATTGCAGCTGATTCTTAGGAACTTTTGGCAATGTTCAGACATTAGAGGATGGTAATTTTATTTGTTCAATAAATATTTGTTAAGCACTCACTGTGTGCCAGCCCCTTTTGGCACCAGGGTTAATACAATGAATAAAACAATCAAGATTGAAAACATTAAATAACTTTTTATACTTCTGAATGCATTTTTTTCCTCAAAAGGAGTTCTTAAAACTTTTGGGAGATTAAAGTTGTTGGAATGTGACTTTGATCTCACAGAAATCATGCAAAATCATAATACATTATGGGGAGGTATTCTACTGGACTATAAATAAGAGAAGAAAATGAAATAGCTAATTGAGTGATTGGTATTCATAAGGTCAACATGTGAAACATCAACTGGATTTAATATCCTTAAATAGATTTTATGGGCCATGCTCCTTCTCTAAAGGTCACTGTAAGAACTTAATACCTTTTTATTAAAAATAAAATGGGAATGGTGGAATGGCCTTTTCACATCTTATTTGGATAAGTTGAATTAGCAAATTTTACTCCCTTTTTATAAAATTGTGTTATTCATATTTGCCAGTTCATACTTTATGTTTAAAATGTTTCTTAGCCAGCTTATTGTCTTCCATAGAGAACATACAATTAAAATCTTGAAGGCTCAAATTAACTCTAATAATAGAGTCATTAAGTAAGTAGAGGTATGTATGTGAGTATATACACATATACATATTTTGGAGCAGTCTACTGTTTAAGGCAGAAAATGAAAGCATGAATTAAGGACTCTTAACTCTTCTCAGTAAAGCATTTTTTTGTGATGCTTTATAGTATAAGGAAAGGAACACTCCAACAGTTCTTTTTAGAGAGCCCTGTGTTCAAATTTAGACTGCCATTTATTAACTTCTGTGTGCCTCAAGTTAATAACAATCTCAGAGCTTGGTAATAATTTTGAAATGGGATCATGTGTATAAAATATCTTGTACAATATATAGTGGATAGGCATGAGATTTCCCGTTTTTAAAAATTACTCAAGTATTGATAAATATCTTATTATATAATATTTAAATATAAATATATGGAGTAAAAATTCCACTCTTCTTAAATAACTTTTTCTACAGAAATTGTGCAAAATCATAATACGTTATGGAGAAGTACTCTACTGGACTATAAATAAGAGAAGAAAATGAAATAGCTAATTGAGTGATTGGTATTCATAAGGTCATCATGGGAATGGTGGAATGGCCTTTTCACATCTTATTTGGATAAGTTGAATTGGCAAATTTTACTTCCTTTTTATAAAATTGTGTTATTCATATTTACCAGTTCATACTTTATGTTTAAAATGTTTCTTACCCAGCTTATTCTCTTCTGTAGACAACATGAAATTGAAATCTTGAAGGCTCAAATTAACTCTAGTGGATTTAATATCCTTAAATAGATTTTAGTGATAATCATTTTTAACAATTTTTTGTGTATCCTTCTTGGGCTGTTGAATGTATTTAGTTATCTGTGCCTTTGTAAACATTATACAGAGTTATTATTGCTTAGTTTTGCAACACATGGAGCCAAGCTGTACATATCTTACTCTGTAATATTATACATTTTCACAGTTTTTTTTATCTTTCATGATATTACATATACATCTATTGCATTCCTTTAGCCATTTTACGGTAACTTCATTGAAGAGAGAAGTATCATAATTTATTCCCCTATTGAAGATATGCTCTTTATTGTTTTAAATTTCTGTGCATGGTGGAATTAAATAGAAAAGAAAATGAGTTTAAGCTTTTTTTCTCAAGTCATCTGTAGTATATTCAAATTATTTAACTCTAAAAGTTAACATGCTTTCATTGTAAAGTGAATAAGATGAGTTTTCTAATTTGTCTAATCGTAGAAATCTTGCTGAGGAGATCGTACTTCATCATTAAATCAGAGATGTCAGTGGTGAAGTAGGAGGACAGGACGTAACTTCTGAGAATAAATTTATAAACTGGATAACAAGTTCTTGAAGTGTATTTTTGTTAGCTTCTCTCCTTTTCCCTCTTTCCTACCAAAGGTTTAAGGTCACCTACTGTGTCACTGAATACACCTGTTATTGATCAACTTCCAATGCAGCATGCAGATAACACACTAAAATAATAGTAAAAATCAAATGTATTGTGAGAAGAGCTGTCATTAAGGTATTTACTAAAAGTTTTTAGAATACAGATGATTGTGGGAATTCAAGAAGACCTCCCCATAATCATGTAATTCACTCAATTTAATAAATATTCCTTCTGAACTTAATATGTGCCAGCATTAGGGATACAAATTTGAGGATGTAGTAGAGTAACTTGTTCCTTCTCTTGCAGTATTCTTCTAGTTTATATCAGGGGAAGAACAAAGGGGAATTTTAAAATGAACTGCCCCTCTGAAGTTAGTGAAATAATTTAAATTTCAAAGTTGCTTGAAAATACATAATATTTAGATATATCAGATAAACAATTATTGTTCTTTGGGAACCCTTGCTATCTTCAAGGCTCAAAAATTAATATTTTAATAATTTATTGATAAGCTAAGATATGGTTTGTATATATACTGTATTTTTATGTTTATATGTCAAGCTTTGTTTCTTTTGCTTTTTCATACCTACTCTTGTCAATACCCATACCTACTTTGTCTATACCCTTCCTTTCCTCTTTACCGTTCTTTATTCATATGTGAGTACAGGGAATATATAATTCCATGAAATTATGGGACTATTTAATCCTGTGCAGTAGGCATACTCCCATTAGGTAATGGAGAAGAGTCTAAAGTTGGATTCATTAGAATTGGTGAATTTCAACTTACTCTGTTCTCAAAGTTAGATAATCATTAATAAAACACATATAGGAGATTCTGGTTGATTTTTTTTTTTTTCTTTGAGCTCATATCCTTCTACATTCAAAAAGTTTGTATATTTTTCAGCTAGAACCCAAGACCCAAACAAATGTGAAAACATATTGTTGGTATTTTAATTTCAAATGACAATATCCAATATTGAGTAATATATAAAGTGCTTTTTAAAATCAATACATGAGAATTTTTGCAGACATTAATGCAATTATATAAAAGTTCTGTTATTGTTAAAGCTATTCGTAAATATCATCTGCCTAAATTTGTTCTATCTGTGAGAAAACATAAGTTGGCTAAATGCTACATTATTAGTTACTTGAGGTTTTTATGTGGCTTTTGGGAATTAAGTTTTATTATTTCAAGAGGAAATGGTCTTTTTTGAATCCTGTAACTTGGGATGTTCTTTCCTTATGACTTAGCATAAAATATTCAATATTTTATAACCTGGAAAAGTTTTATAACCTAAAAAATGGACCATTACAAACTTCTTAAAAATTATGGAATACATTACTTGTTCTAAAATCAGTTTAGAAAACAAATTTCCAATAAACTAAATATCTAAGTGTAAAATTTTATTTTTTACATTAAAAACAAGAAACAACAGAAAACTGAGATGACTGTATATATATGGCAGGATTGTCAAAAAACATTTGAAAAAGGAAAATTAGAACTAAATGAAAAAAAACTTGATTTTTGACTGTTAATATTGGTTTCCTTGGAAATCTCAAGGAAAATGTTTCAAATCGAATACTAAATAAACACTATACAAAGAATTCCTAGAAATTTATATCAAAAAGACAACAATCAACAATAGCAAATAACAAAAGGATGTAGACAATTCACAGAAGAGCAAATTGTGATGTCCAATTCGTAAGGATTCTCAAACTCACTGATAGTATGAAAAAAGAAGTTAAGTAGAACCTGTTCTTTTGGTGCTGGATATTGAACTCAGGCCCTTGTTCATGCTAAGTTCATGTTTTACCACTTAGTTACATGGACTTCCCCCAACCCCTAGATAAGTTTTTAAAGGAACAGAATATGCACTTTTTTGGCATTTGAAATATTCATTTGCTATTATTTTGTAAAAATTACACTTACTTAATTTAATAGTGCTTTTGGATATTTAGACTAGAGGTAGACAAATTTCCCTATACAGATAATAAATATTTTAGGGTTTTTTGAATATGTGTTTTTTTGTCACAGATGCTCAATTTTATATTACATCACTGAATATACAAAACTGGGAAAATATGTGTTGTAATGTGCTTATATATGGTATTTTCAATGTATAGACATCTAGGTGAAAATAAGTATAGGTAAAAGTAAATCGTAGTGAAATAACTAGGAAGTGGTGAGTCTTCATTACTTTTGTTTTTGATGATTTTTAAATTGGAAGTTTATAAAATTTAATGTTCAATAATGGTTGTGTTGACAGCCAGCTCCCCAAATTCCTGGAAACTTAATAATTGTGCTCTCTCCAGTTGGTACTAGTTGACTCCAGCAAATCATTGTATATAAGCAATATTGTTTATAGTGGCAAGAACAGGAAACAAATTATATTCCTACTGATAGGTACTAATTATTGTTCTATCTCTGCACCATGGAATGTGAAGTGGCTGTTAGGAAGAACCATTGCCTTGAAGTGATTCTCACATGTTGTTAAACAAGAGTTACAAAGTACAAGGATCAGCCCTATATCATGATCCCATTTTTAGAAAACTGGCAACAACACAGTACCCTCATTTATGCACATGTGTTTGATTATAATTATATAGACATCAACAAAAATGTGGTTACATTGGAATGAGAACATGGGTAGTGGTGATGTAAAGGACAAAAGGATTATTGTCTGATTAAAAATAGCATATATGTTATGATTGTATGTGTGGTAAATTTTGTATTTCTAAAAATGCCTTAGAGGAATGCAACAGAATGTTAATGATAACTGTTTCAGAGTGATTGAATGTGGTCCTTTTTTAAAAATCTGAAATTATTTTAATTGAGGAAGAAAAATCAGAATATTATTGTCAAAAGGATTTAGATTTATAATAAAATTTTCTATTTTGTGAAAGGACACTCTTGGTTCAGTTTGTAAATAAAGTTGTTAGTGATATATCCTTTCTTTACCTAGACCTTTTCATGAACTTCGCTTCCAAAATTTAAGATTTAAACATTTTCTTGTTTTACAACTCTGAGTACTAAATATGATTGCATCTATGTACATGTTTATAGTTTTATGCCCATCCAGATTTCAAATAATAATTCATTATTTGAAATGCTAATATTTTCAAGGTTGCAAGGCAGATGTCCCCTGTTCTTTTAGCCCTACAAGGGAACTGAATTTTCTTGTCATTTATATTTTAAAATATTCTATCTCTCTACCTTCTACTATTTTTTACTCAAAACCTTAGCCTGCCATTGCCCTATAAACCTTAGTATCCTGCCAAATATATGATCCAGAATCTTATGAATATGTATAAATTAATTGAATGAATAAGTAAAATATTTGTCTTTTTACTATATATGGAGAAACAAAATAAAGCTACTCCAAGGATCATAAAACTCTTGATGAATAAACATTTTTGAATGTGTTAAACAGCTTTGAATCATATAATAGAAAGTATGGCCAAAATAATAGACTATTGCTTTCATAGTAGTTTGCTCAACAGTTTTCTTTTAGAAGATTTCTTCTTAAAAAATCTTTTTTATTCTTTTAATATTTATTGTTTGAATTACCAGTGCAATTTGTGACTTCTGAAGAACTACTTCATAATTCTTAGCAACCTTCTTTGTGTTTCATAGTACACATTCACAAAGTTTATGCTTTTTTTAGTTTATACTCTTTCTTAATGTTCTTAAGGGTTCATGGAAATGCCTTAGGAAAGAACTTCTTTAATCTGCTTGTTAGTAAATAGCTCTTCCCTACTTCAAAATAAAGTTGTAATATTTCTCTTCAACTTCTGCCTATTGTTTTTTTCTGATTTCTCTATATCTCCTTGAAAATAATGTGTTGTTAAATGAATAGTATACAGGTTATGTTATTCTAATACAAAGGCAGTTAATAAGTAAAAAATCATATTGAAATGTTTAAATTCATTTTAAAAACTTAATTAATAAGGTTTTTTTTTAACTTTGTTCTGTTTGGACATAAACATAATTAAAGTAGAAAAAGAATAGAAATGAAAAATGTACACATAAAATATTTATTTCGTTTTAAACCTAGATCATTTATTAGAATTTCCTGTGGGTTTTTATTTTATTTTATTTTATTTTTAATTTTTATTGTTGGTTGTTCAAAACATTACATAGTTCTTGACATATCATATTTCACACTTTGATTCAAGTGGGTTATGAACTCCCATTTTTACCCCATATACAGATTCCAGAATCACATCAGTTACACATCCACTGATTTACATATTGCCATACTAGTGTCTGTTGTATTCTGCTGCCTTTCCTATCCTCTACTATCCCCCCTTCCCTCCCCTCCCCTCCCCGCTTCTCTCTCTACCCCATCTACTGTAATTCATTTCTCCCCCTTGTTTTTTTTTTTTTCCCTTTCCCCTCACTTCCTCTTGTATGTAATTTTGTATAACCCTGAGGGTCTCCTTCCATTTCCATGCAATTTCCCTTCTCTCTCC
>NW_026000221.1:29661358-29718785 GCF_001458135.2 Marmota marmota marmota | reverse complement strand
AGAGGTGTGTTAAAGTCTCCCATGATTATTGTATGGTGGTCTATTAGACTCTTGAACTTGAGAAGAGTTTGTTTGATGAACATAGCTGCATCATTTTTTGGAGCATATATATTTATGATTGTTATGTCTTGTTGGTGTATGGTTCCCTTGAGCAGTATGTAGTGTCCCCCTTTATCCATTTTGATTAACTTTGGCTTGAAATCTATTTTATTTGATATGAGTATGGACACTCTGCTTGTTTCCGAAGTCCATATGAGTGATATGATTTTTCCCAACCATTCACGTTCAGTCATTGTATGTCTTTTCCTATCAAATGCATCTCCTGTAGGCAGCATATTGTTGGATCTTTTTTTTTTTTGATCCATTCTACTAGCCTGTGTCTCTTAATTGGTGAGTTTAAGCCATTAACATTTAGGGTTATTATTGAGATATGGATTGTTCTTCCAGCCATATTTGTTTATTTCTGTTACTTAACATGGTTTGTTTTTCCTCTTTGATTATTTTTCCCCTTTACTGTACTACCTTCCACTGTTGGTTTTCATTGTTATTTTCCATTTCCTCTTCCTGTAATGTTTTGCCGAGGATGTTTTGAAGAGATGGTTTTCTAGCTGCAAATTCTTTTAACTTTTGTTTATCGTGAAAGGTTTTAATTTCCTCTTCCATCCTGAAGCTTAATTTCGCTGGATACACAATTCTTTATTGGAACCCATTTTCTTTCAGCATTTGAAATATGTTGTTCCAGGGTCTTCTAGCTTTCAGAGTCTGTGTTGAAAGATCAGCTGTTATCCTGATTGGTTTACCCCTAAATGTAATCTGCTTCCTTTCTCTTGAAGCTTTTAGAATTCTCTCCTTATTCTGTATGTTGGGCATCTTCATTATAATATGTCTAGGTGTGGATCTCTTATGATTTTGCACATTCGGCGTCCTGTAGGCTTCTAGGATTTGGGATTCTGTCTCATTCTTCAAGTCTGGGAAGTTTTCTCGTAGTATTTCGTTGAACAGATTGCTCATTCCTTTGGTTTGGACCTGTATACCTTCCAGTATCCCAATGACTCTTAAGTTTGGTCTCTTTATGTTATCCCAAATTTCTTGGATGTTCTGCTCATGGTTTCTTAACAGTCTCACTGAGCTGTTTATGTTCTTTTCCAGTTGAAATACTTTGTCTTCATTGTCTGATGTTCTATCTTCTAAGTGTTCTACTCTGCTGGTAGTATTCTCATTTGAGTTTTTAAGTTGGTTTATTGCTTCCTGCATTTCTAGGATTTCTGTTTCTTTCTTTTTTATAACCTCTATCTCCCTATGTAGTTGATCTTTTGCTTCTTGGATTTGTTTATGTAACTCATTGTTGAAGTGATCTTTCATTGTCTGATTTTGCTGTCTAATGTCTTCCTTGAGACTCCAGATCATCTGAAGCGTGTAAATCTTGAATTCTTTATCTGACATTCCATCTGCGGCAGCTGTTACCTCTTCTAAAGTTGAGTTGACCTGCACAGCTTGTGGTTCTTTCTTTCCTTGTCTTTTCATACTGCTCGCGTTTCTTTCTGCTTGGTGAAACTGTTGTGTTATTGAATTTTCCCCCTATATATTTATATTGCTCTTGTATAGTTGCAAATTCTTCCTTACAGTGGTGGGGTGGCGGCTGTGCTCCTCCTCCAATTGGGGTGATCTGTCTATCTCACCGGCGGGCCGCTGGGACCCTTCTCCAGGTCGCGTGGTCTGCCTACCTTGTGGGCAACGGCTGGGCCCCTCTTCCAATAGAGATGATCTGTCTACGACGCTGGCAGGCCGCTGGGCCTGTTCTCCAGGTTGCAGGTCTGCCTACCTTGAAGGTGTAGGTGGTCTTTCAATTAGGCCGGTGTGCCGCCAGGCCCCTTCTCCGGGACGCGCGGTCTGCCTACCTTGTGGGCGGCAGCTGGGACCTTCCTCCAATTGGGGCAATGTGTCTACCACGCCGGCAGGCCGCTGGGCCTGCTCCGCTGGTCGGTCACAGGTCTGCCTACCTTGCAGGCGCGGGAGGCGGCTCTGCTCCGCCCCTCCTCCAATTGGGGCGATGTGCGGGCCGCTGAGCCTGCTCCGCCGGTCGGTCGCAGGTCCCACCTTGCAGGCGTGGGAGGCATCTCTGCTCTGCACCTCCTCCAATTGGGGCGATGTGTTTACCACGCCGGCAGGCCGATGGGCCTGCTCCGCTGGTTGGTCGCAGGTCTGCCCACCTTGCTGGCGCAGGAGGCGGCTCTGCTCCACCCCTCCTCCAATCGGGGCCATGTGTCTACCACGCCGGCAGGCCGCTGGGCCTTCTCCGCTGGTCGGTCGCAGGTCTGCCTATCTTGCAGACACGGGCAGTGGCTCTGCTCCGCCACTCCTCCAATTGGGACGATGTGTCTCGCATTTTTATTTTATCTTTTAAATTTTTGTTGGCAGTGCAGTGCTTTCTTCTTCATGTTTTTATTTGTATTGAAACTTCCTAGATGTTGAATTCTTATATACAATTGATACCATTAATTACTTGTTATTTGACATCCAGATTTTTGGTGATATTCACTATAAGTTGCATGGAACATCTTTGCTTAATTTCATGTAGTTACTGAAGAAGCAGTACAGTGGTGATCACTAAAATGTTAACATATATTTAACCAAGCTATTCTTAACTCAGCATGGTCGTTCTTTGAATATTAGGGAGATGTAAAGATAATCGTAATTTTCAGTGAATCAGATGATTTAAATTTTATACTTTCTGCTCTACTTTGTACATCCCCCTCCCACCTACCCCCTATTTTTTTTCTCGGTGGTGGGGATTATACCAAGGCCTAGTACATGCTAGGCAGTTACCCTATCACGGAATTATGTCTCTAGCTCTCTTACCTCTTACTGAATAGGTATTTTCTTGAGAAGTATGATTTTCTTTTTGTTTGTTGTTGTTTTCTATTAAAAAAAAAAAATCCATTGGTAATTTTTTTTTTTTTTTTGAGGAAAATTAGATGACAGAATCATTGTAGTTCTACTGAACATGTTCTTGCCACTCTTTCCAACATTAGGATGTTAGAATCCTCCATCTTGAGTCCTTATTTGAGAACTTATATTTGGTTAATGGAAAAATAGGATTGTATTTTATTCAAGATGTTCAATCATCACACTTTCTTGGATGAAGTACATTTGTCGTGTACTTTCCCTCTACAAATTTAGCATGATGGTACCTGGCTCTGGAGCAAGGGAGCAGCAGTTTTCTTTCCTAATGTTTTCTAGAACTTCTTAATCTAAACTGATTAGAAAGCAGGAAACAATGTTGGTTTTCTGACTTCCCTCACCCTACAGATAAGAAGTCAGTAAAAAAAAAAAAAAAAAAAAAGNTGGTAGCATGAGGAGAAGCTCTTGCCATAATACATGCTGTCAAGAGATGATTGCTGTCATGTACAACTCTCTCTCTCCTCATATTTAAGAAACTTAAATTAATCATCACCTTCTTTGGGAATATCAAATGTGATGAAATTTCTCTAGTTTATTTTTGGAAGTATTTCTGAAACTGTGACTTAACAAGATATGCTCAAGAACCAATGGGAGCTGAGAGCTAAGAATCTAGAAATCAAATTTTATCAGCTTTAAAGTATTTTAGTCTTGGGCTGGGATTGTGGCTCAGCGGTAGAGCCCTTGCCCAGCAAGGGCATTGTGTTGTGTCCATCTACACCTAAAAAAATAAATAAATAAATATTAAAAAAATATTTTAGTCCATTTTGTCTTAGATGTAAAAGCACTAGTAACAAATATTTTTTCAATCTAAAACCATGATTTAAAAGTATCATTCAAAATCAATTCACCTATTTTGGTAATGCAGATTGATTTTAATTTTGATTATTTGATTTCATATGAACATGTATTATCCATAATCCATATTATTTACCTAACTATAATGAAAGTGTATATTCAAATTGATGACTTTATTTTTCATAAGTAAGGCAAAATACTATGTCTGCTAATAGAGATTTAAAATAAAAACAAAAGTATTATTCACTCACAATCCTTCTCTCCTGCAAAAGTGTCCCCTTTAATTTTTTTTTTTTTTTTTGAGAGAGAGAGAGAATTTTTTTAATATTTATTTTTTAGTTTTCGGTGGACACAACATCTTTGTTTTATTTGTATGTGGTGCTGAGGATCGAACCCAGCGCCCCGCGCGTACCAGGCGAGCACGCTACCACTTGAGCCACATCCTCAGACCTCTTTTAATTTTTTATACACACATAATTTATAATTTGTGATTATTTTGTACCTGATATTACTTTTTTCCTCAGTGGATTAGCTTTATTGGAGTGTATAGTCTTCCAGAGCTTAGTACTTTACTAGCTAGTACTTGCTCTGTTATTCCTTTCAAACTCCAGGCTGCTCACACACTTATACCTACCTTGAGCTGACTGGATACAAGAAGGCAACATACCTGGGCCCTTGGTTCCTGTGTAAGAGGAGGCAAGAGGTCCTGGTGATCTCCTATGTTGTTATATCTCTCCATTCTTTACTATAGAGACATTCTGGTTAGTGCCATTAGAAAATGTCTTCACTCAGAGAAGGTCATTTCCTCTTCCTTGTTTTTATCTATAAATCATCTTTTTTCAACAGAAGATAATGGGATTATTGCTTGAATGTATAGGTTCTTTCTTTACTTCCTTCATTATTTGGACTGTTTGCCTAAAGTTAAGGAATTCCTAATAATCTGCCTTTAAACAACAATTTTACGAACATAAATTTTTTTAATTTTCTTTAACATCAGAATTTTAACACATGTTGACATCATTTGTTTCCCTGTCCCCCCAGGTAAATTATAGAATAATTTTTCTGCTGTGTTATCATACTACATGGTATGCATTATCTGAACCCAGAGGTGGTTTAATTGTGACCTTGAGATGGTGATGATTTCTGAGTACTTTTATCCAGAATGGAGGTAGTGCTTATCTGATGGTTGAAGGTTCAGATATCTTTCTTTCAGTCAGCCGTTGAGAAAGTACACTAGTCAAGTGAACAATTTTCTGTACCCGTTTTGTGGCAAATTATTCATGATTATTGTGTATTCTATAGCTTTTGAGTAGTATGTTCTGCTAATGCCTTAAAGTAGTTTTCATGGCTGAGAAGTAGAAAGTAGATCTCTGCTTAAAGTCCAGATAATAAGGTGAGACTATTATGTATGTAGGAGAAAGTGGAGGCTTAAGAATTTCATTATGAAATTATGGAGTGCATGAGACTTTAGAACATTTTTCCTTGAGGTTCTTGGTGTATGATCATTTGACAGAAAATCTCCTGGTGAAACATTGGCATAAGGAATCAGGTTTGGATTTAAAGGTATATAATTAGATGTATTTCTCAATAATGAGAAATTATTGAGCTAGTGGCTATTGCATGAGTATTTGTGATATTTGAGTTGTTAGCACCAGTATACATATCAGATAGTTGGATCAATGAGGGTGAGAGTGTCCTGTGATATTTAGAATGCTTGTTTCTCTCTTCTTCTCTTACCAAAAGTTTTACCAGTAGTGTGAGATGGTAGTTCATGAATAAAAATGAAAATTAGGTTGTTAAGTAGTGCTTCTTTATTTGTTTATAACTTTTGTTTATCTGAGTGAAAATGACCTAATTTGATAGGTTTTCATTTTTCTTCTAGGCTCAGTTTATGAACCTCTGAAAAGCATTAATCTTCCAAGACCTGATAATGAAACTCTGTGGGATAAATTGGATCATTATTACAGAATTGGTAAGCAAACCTGAGGGAAACATGGTAGCTGTGATTAGTATTCACTGTACCCTAGTTAGATTGTGTATATTATGTGAATGATGGTGTTCTATAATTTGGATATTGGATCATTTCAAGTGCTTAGACAGCAATGCAGTCTAGTTGCACATCTATACAGGAATTATAAAAGGAATCATTCAGATCGTACCTGGCCCTTGAATAAGTTTACAACTATTAGCAGTATCTTCTGTGTTTTTAATCTTCCTAAGCATAATCAGATTTGAAAACTTGAGTGTTTTTTGATGAATACATTAATATTTCATATAAGCATTAACTTACTTACTTACCCATACAAGGTACTCAGATAATACTAAATTCTTTGTATCCGTTTCTAATTCACTGAGATACAAGAGGTAATCTCAGTTACTATAATGGCAGATAATATAAAATTTGGTTACTCCAGAGGTATGAAATTTTTTTCTTCTATTTCAACCTTATGTAGACTTTATTTCCACTTATTTTTGGTAAAGATGGAATGCATTCTTATTTTGACTTTTTTTTTTGTTATCTTTGTAGAATTACCTGGCTAAAGAGAACTAATTGTATTTTAAAAGGAAACAAGTTATTTAGCGTTTGAGAACTAATCATTTACTTTGTGAAAAATAATAAATAAATTAGTACTCTTAAAGAAATTTTCATAATAAGATCAGTTTAGTTTTAGAAAAATAAATTTTAATTCTTAACTCCCTGTGAAAGACTAGCATATTTCAGATGTTTGAAAAAAAACTATCTTTTTTTTTTTTTTTTTTGAGTACCAAGGATTGAACTCAGGGGCACTCAACCACTAAGTCACATCCCCAGCCCTATTTTGTATTTTATTTAGAGACAGGATCTCAATGAGTTGCTTAGCATGTTGCTATTACTGAGCCTGGCTTTGAACTCGTGATCCTCCTGAACTGCTGGGATTATAGGCATGTGCCACCATTCTTCACTGAAAAAAACTATCTTAAAAAGGTAGTCGACATGTGTCAATTTAGATTATATTAATGTGTTTATGAAAAAGCATTATTCATATATTTATAGTTAGGAGTAAAATTGTTCTTAAGAAATATAATTTTAGTGTCTTTGCTTTCCTATTTTAGAACTCTTATATAAAAGATTTAATTTCAGGCTTGTTTTATTTAAGTAAAATGTTCACAAACATAGTTATTTACTTGCTGCTATCTTAATGCTATTTAAATATTGGATTTTTTAAGTTGAATCGGCTGAGTCCTTTTCTCAAAACTATAAGGACCCCTTCATATAGTGTGAATTACCACATGGCTAGAATGCCATGAAGTAGTTTCAGTATCTTCAAATTTTGATACTCTAACTAAATTTAGTAGCAACAAAACCTTCAGAAATGGTGTAAGGAAACCAAAAAGCATTAAGACATTTAGCCCAAGGAAAATGGCTGACGGTATAATTCATCCTTTGCCTTATCTTCCATTCTAGTCAAGTCAACATTGCTGTTATATCAAAGTCCAACCACAGGTCTCTTTCCAACTAAAACCTGTGGTGGTGATCAGAAGGCCAAGATCCAGGACAGTCTCTACTGTGCTGCTGGTGCCTGGGCTTTGGCTCTAGCATACAGGTGAGCTGTTGTGCGGTTTTCTAAAAAGACAAGCTGATAGAGTTTTGTGGGACCAAAACAATTGAGTGGCTGCTCTCTTTCTGCTCTGTTGCTGATTCACTCTGTGACTTCTTGTTGCTCAAGTCCCTTCCTATAAACCCTTTTAATTTATACAGGCTTATACAAGACCATTTAAAATCAGTCTTAAGATCAAACATTTTTTATTTTTAGGTTTCTCAGTCTTCATTAGTCTTTGGCAGAATGAACTACCTACCCATTCTCATTGTGTTGATTTGTTTCAATGAAAGAAGTAATTGATGGTGATGGAACCCCATAATAGTTAATAGTCTTGTTTTAATTACACAATTAGTTAATGATAACACCAGAACCAGGACTCTTTTTTTCTTCTTCTTTTTCCAGTTTAGTGTTTTTCCCACCACACTTCATTAAGATAGTTAAATCTGGTTGTAAGTCAAATGATGATTTTATAAAGTAAAAATATATCATTTCACAATATGGAATTTTTTTCTTACTTTATTTTATTGTAAGCACCAAGTGTGGATGACATAGTCAGTAGTACATTTTAACTATTATTAAGGTTATTAAGTTTCTGAATGTAAATTTTCTGAAAGTGACTTACATATTTCTGAAAATTGTAGCATCTACATGAAATGGTTCCTCTGTCATAAATCATTGATATGTTGAATTTTTAAAAGAAGATCAAATATCAAGATAGTATGAAGTAGTTTTTATTAGCACATTTGCATGTGCTATGGTAGTAACACTAAAAATATTTCCTAACATATTCTGTATAAATACAGTTTAGGCTTATTAAATGTAAAGCTACTACTGCTCTTAGGGGTATAGGAAGTATCACTGTAACATTACGGAGTGTAAGCCAGTAATGAGACAGATTAATGTCACCCATGCTAACTTCTTACTAAAATGTCTAACATGAGTCAAGACATGCATAAATAATCAACCAAAGCTGGACAGTTGATTGTTATAAGACAACTTTCTTGGATGCTTAAAAAATTTAGATGTATTGGTTACTGTTCCCTTTAGATGTATTGATTATAGGAACGTAACCAATAGAATGTACATATAATTATAAAAGGGATTTTGTTAGATTGGGATACATGATAAAAGACCAGATAGTCCCATAATGTCCATCTGTAGTCTAAACAGCTGGAGGAATCAGTAGTTGCTCAGTTCTCTTTTCCACACACCAATAACTCTGGAAACACCCTCACAAACATACCAGAATGTGTTTTACCAGTTTTCTGGGCATCTGTCAATGCAGTCAACTTGACAGTTAAGACTAACCATCTGAATAGATATCATAGAGGAAGGAAATAAGTGCTCTAGATTAGTATGAGCATGGCTATATTGAGACTAAAGAAATAAGACCACCAAATGCAATAAGTTATTCTTGACTGTCAGATATTTTAAAAAAATTGTAGAAGCAGATTATTGTAGTGCAGATTATATATTAGATAATGTTGTATCAGTTTTAAATTCTTGGAGTAATAATGGTATTATATATATAGGAGAATGTCCTTGCTTTTTCAGAGAGACTTCTGAAGGGGAAAGGGTCATATAGTATTTGTAGCTTACTTTCAAATAGTGAAGAAAAAAATGATAGTTAGATACAAACTGGTGTTAACAACTGGTGAGTCCAGATGAAGAATAAAAGATTTATTCATTGTAGCATCCTTTTAATTTTTTGCAAATTTGAAATTTTTCTAAAACATTGTGATAAAAATTGGTTTAAAAATGGAGTAAATACGGACTAAAGTTGGTTATGATTTTTTTCCCGAAAGGCTTTAATCATTTGATAGAAAATTGAAATCCCTTAGTTTGTTGGGCACCTTATATATGTAGAATTTGCTTTTATTAAAACACTTATGTCTGATAGTAGGGGAAAAATAGGATACAGAACAAATTTATGCTAGTTTTACTGCAGTGCCTTCAATAAAATAAGAGAAATGATATGCCAGTGATGAATTTTTTTTTCTGACATTCACCATACTATGTTAAAATGATAGTCATTCTTTCCAGTAGTGGTATATGAAATCTACCAGAGTAGAAGTTAATTATAATGTAAAGGGCATGCAATACTTTTTATCGGCATTCAGTTCAGATATCAGATATTTTAATTAAAATGAAACAGTAAGTTGTTTTTATTGTTTCAGTAGTGGGTAATTCTCATCCACCTTTTAAAGTTCTAATCTATAAAAGTCATGATTTATTTTTCTTTGTTTTTATGTAGTACTGAGTATCGAACCCAGTGCCTCCCTGTGTTAGACAAGTGTTCTACCACTGTTCTACAACCCCAGCCCCAAAAGTCGTGATCTATAATAAAACAGCACCATATACACAGAAAAGTTTAGCCTTCTCGAATAATTAGACTTTAATTGCTCTTTATTTTTAAAAACCTAAAGATATAAGGTATGGTGAATTGATTTTAAATTAAGACCTGAGAATATAAAACTTTATGCCAGAAAAATATCATGTCCCAGTGATCGTGTACTTAGTTGAGGACAATTCTTTACTGTAACTAAAGTGTCTACCCTGACATTATTTAGAATATGGTAGAGCAAAGAAGACTTGTGCCTTTTGTAACTTATGCTTCTTTATATCCTGGTGACCATTATGTAATCTGAAGGAATGAGTATTAAAAATTGCTTTTATTCTCAAACAGTGAATTTTAAAAATCTGTTGGAGCTTTTCCACTACAGAAATATCCTTTAAAGTTTTAGCCACATCATGGTAGAAAATATTGTGTGCCATTTTAAAAAGGAATTGGCTTACTTCCTTAAAAAAAGGAAAAATCTGCATAAGTTTCATCACAGGATTTTTATTTTTTTAATTGCAGCATTTTTACATCTGCTGGGAAAATGGAGTTTCACTGTGACAGAATTAGCAGACATCACCAGAACACAGGATTAGCCAGATAGTTAAATACTTAATTATCAAAAGCTCTGCTTCCTTTTCAAATGCATTTCCAATTTGTTTCATGAGTTATCTCTCTCACCCAGGCGCATTGATGATGACAAGGGAAGGACCCATGAGCTGGAGCACTCGGCTATAAAATGTATGAGAGGAATTCTCTACTGCTATATGCGTCAGGCCGATAAGGTAAAACACTGTGATGAGGACTGGAATTCTCACATATTCTGAGAGATTAATTTAACCAGTATTGCACTAGGTTTTCTGACGAAGAATGTTACTTTTAAAAGGTAAAACCATATCCTAGGGCAGTGTAGATAGTTTAAAATAGCCTTTGCTTTTCCAGTCTAGGGTTTTGAAATCCTGAAATTGAAGAAATAACTTCAGTGGGAGGTGATTGAGAATTGTTATTTAGACTTGGCTTTTTTTTGTTTTGCATCTGGTGTCTGTTTGATAAAGACCAAGTTTCTCAGGAATTGTACAAATATTCATAATTCTAACCAGTATTACATTACTGAAAGAAAATCTTTGTCAGAATTATTTCTGAATATGTGAATTACTTAGGCTAACGTGGATTTTTCTTTAAAAATGTACTACTTCATTTATTTACATGCAAAGAGGCTAGGAATTACAGGCTTAGAAAATTGATTTTTATAGGGTTATGTCTTTGTAATTTAAAATAATATAGTAGATTTAAAAAAATACTTTTTAGTTATATATAATACCAGGATATACCCTGATATAGTCTCAAAAGCATGGAACATAACCTGCTCTAATTCAGTCCCCAGCACTTCTGCCCCCACCCCTCTACTCTATCAATCCCTCTTCAATCCATTTCAATCCATTACGGTTTACCTTTTATTAAATTAGTGTCCCATGGATACACCCAATGCTGGGACCCACTGTGCCACATCCATATAGCATCTGTTTTTGTTTTTTGTTTTTTTTAAGCTGTAAAGTTTTAAACAAATATAAGGTATTCTTTCCTCTACTTACTTTCTTCTGTGTGTCCTCAAGTCCTTTCATATGTTCATATATGAGCATCAGTGCATTGTGAGTTTACAAGACCACTGCCCATTTTATGATTCACTAGAAGGACTCACTTGACTTAGAAAATAGTCATAGTCATGTCTATGGTTTATTACAGCAAAAGGAGACAAAGCATAATCAGCAAAATGAAAAGATACCTGGGATACAGTTTTGAGGCAACAAGATGCCAGCTTGTAAGAGTCCTTTGGAGTGACCCAGCACTTAATGTCCACATGAACTTATTGTGACAATACATGTAAAATGTTGTCTACCAAAGAAGCTTACTATAGTTTCAAAGTTTTTATTTCTCAAGATTTTTATTGGTGGCTTTTTATATAGATACTGTCTGTCTAGAACTAACCAACATTCCAGACTCCCAGAAGGAAACCAGGTTTTTAGCATAAACTACATAGTATAAATAGTGATCTGCTCTTATGAGAGCCTGCTTAGAAATCCTCTCCAAATTCAACTTCTCACATATCAGCCAAAGGTTATTTTTTATAAGTAGTCTTTTTTTTTCTTATTTTTTATTGGTTCATTATAATTATTCTTATTATTGGGATTCATTGTTACATATTCATACATGCACACAATATCTCAATATAATTTAGCCAATATCATTCCCCAGTGTCTTCTCTTTCTAAGCAGTCTTTTCCGAGATTAGCAGTCTCAGGCCTGTTATGTTAACTCTATTCTGGACCATCAATGCAAACTAAGGCAGTGATGTAAATAAATTATTAGATGTACAAACCAATCACTTACTAGCTGAGTAATAATAGACAAATTATTTAATTTTGGTGTGCCTCATTTTTTAAAAAACTAAAATATAGGTACTAGTAGTACCTCCCTCATAGAGTTCTTGTAAGGATAATAAAATAATGTATAGAAAGCACCTAGAATGAATGGTACCAGATGAACATAAAATACATTTATGTAGTTTTTATCAGTATTTTTCCCATGACTTCTAGCCCATGTGTTTCAGATGTGTTTCTAACTTCTACATTTGTGCAAAGATGCATATCAGTAACTATGTAGACACTTTTCAACACTTACTATTTTGTACGTTTTTAATCATAAGACTGTGTTGTTTTAATTTATCCTGGAAAATAATTTTTTAAATGTGATAGTAGATCTTTTTCTTGGGGGGGGTGTGTACCAGGGATTGAACTCAGGAGCACTTGGCCACTGAGCCACAGCACCAGCCTTATTTTGTGTTTAATTATTTAGAGACAGGGTCTTATTGAGTTGCTAAGCTCCTTGCTTTTGCTGAGGCTAACTTTGAACTCGCAGTCCTCCTGTCTCAGCCTCCCGAGCTGCTGAGATTATAGGCATGCGCCACCACGCCTGGCTGAGAGAGCAGATCTTGAAACAGCAAAATTAAAAAAAAATCAAAAAAAAAAAAAAAAGTCATATTCTACCACCAGAATATGGCAACAAAAAAGTGTTAGTTGTCAGAAAAAGTAAATTCATTTGCCAGCTGATAATACATCTGTATTACATATGTTATTGGATAAACCTGTAATTTGTTTCCTAAGATTTGACTTTGTGGGTCATTATTGGAAAGGTTTTTAGATGCTTGAAATAAAGTAGTACACCAAGTAGTGTGTCATAGATTGACATACTGGAATTAATATCCCGTGAGTTGTAGTGATATTATTATGACTATAAAGTTACTTTTTCCTGTTAATTTCCTATGTATCATTTCATGAAAGCCAAATGGTTTTTTGAATTCACCTTTTCTTTCTAGGTAACATCTTAAGAACCATGAATTTCAGGTGTTTGCTTGCTAAACAAGCTGAGAGACTTAAATTAGAATTGTTTATCAGAAGGAAGGCAATGATGTAATGTCTTAAGTTCTTTTTTTCTTGGTGGCATGATTAGCCAATTGGTAATGGCCTTTTCTAAATATTATTCAGTTATACTAACCAATTATAAAATAATGTTCCCTGTTAAATAGAGCTTGAGTGTGACTTAAGCTGCTTGAAATCCCTCAAGTTACAAAGAATTAGCATTTCTTTCATCATGTATCTATAAGTATAGAGCATTAAAATAATGTTGAGTTTTCAGAGCATCTAGGTCATATTGAGTATTTATATGTACCACAAATACTGGATTTTAATATTCATAGGAGTAAAAGATGCTTTATAAATTTTATTTTTTGTTGTTTTTACTATTTTTTTATTTATATATAACACCAGAATGCATTATAATTCTTATTACATATATAGAGTTCAATTTTTCATATCTGGTTGTTTACATAGTATACTCACACCAATTCGTGTCTTCATACATGTACTTTGAGTAATATTGATCATCACATTCAACCATCATTAATTACCCCATGCCCCCTTCTTTATCCTCCCACCCCTCTGTACTATCTAGAGTTTGTCTATTCCTCCCATGCTCCCTCTCCCTATCCCACTATGAATCAGCTTCATTATATCAGAAAACATCAACATTTGTTTTTTTGGGGATTGGCTAACTTAGATGGAGTTAGAGAAGATAATGCTTTACAAATTTTAAAGTCGTCTTCCTCCTCCACCTCCTCTTCCTCTCCACCGCCCTTTTCTTCTTCTTTTCCTCCTTCTCCTGTTTCCTTCATCCTCATAACCTTTTAGGAAAAGGGAATATTACTATGATACACATGTGAGTGTGAGGCGCTAAGAGAGAGATTGAACCATGCATTCAGCTCAGTGCCTCTTACTGGTTCTCACTGGTGCTCCAGCCTTGCCATTCTCTTCATGATTCTATAGCAATAGAGAATATGAACATAATGCTTAAAATGTGAAATATTCATATTTTGGCCTTTCCTTAAAATTAAAGTGAAGTATATTTGTTGTTTGACCTCAAGCCTCATCTTTGTTTTCTGCAGTAAAATCATGACCTAAAAAGTTTAAGACTCCCCCACTTTTATTGAATTTTTTCATTGTAAAATATGCTCCTTGTGTTTTTAATAATATCCAGCTAAAAGAGATATTTAAAATTTATTAAGAAATTGAGTAACTGGAATTGTCCTTGATTCATAAAATGTAAAGCAGTCTGATTTCTGTGTTTTATTGTCCTGACACTAGTCTTAATGCCTACTTATTAATGTCAGGTATGTTTTACTTCCTAATATTCACATATGTATTCTCCTGCTTATTCTCCTAATACTCATTAAGGAGAAGCATTGAACGTTTTTCAAAGTTGATTCAATCTGCAGTTAGTAGTTTGGAGGGCAGAGATTTGCTTTACAATAGGCTATGAATGTTACTGTGCCTAATTATCTACTTAAAAATGTGTTTAAGACATTGCTAAGTAGTTTCTAGTTAATGAGAAATCACTGGGATTTTATAAAATTTATTCTTCTAGAAATCCCTTATGAGATGATTATTTTCCTCTAAGTGCATATTTTAAAACTATAAATTAAGAATGGATGACAAAACATTCAATTATCTCTTCTCATGATACATTGTTTATTTACAATGGTAAAAGTTTTTTTCTGGAAAAATATAAGTAAAATACAGGTGGGAAAAAACATTACTCTAGATTTACTTTAGTTAAGAAAATTTTGCTTTTATCTTTATTTTTACTTGCCAGATGCCAGATAGCATATAAAATACTAATTAATATCCTTTTATTTTACTACTGTTTTCAAGAGTTCTTTTTGTTTATAGTTGACATACACCATGCCCCATTAATCTTAAAGGCTTATAGAGTTTGGATCTTGTTTTTAGTGATATTTAAAATTATTTGTCTTGCAGCAGCTTTAAAACTCAAGGCATAGTTATATAATTCCCCATTTGAACATCTTTAATCATTTAGTAGTTACTTTTCCCGTGACATAGTGATTGAATATAAATTCTCCTGCTGGGTTCTTGCATGTCTAGAAGACAAATGACAAGCGCCATCTTGTCAACTACAGCAGTGATTTTGTTAAACTTATAAAACTGTATTCTTTTAGATTCCCATCAAGTGGGGAAATTATATTTTGTTTCAGTGTAGCCATATTTTTGTATAGAAGCCTAGAATAATGTTCAAAACTTTGAATAATGTGAAAGGAGTGACCTCAGTGATTTCTATTTGTGTAGTTTCAAGCTATTGCTCATAGTTTCAGATATTGAGAGGATAACTCATCTGAATTAAAACTGGATGCCTAGGTCAGTTTCTAAGTAGAGAACATACATCCCTAACTGTACCCTGATTCCCTCAGCCCTGATTACTTGTCAGTAAGTCCTGACTTTGGTTTGGTGATCAGGTTATTCAATAACAGGAAGGACTGTGTTTGTTTTTTACCTTGGGGAAGGTAAAAGGGTTTCCATCTTCTTGAGAAGTACTATTCAGTACAACTTTCTATGATGATAGAAAAGTTCCATATTGCCTGAGTTTATGCCTCTTGAATACACCCTGAGATAGCTTCAGCATGGGAGACTGGTTGCTGGAAGAACCAAACAAGTGATTCGAGGGCCGGACTTTGAACTTCACACTACCTCAATTTGAAGTTTGAACATTTATTGCATTAGTATGTGACCCCAAATACTTTTTCATTATGAATGTCACAGAAGTATTTCCAAATACAGAGGAATACAATTGCTTGAAATCTTGTCTTGCAAAGTAAAGTAGTATTTTATTCTGAAATACAGATGCAAAACATTGCAAAAGCTATTGCTATTATCTTAACATGCACCCTACTACTCTTTTATTACTTTGCTTGTGAAATATCAGTTGACAATCATGTAAGCTTTAGTAGGTTAGTTGTTATGATCTTTATGTCTATCACTTCTTTAGAAAAGGTAATGTTTGCCTTGGAATTTGTCTGTCAGATCATTTAGCACTTATACTTGTATTCTAAACTGGTTAAGCTGGGCACAGTGACATGTGAGGGGGAGTGGCAGTGGCAAAAGGCTGAAATGGGAGGATCCCTTGAACACAGGAGCCTTACTTAGCTTTCGTCTTCAAAAAGTTCAAAACTACTTATAATCTGTAGTCTTAGATGGGTATGTGAATTACTAGCATTATTTAGTTTTTATATTTGATTCTAGGTCCAGCAGTTTAAGCAGGATCCTCGTCCAACAACATGTCTTCACTCTATTTTCAATGTGCATACAGGGGATGAATTACTCTCCTATGAGGAATATGGTCATCTTCAGGTAAAAAAAATAGTTCATGAAATTTGTCTTCTCTGTTTATATGATACATTATAGAATATTTGAGGCTATTTGAAGTTTTTAAAAGTATATTCATTAATTTCTTAAGATAAAGGTATAAAATGAATAAAATGGAGGAGAAGATGTACTGCTAACCACCAGGGCTAAAGTAATTACTGTAATTACACATTAAATCTGGAGAAACTGGATGGCATATAATCTTTCTGTCTTGAAGAAGGAAGCATACCATTCTTTTAGTGACAAAAGCTTTTACTTGTTTTCAGAATTGGTAGAACTTCAATATTTAGAAACTAAAATATTTAGAAATAAAAGACAATTGACAGTTGTGTAACAGCTAATCAGGAGTTTTTGTTATGCAGCAGATTTTTTATTAATATTTCAACCTTTAAAAAATATATAATTGAAATGCCAAAAGGAATTTCTAAAATCCATAAATTTTGTCTTATATTAAATTTTATTCCTATGCTAAGAATATATTGTAGGATTTATGTTTTGTTTTTAATTTTTTCTTTCACATTCCTATATTGTTTTTAACTAGACATCCTGCATCCTTCTTTCTAAGATACAAATATTATATATACTGTTTATCTATCTTTAATGGGTTTGTCTTCCTGCTCATCATTTCTTTCTGCTGTCCTTATTATGGAATATTTATTATTTACACACTCCTTTCTAAAAAGGGAGATTCTCATTTTTATAGTGCCCCTCTCTATAGAGATCTGAAATATCTTACTTTGATGTTTTCTCCAAACACAGAAAGAATAATGTCCCCCTTTCTTACAGGAAAAATTCTTGTAATTGTTTGTAAACAGTTCCTTGGAGAATTAGTGTTATTCAAGTATATGGTTTCTCAAACTTAACCTGGTAACTGTAGTATAATTAGATTTTACATGTCTTTTGCTTTGACAAATATGTTTACTATTGAAATAGCATTTTCAGAATATAACAGTGCATTTTTGGTCAATAAATATCACTGCATTTTTAAAAACTAAATGTTTACACTGGATTATTAAATTTGAAATGCAAATTATAAAATATTATCTGACTTTTAAATATTATTTATTTATTTATTTTTGATAATTGAACATGAATCCAGGGACACTCTACCACTGAGCTACTTCCTAGTTTTTTCTATTTTTTATTTTGACACGGAATCTCACTAAATTTCTGAGACTGGCATCAAACTTGTGATTTTTCTGCCTCAACCTCCTAAATGGCTAGGATTACTGGCATGTTCTACCACACCAGGCTTGACAATATTTTTTACAATAAACATTTACATGATGATATTTATAAAAAGGCAGTAAAAAGAATAAAAGGGCTTCTATCAAAAGATTAACATTAGTCTTTTCTGGAGAGTGGGATTACGTGTTACTTTTTGTTCACTATTGTTTTTCTAATTCTTTTATGAGTGTATACTATATAACTGAAAATTTTACTATAGTTTCAAATTTATATATGACAGTGGAATGCAATACAATTCTTATTATACATCTAGAGCACAATTTTTTATATCTCTGGTTGTATACAAAGTATATTCACACCAATTCGTGTTTTCATTCACGTACTTTTCCACCATCATTTCTAACCCCATACCCTTTCCCTTCCCCTCCAACCCCTCTGCCCTATACAGAGTTTGTCTATTTCTCCCATGCTCCCTCTCCCTATCCCCCCACGTATAAGCCTCTTTATATCAGAGAAAACATTCAGCATCATCAGGAAATAGTGCCAATTTGATTGGGATTGGCTAACTTTACTTAGCATTATCTTTTTTGATTCCGTCTCCATCCATTTGCCTGCATGCAAATGCCATGATTTTATTTTTTATTTTTTTGCTGAATAATATTTCATTGTGAATATATGCCACATTTTTTTATTCATTCATCTATTGAAGTGCATCTAGGTTGGTTCCACAGTTTAGCTATTGTGAATTGTGCTGCTGTAAACATTGATGTTGCTGTGTCCCTGTAGTATGATGTTTTTAAGTCCTTTTAAGTCTGAGGAGAGGGTAGCTGGATCAAATGGTGGTTCCATTCTCAATTTTCCAAGGAATCTCCATACAGCTTTCCAGATTGGTTGCACCAATTTACAGTCCCACCAGAAGTGCATGAGTGTACCTTTTTCTCCACATCCACTTATTGTTGCTTGTATTCATAATAGCTGCCATTCTGACTGGAGTGAGATGAAATCTTAGAGTGGTTTTGATTTGCATTTCTCTAATCACTAGTGATGATGAACATTTTTTCATATATTTGTTGATTGATTGTATATCATCATCTGAGAAGTGTCTGTTCAGGTCCTTGGCCCATTTATTGATTGGGTTATTTGGTTTTTTTTTTTTTTTTTTTGGTGTTTAACTTTTGGAGTGCTATATCTGATGTGTGAGAGATAAAGATTTGCTCCCAAGATGTAGGCTCTCTATTTATCTCACAGATTGTTTCTTTTGCTGAGAAGAAACTTTTTATTTTGATTCCATCCTGTTTATTGATTCTTGATTTTAATTCTTGCACCAAAGGAGTCTTATTATGGAAGTTGGGGCCTAATCCCACATGATGGAGATTAGACCTACTTTTTCTTCTATTAGATGCAGGGTCTCTGGTTGTATTCCTATGTTCTTGATCCATTTTGAGTTGAATTTTGTGCATGGTGAGAGATAGGAGTTTAATTTCATTTTGTTGCATATGGATTTCCAGTTTTCCCAGCATCATTTGTTGAAGACGCTATCTTTTCTCCAATGTATTTTTTGGCACCTTTGTCTAATATAAGATAATTGTAATTTGTGGGTTAGTCTCTGTGTCCTCTATTCTGTACCATTGGTCTACCAGTCTGTTTTGCTGCCAATACCATGCTGTTTTTGTTACTATTGCTCTGTAGTATAGTTTTAAGGTTTGGTATAGTGATTTCACCTGCTTCATTCTTCCTGCTAAGGATTGCTTTAGCTATTCTGGATCTCTTATTTTTCCAGATGAATTTCATGATTGCTTTTTCTTTCTATGAGGAATGTCATTGGGATTTTGATCAGAATTTCATTGAATCTATATAGTGCTTTTGGAAGTATGGTCATTTTGATAATATTCTGCCTATCCAAAAGCAAGGTAGATCTTTCCATCTTCTAAGGTCTTCTTATAGGATTCTGTATTTTCATTATGTAGATCTTTCACCTCTTTTGTTAAGTTGATTCCCAAGTATTTCACTTTTTTTGAAGTTTGTAAATGGGGTAGTTTTCCTCATTTCCCTTTCAGAGGATTTGTCACTGATATACAGATATGCCTTTGATTTATGGGTGTTGATTTATATCCTGCTACTTTGCTGAATTAATTTACTAGTTCTAGACGATTTCTGGTGGAACTTTTAGGGTCTTCTAGGTATAGAATCATATCGTCAGCAAATAGTGCCAATTTGAGTTCTTCTTTTCCTATGTGTATCCCTTTAATTTTTTTGTCTCTCTAATTGCTCTGGCCAGTGTTTCAAGAACTATGTTAAATAGAAGTGGTGAAAGAGGGCATCCCTGTCTTGTTTTAGTTTTTAAAGGGAATACCTTCAAGTTTTCTCCATTTAGAATGATATTGGCTTGGGGCTTAGCATAGATAGCCTTTAGGATGTTGAGATATGTTCCTGTTATTTCTAATTTTTCTAGTGTTTTAAACATAAAGGGGTGCTGTATTTTGTCAAATGCTTTTTCTGCATCTATTGAGATGATCATATGATTCTTACCTTTAAGTCTATTTATGTGATGAATTAAATTTATTGATTTCTGTATGTTGAACCTACCTTGCATCCCTGGGATGAATCCCACTTGATCGTGGTGCACGAACTTTTTTTATATTTTTATGTTTGACACAATATGTGTACATATTCATGAATTACATTGCAACAGACATATGTATGTATGCACATATAAGTGTCTGTATACAATACATACATATATATATATATACACTTGTGTAATGATCAAATCAGGATAATTGGCTTAATTTTCATTTCAGATGTTTTAGTTTCTTTGTGTTGAGAACATTCAAAATCCTCCTTCTAGCTGTTTGGAAATATTCCTTTAATTGTTGTCAATGGTAGTTATCCTACTGTGGTATAGCACATTTTAAGTCATTCCTCCTATCTAAGTGTACCCTATTTCTGTTAACCATCCTGTCTGTATCCGTGCTCCGGATCCTTCCCAGGCTTTGGTAACAACTATTTTATTCTCTACTTCTTTGAGACCAACTTTTTGGTTTCTGCATGTAAGGAAAAGCATGCAGTATGTCTTTCTGTGCCTGATTTATTTCACGTAACATACTGTCCTTCAGCTCCATCCATGTTGCTGCATGACACAGTATTTCTTTTTCATGGCTAAAAAATATTTCACTGTTTTTACACCACATTTTCTTAATCCATTTATCCACTAATAGACACTTTATGTTCATTCTATGCTTTTGTTATTGTAAATAGTGCTGCAATAAACATATGAGTACAGATGTCTAACTGATTTATTTCAGTTCTTTTGGATATATATCCTTTAGTAGCATTGCTGCATCATTTGTTAGTTCTGTTTCTAGTTTTTTGAAGACCCTCCATACTGTTTTTTTTTTAATACTTATTTTTTAGTTTTAGGTGGACACAATATATTTATTTTTTATTTTTATGTACTGCTGAGGATCGAATCCAGTACCTCATGCATGCTAGGCGAGCACTCTACCATTGAGCCCCAGCCCCAGCCCCAGCCCCTCCAAACTATTTTTCATAATGGCTATACTAGTTTACATTTCTAATAATACTATATGAGATTCCTCTCTCTCTACATCCTTTCCAGCATTTTTTTATTTTTTGTCTTACTGATAATAGCTATTATAACATGGCTAAAATGATATCTCATTATTGTTTTTATTTGCATTTCCCTCATGATTAGTGATGTTGAACATTTTTTTCATATACTTGTTGGCTATTTCTACATTCTCTTTCTTTGGGTCATTTGCCCATTTTTAAATCAGATTATTTTGTTGCTATTGAGTTCCTTGTATATATATTCTGAAAATTAATCTCTTCTAGGATGAATAGCTTGTAGGGTTTTTTTTCTGTTCTGTAGATTGTCTCTTCATTCTGTTGATTGTTTATTTTGCTCTGTAGAAACTTTTTAGTTTGATATACTCGCTTGTCCATTTTTGCTTTTACTTTTGTGGTGATACACAAAAAATCTTTGCCTAGACTAATATCCTGAAGCATTTCCCCTACATTTTCATTTAGTAATTTTAGTTTCAGATCTCCAAGTGAAGTCTTTGATATATTTTGAGCTGATTTTTGTATGAAAGAGATCTTATTTCTTTCTTTTGCATGTAAATATCCATTTTTTTCAGCACCATTTATTGAAGAAACTTTATTTTCTTACTGCCTTTGTTGAAAATAAGTTGGATGCAAAATAAAAAATAAAAAAAAATTCTGGGTTTTTTATTTTGTTCCATTTGTCTTTGTGCTAATTGTTTTGTTTGTTTTATTTTTGTGGTGCTGGGGATTGAATCCACAGCCTCTTGTATGCTAGGCAAGCACTCTACCACTGAGCTACATCTCCAACCCTGTACCTATTTTTATACACATTCCATACAGCTTCTGCATTTTTTCCTTTGTTTTTCTTTTTAATTTAATAGATGGGGTCTTGTTTTGTTGTCCAGATTGGTCCCAAACTCCATGGACTCAGTCTTCTAAGTAGCTGGGACTATAGGTACATACCACTGTGCCTGGCTCCAGCTCATTTATTTTTGTATCACAGAATTTAAGCTCAGTGCCTGGCACATATAAGCATTAAATAAATGTTACAGCAGAGAGCTTTTCTGTCTTTCTTCTAAATTTCTGTAACCGATTTGTCCACAGGAATTAAATTTCTTTAAAATCATTTTCAGTAGGCCAGTGTCAATGCTAGAAGATATTTGAATGAGCCTCTCAGTGAGGTGAAATTCTTCTCTGCCATCTTCTAAGGAAGGTCACTCAAATATTTATGTTGCTATAAAACCTGAAGACTCCTTTTTCCTATGGGACACTTGGATCGTGACATGACCCTGATACCCAATGGCCTGAGTGCTAAGAAGTCAGGAGACATCCAGGATAGGTCTGGTTCCTAAGAGCTCCACTAGTGGTGCTGGGCCCTGGTTGCAGAAGGAAAGTTTTGTCCAAGGCTTTGAGAGCACCAATAATTTTCTGCCCCCACTTTCTGTCTTTCTCTTGATAAGGTCAGTGAAAAGTTAAAGGAAACATAAGCCACTAAGCCCATTAGAGGTTAATAATCTTTCCCATTAGAATTGTATGTTAACAAACTTACACCTTGCTTTTTCTTTGTTTTTGACTCAAGTTTATAGTTTCCTTACTTCAACTAAAAATTTTCACTTAAAAGTTATTTAATAACTTTATTGAGATATAATACACATAGCATATAGTTCACCTGGTAAAGTGTACAATTCAGAGATGTTTAGTATTTTCAGACTTGTGTAACAATTATCACAGTCATTTTAAAAACGTTTTCTTTACCTCAAAAAGAAACATTGTACCCATGAGCAGCCACTCCCTATTTTCCCTCACAAAGCTCTCCATCCCTAAGCAAATACCAATTTCCTTTCTGACTGTGTGGATTTCCCTATTCTTGACTTTTCATATAAATGCAGTCATACAATGTATGATCTTTGTGACTGGCTTCTTTCATTCAAGATGTATTACTCAAGCTGGACATAGTGGTGTATATCTATAATCCCAATGGCTTGGGAGGAAAAGGCAGGAGCATCACAAGTTTGAGACCAAACTTGGCAACTTAGCAGGATCCTTTCTCAAAATAAAATATAAGAAAAAGGATGGGGATGAGGCTCAGTAGTAGAGTGCCCTGAGTTTTCTATATTGACAGAACTATTAGGAGATAGATAGATCAATAGATATTTGAGAAGGGCTTCTTTAGGAGAATTGGCTCACATGAATTACTATCTTTAAGTCCTACAATAGATCATCTATAAGCTAGAAAGGCAGGGATGCTGGTACCATGGCCCAGTCCTAGTTTGAAAGCCTCAGAACCAGAGAAGCTGAAGGTATAACTCTCTGATGAGTGCTGAGGGGAAGGGGCATTGATGTTAGTTCTGGAACCCAAAAGCCAAGGAACCTAGAGTTCTCACATTCAAGGGCAGAAGAGGAAGGGTGTCTTAGCCCTGGAAGAGAAAACAAGAATTTGCCCTAACTCCACCTTTTGGTTTCATCTGTACCTTAAGCAGATTAGAGAGTGCCCACCTGCATTGAAGGCAGATCTTCTCCACTCAGTCCACTGATACACATGCCAGTGTACTCCAGAAATGCCCTTGCAGAAATACCCAGAAATAATGTTTTATTAGTTTTATAGGTATCTTTTATCTAGTGAAGTTGACACCCCAAATTAACCATCATATAAGATTTGTCCATATTGTAACATGTATCTTTCCTACTTTTATGTGAGGCAGATTACAAATACTATTCAGGATTCTATGACAATTTTTTTTTGTTAGAGTGTGTATTATTGTCTTTTTTTTAGACCATATATTGACTACCTTAATAGATTAATAATGTAAAAGAATATCTCATTTCTTTATAGAACTAATTTGTTCATAAATGTTTTAAATGATGTTATACCATTGGTTAAAATGAACATATTTCTGCAGTCGTTTACATAAATTTTTGTGTTGTCTGAAAATAAGAGTGTAGTGTCCTAGCATAGTTATAATGTTTTGCCTGCCAATAAATTTGTCATTTACATGTATTTCAGATAAATTGATATTACATGGCATCCTCTGGAGCAAAACTATTCCAAAGTAGAAGTCTCAGAGTCTGAAAATAAATCTAACATATCACGTTGAATTTGAGGATTTTAGAATTTTACCTACAAACCTGAGATTTCATTATGAACTAAATCCACATCACCTTTATTTCACAATACAAAAGGAAATGATTTTATATGACACTATCAGAGCAAATGACTTTTAATCATTGCTTTTCTATTTATTTTCATAACTTAATATTTTGTTGTTTCCTTTAACCTTTTACTGTTGCTGATTATTTTCAGATAAATGCAGTATCACTCTATCTTCTTTACCTTGTGGAAATGATTTCCTCAGGACTCCAGATTATCTATAACACTGATGAGGTATGATTTCCCCCAATTCTTTACTATTAAATTTTATCTCTGAATTTTTTTGTTTTACATAAAAATGGGTTATTCTTAAATCAGATAATGAATTTGGATAGTGTATCAAAAGGTCTGTATTTTCAATGCACAATACATTTTTTTAAATGAGCACAATACATTTTTTTAAATGAGCACAATATTTAAGATGGTAAACTTAACTCCCATGAAGGTTCTATTTCAGGTATTCTGAAATAAAATGTACAACTTTCAAAAAATTTTAGTAACAATGAAAGTGAAATAACGGTTCCAGATTTTCTCAGTTATTATGTCTTTTCACACCAAGGCTTTTTATAACATCCATTTAAAAGTGGAAAGATACTTTTGTCATATTATTTGTATTTGTAGGACCTCAGTAGGGTTCTTCATGTTTTTCAAAAGACAAATACCATGTTCTTTTTCTTACTAGGAAAATTGAAAAGGATTTATATCCCGAAGTTGAGAAACTTTTCTTTCACAGGCACTGATGCCTGAACACGCAGGCATACATGCTGACACACTATGAAATGTGCCAGAGTGGCAGCAAAAAAGCTTTTTGTTATTCTAGAGGGTACATACAATGAGAACTCTATCAAAGAGTAGGTATTCTATATATACTTGTTATTCCTCCTGTCATCTGGGCAGGGAAGAACAATTATTGTGTATACTAAACACCAAAATAATCATTGGACTATGCTGAGGGTGTTTTGAAATAGGTAGAAGTAATTCTGTTCTTTAGTAGTTCATATTTTTGTAAAGTAAAGACTATTAAAATGTGAAGGTAAATAATGACAAGGAAATAATAATAGCCTATTGTGCTTTCTTGTATTTTGGTTATCTTTTATTTGATTCATCACACAACTCTGGGTTTTGTCTTATTCAAATACTTATTAGTTTTTATAATACTGCATATAATGCTATTCAAACATTTTGAGTGGAGCTGGAGCTGAAGACTCAGTTCAATCTTAATGAGCATCCTAAAATATAAAATAAAAGAGGTGTGACTCTGACTAAAGAGAAAAGGGTTTCTACAACCAGCTTGTTTAGCTTTTCATTTTTTTCACCCATAGAAGTTTCAAAGCACTGGGAGACATATTCCAGGTTCCAGTAGAACATAGTATGTTAATCATTTGCAATAACCAGCAACTAACATCGTTGTGGAAAGTGATTTCACACTGATATTACTTGTGGCAAAATGTTAGTGGTGAAATTGCGTTAGTTAGCACTGGCTTTGTTTTGTTTGATATTTCAGTTTACTTTTAAATTATGTGTTGCTTTGTCAACATCAACTTTAATTATTTAAATCTTAATGTGTCAACTGCCATTTTTCATAAATATGATAGTTTTAACCTTTTCATTGTCTTTTATATAGCTTATGTATACTTAAGCAATTTTTAATATTTCTTTAAAATTTTTAAATTTTTTTCTTCGCCTTATAATTTTTATCTGGAGCATATAAAATTACTATATAGTAATATCAATAGTCTTTATTGTATACATAATAAAGAATAAGAATCCTAGAATAATAAAATGTATCATTGCTGCTCACCATCTTTTTCCCTGAGATTTCCTTGATATTCAGGGATCATAGGGGTTATAGGCAATAAATTGACCTGCACAGAAATTTTTGGTGAATGAAGCTCCTTTTTTCTATTTTAGAGAATTTAATCCTTTGAAAGGTGGTAAAGATGACTATTATCTTTTCTGATTGTACCTTATGCCCTGGATTGGAAAGTGCTCCATCTCTTCTTCAATTCCTAGGCACATTCAGATCTTAGGGCAATCCATGGACCTTGAAGACAGTGAGGCTGCCACTTATTTCCTTTCATGTTTTTTTTTTTTTTAAATATTTATTTTTTAGTTGAAATTGGAAATAATACCTTTGTTTTATTTATTTATTTTTATGTGGTACTGAGGATCAAACCCAGGGCCTTGCACATGCTAGGTGAGTGCTCCACTGCTGAGCTACAACCCCAGCCCCTCTTTTTATGTTTACTGTCAAATTTTAAGTTTGCTAAAATTCTTCTTTGTCTTAGTATTGAAAATTTGGGGTATATTCATTCATGTATACATACATGCACAATATAATGTATATGCAACATATACATTACAATGTCTGTATTTTTTTTTTTCAGTACTAGGGATTGAACAACTACCACTGATTATATGTCCAGCCATTTTTTTTTATTTTGAGATAGGATCTTGTTAAGTTTCTCATACTGGCCTCAAGTTTGAGATCCTCCTTCCTTAATCCCTGGAGTTGCTGGGATTATAGGTGAATGCCCCTGCTCCCAGCTCACTTTTGTTTTTCTAATACACTATTTTCATTCTTTTTGTAAGTCATTATCATATCCTTACTGATTCTTTTGTTTTTACAAACTTTGCATCCACAGGGTAGTTCTTTAAGGAGAGGTTCATTTTCTTAAGGATCTTGTGTACTCTTACTAAGGTTCTGTGAACACACTGATTTCCAATGTTTGTGGTGATAAATTGTATTAGAGATTATTTTTAAGTCAGTGACAGTGGTGTGTGCTAATTTTCTAACATCTTTCATAGCCCACACAGATGTGTCATGTATCCTGGGTTCTTAGCCTTCATTGGTATCTGTCAGTCTTGTAGTAGACATTTACAGATTGTTTTTTTTAATTAAAAATGAAAGCTGTGAAACTGACAGTTCTATTTTTTGCCTTTACACTGATTTGCTTTCTATATTGAAAGAGAAACACATAATATGTGTTAAACTTACACCTAACTTTTAACATAAAGTTCCCGTAATGCGGTCTTTATCTCTACTAATGGAGATAACTCATTTATATCTGTTGAAGAGGGCAAAGTAGTGAACTTGGCACTCTGTGTCCCATTTCATCATTTAGAAATGGTTCAAAGAACCACCCTAAATTTATGTAAATACTGTTTGTTTTTCCTTTAGAATAATTTTTCTTGCCTTTTATAGAAAGCATTATTATATGAAAAGACATATTTCTTTCATAGAAGGAACTTTCTAGACTTTGAGTCTACAACTATAGAGTTCAAAAATACTCTGAAAGTAAATATTTATAAGGTTAAAATTTGTCTTCCCTTCCTACATTTTGGATTTGTTTTTATTTTTATTTATTTATTTATTTTTATTTTGGGGGAGGCATACCAGGGATTGAACTCAGGGGCACCCAACCACTGAGCTACTTCTTCAACCCTATTTTGTATTTTATTTAGAGACAGGGTCTTACTGAGTTGCTTAGCACCTTGCTAAAGCTGGCTTTGAACTCTGAAGACTCCTGTGTCAGACTCCTAAGCCACTGGGATTATAGGCGTGCACCACCATGTCTGGCTTCTTTTTATTTTTAATGAAGATTTTAAAACCTCTAATTGTGTGTCTCTTCATTAAGTTCTATCAGCTAAACCTTTACACATGGGGGCATAGATACAACCTTAATGGTTCTTCCTCATGATTTTGCTGTTATATGACTCCAATTTTGATGCCTTTTAATGATTGGTCTCATAGTGTCATGTCATTATAGAAAAAACATCACTCTTTATTATTTTTCTTACGAACTTGAATTTTAAGTGGAAAAAACATTGAGTGAGGCTAATAATTGGAGGGTGGTCTATTGAGCCATTGTATTAACAGAAGTTTGTCAAATTGACCTACATATTCTTGTTCCCTTAGATAAATAAACCCAAGTGTTGCTTCCATGGATAAAAGTTTGTTTATTCAGGAATGTCTGGGTATTTTCATTTTTCTTTTTAGTTCTTTAAAAGAAGGTTTGTTTGTTTGTTTACTTGGTATTGGGATTTAACCCAGAGGTGCTTTACCCCTATTCTGCATCCCCAGCTCTTTATATTTTTGACAGGGTCTTGCTAAGATGCCCGGGCTGGTCTTGTACTTGGTGGTTTTTCTGCTTCATCTTCCCAAGTCATTGAGATTAGCTGTGTGCCATCGTGTGGGGCTAATTGTTTATTTTTTTTAAGCCACTGAGTTCAAGGAATTTGGTACTTTACTGAGTCCTCAGTACCTGTGCTGCCCTAAAAAGTAGTAAATAAATGTTATCTCAAAGTATGTGAGTCAGAAATTGGAAATAGCTATCAGCTGGGCCTACAGTCATCTGAAGGCTTTACTCAGGCTGGAAGACCTGCTTCTAAAATGGCTCACACAAAATGTTCATCATCTCTAGCAATTAGAGAAATGCAAATCAGAACTACCCTAAGATTTCATCTTACTCCAGTCAGAATGGCAATTATCAAGAATATAAGCAATAATAAGTGTTGACGAGGATGTGGGGGAAAAGGTACACTCATACATTGTTGGTGGCACTGCAAATTGGTGCAACCACTATAGAAAGCAGTATGGAGATTCCTCAGAAACTTGGAATGTATCCACTGTTTGACCCAGCTATCCCACTCCTTGGTCTATACCCAAAGAACTTAAAAATAGCATACTGTAGTGATGCAGCCACATTAGCATTTATAGTAGGTCAATTCACAGTAGCTAAACTATGGAACCAATCTAGATGCCCTTCAACAGATGAATTGATAAATAAAATGTATACACATACTATGGAATATTACTCAACCCTAAAGAAGAATGAAATTATGGCATTTGCATGTAAATGTATGTAACTAGAGAATATCATACTAAATGAAATAAGCCAATTCCAAAAAACTGAAAGCGGAATGTTTTCTCTGATAAGCAAATGCTGATTCGTAGTGGGGTGGGGGATAGGGAAGAATGAAGGAACTTTGGTTTGTGTAGAGGGAGTGAAGAGAGGGGTGGGGCTGTGGGGATGGGATGGACAGTAGAAAGAGACAGATATTATTCTATGTACATGTATGATTACATTACTGGAGTGACTCTGAACTATGTACAGCCAGATGAATGAGAACTTGTATTCCATTTGTGTAGTATATGTCAAAATGCACTCTACTGTTTAATAAATAAGTTAATTAATTTTAAAAAGTAAATTAAAAAAAAGTTAATAAAATGGCTCACTCATGTAGCTGTTGCTAGGAGACCTCAGTTTCCCCCTGACTGTTAGCAGGGTTTGTCTCTATAGAGCTACTTCAGTGTCCTCACATTGTGGCATGTGGCATTCTGTAGAACAAGTGATCCAAGAGAGCAAGATGCAAGTACTGTGTTTCATTGCCGTAGTCTGGCCAGGCACAAAATCACCACTCAAGCAGGAACAAACTTTATTTTTTGAAACTGCCGCCAATGTTCTGTACGCCCCCTGAAGATCTCTGATCCACACACGCGGCTTCTCCCAGAACTCCCTCCTACTGTACTTCCCCAACCAATGGGAACTCTCCAGGAGTCCCGTAGCAGGCCAAGGTGAACAGCAGGAGTCCAATATCCATATGAATGCAAATCTTAACATAATCATATCATCTCAATGGCTAGCTGGTGTCACCTTTCAACCAAAAATGCCATGCATCATATACTTGGCTGACTCTTAGCATTTCATGACTTAGCCTCTGAAGTCACACTCCATCACTTTATAATTTCTTACTTAATTACATATTTCAGTCCTATTTGGTATAGAAAGAAACTTACAAGATCTTAAATAATAGAAACTCTAGGTGTGGTTGGGATTCAGACTACTATATTTAGCAGTAGTTTCTGGTTGAACTTTTGTTTTTAATGCACACTTGATTTGGGGGTGTGAGGCTGGTAAATAGGGATTAAACTCAGGGACACTTAACCACTGAACTACATCCTTATCCCTGTTTTGTATTTTATTTAGGGACAGGATCTCACTGAGTTGCTTAGCACCTCGATTTTGCTGAGGCTGGCTTTGAACTCTTCATCTTCCTGCCTCAGCCTCCCCAGCTGCTGGGATTACAGGCATGCACCACCACGCCCAGTTTACACAGTTAATTTTATTTTTTTAAATTTTTTTGTTCTTTTTAGTTATATATGACAGTAGAGATTTTGACATATTTATACAAACATGAAGTATATCTTATTATTTTGACATATTTATACAAATATGAAGTATCTTATTCTAATAAGGATCCCAGTCTTCTGGATATACAGTGTTGAGATTTATATAGGTACATAGGAAAGTTATGTCAGATTCATTCTACTGTCTTTACTATTCTTATCCCCCACTACTTTCCCTTCATTCCTCTTTGTCTAAACCAATGAACTTCTATTCCCCTCCCACCCTTCTTTTTTACAATTTTCTTGGAAAGGGGTTCATAGAATTGGGATACTAGCTAGAGGAGTGTGCAGAGTCAGGGGAGGATTGTATTTGGAGTGGGTGTTAGGCTGATGGGAAAGATCCAGTATACATGTAAAATTTGTTGGTTTGGACAGAAAAAAAGAAAGGACACCTGAAAGAGCAAAGTTTTTGAATAGGCAAGGTGTGATTGGATATTTTGCATTAGTGGAAGGGTTGTTTTTAGCTAGGATCCCTAATGATTCAGACAATGTGACAAGGAAGGAATGTGAATATAACCTAAATGTGTATTTGCATGATAGTATATATAAAGGTTGATCTTATTCTGATTGTTTCTATTAGCTTATTCTAATATATATAAAGGTTGATCTTATTCTAATTGTTTCTATTAGCTTGCTGAAATAGGAAGCAAGGATATCAGGTAAACATGAAAAGGGGCTTCAGGAAAACCAAGTGTGCAAGAGGTTGAAGAAGGGGTGAATATTCACATGAACTAAGAACCATTTTTGATAACTAATTTCTGTCATATGATGCTATATGATTGAAGACTTAACTTGAGTTACTAATTCTTGAAATTTTGTGGCAAGAACTGTTTAACCCAAACTAATGATTTGGGAATGATTTAATGTCTAGAGCTCTCTTAGGGTATTCATCTGAAATGTTGCATAGAAGGCATCAATGTGTGACAACTTTAAGCTGGGTTCATTATATATCATTTGTTGCATATTCTTAACTCCCTATGTACATAATTATTTGAAATTTGACTTCTGTGTTTTGGAAGAATAAATGAATAATTCTATATGGTGAGTCTAAAAGACCAACCCTAGGTTCAATGATTCTCTAAGAGAACTCACAAAGAATTTGGGTCTAGCTTTGGGGTATATATTTTGTATCTGGCACATGATTATAGTCATTTATTGCCCTGAGGAGGATACAAAGGAAAATCAACCATGGAAAAAGATGCATGGAACAAGGCCCAGAGGAATTCTAGTGCAAACTTCCAACAGTCTTTTTCTCATATATTCATATAGAACATGCTTAATTCCTCAGCATGAATTGTGATAACACATGTGAAATGTTGTCTACTGTGTAAGCTCCTTGGAGACATGTTGCTGAAGATTTCATTGGGGGCTGGTCACTTACACACCCTCTGCCTAGGATGTACCAAATTTCAGACTCCTAGAAGGAAAGCAGTTCTTCGTCGTAACACCTGTTTATGCCAAAGTATTATTTGCATTAACAGTTCAGGTACATTAAACCACAATTGTAGCTTATTAATTATTCCTTAGTCCTGTTTATGAAAGGATATTTTATTATCTTAATTACAGAATTTCATAGCTATGTACATAAATGGTAAAACTATTTTAGATGTTATCCTCTTTTGAGCATTTTGGCTATTCTATTAAGGCTAATCAGGAAGTAAAACAGTTCCTAATACAAATCAGAGTATGTGTTACCATTTGTTTATTCAAACCCCAGTGGTAAAATTATATATGAAGATTAACCTAGTAACCCCTTGTATATGAGCAATGTTAAATATTTGTGAGAATACCAGTATTCTCATATCCTGAACATCAAATGAGACAATGTAACTGTATCAAGTTTACTATGAAGCCATTTATTGTTTCAGAGACTTTTATTATTTTTTAGGCATTCACCATTCTCAGGCATCTTGGCTTTCAGATCTTCACGGTGTGGTTAGCAAAACTTTAGTGATACTGTTTCATTTAACTGAATTTTAAAATGAAAAATTAATACAAATTTATCAAGCATAATTTATCTTTGTTTCTCTAACCTTTATTACATATTTTAAAGAAAACTAAAGTATTAACTCACAGTTTATGATTTATATGAATATTCAAAGAACTGTAAACTTCCAAGTATGATTAAGTACTTATTTTACGAATCTCAGATCCCACTTATTAATAACCCACTATGTATTTTTTTGTTAGATTGTTGGATTGTATTTTTCACTTTAAAGCCTCAAATATTTGATATAAAGTTCTTTTGAATATTCTTTTATATCTTTAGGTTCTATAATGACTTCCCCTTCCCTAAATTGATTATTTTGTGGCAACTTGTTTTTCATGACTAGTCTTTCTTAATGGCTTTTCAGTTTAATTAGACTGCTTAAAGAACCAGTTTTCAACTACCCCATTCACAGTAGCCTCAAAACAAAAAAACAAAACAAAACAAAAAACTTGGAAATCAACAAAAGAGATGAAAGACCTCTACAATGAAACTACAGAACACTAAAGAAAGAAATTAAAAAGACCTTAGAAGATGGAAAGATCTCCCTTCTTCTTAGATAGGCAGAATTAATATTGTCAAAATGACCATACTACCAAAAGCACTATACAGATTTAATGCAATTCCAATCAAAATCCCCATGACATTCCTCATAGAAATAGAAAAACAATATCATGAAATTCATTCGGAAAAACAAGACATCCAGAATAGCCAAAGTAATTCTTAGCAAGAAGAGTGAAGCAGGTGGCATCACAATACCAGACCTTAAACTATACTTACAAAGCTATAATAATAAAAACGGCATGGTACTTGGCACAGCAATGCTAATATAGACTTGTAGACCAGTGGTACAAAATAGAGGACTCAGAGACAAATCCACATAAATACAGTTATCTCATACTAGACAAAAATGCCAAAAACATGCACTGGAGAAAGGATAGCCTCTTCAACAAATGGTGCTGGGAAAACTGGAAATCCATATGCAGCAAAATGAAATTAAGTCCCTATCTATCACCATGTGCAAAACTGAACTCAAAATGGCTCAACGACCTAGGAATTAGACCAGAGACCCTTTACCTAATAGAAGAAAAAGTAGACCCAAATCTTTATCATGTCGGATTAGGCCCCTCCTTCCTTAACAAGACTCCTATAGCTCAAGAAATAAAATCAAGAATCAATAAATGGGATGGATTCAAACTGAAAAGTTTCTTCTCAGCAAAAGAAACAATCAGCGAGGTGAAGAGAAAGTCTACAAAATGGGGGCAAATTTTTACCACACCCATATCATTTAGAACACTGATCTAGAGGATATATAAAGAACTAAAAAAACTAAACACTAAAAAACAAACAACCCAATCAATAAACAGGCTAAGGAGCTGAACAGACACTTCTCAGAAGAAGATAAACAATCGATCAATAAATATATGAAAAAATATTCAACATCTCTAGCAATTAGAAAAATGCAAATCGAAACTACTCTTAAGATTTCATATCACTCCAGTCAGAATGGCAATTTTTAAGAAAAAAGCAATAATAAGTGTTGAGGAGGATGTGAGTTGCAAAGCACACTCATATGTTGTTGGAGGGACTGCAAATTGGTGCAGCCAGTATGGAAAGCAATATGGAGATTCCTTGGAAAAGTAGGAATGGAATCACCTTTTGACCCAGCTATCCCACTCCTCGGTCTATACCCAGAAGACAGCATACTACAGTGAAGTAGCCACATCAATGATTATAGCAGCACAATTCACAATAGCTAAACTGTGGACCCAACCTAGATGCCCTTCAATTGATAAAGAAACTATGGTATATTTACATGATGGAATATTACACAGCATTAAAAGAGAATAAAATCATGTCATTTGCGGGTAAATGAATGGAATTTGAAAATATCATGGTAAGTGAAGTAAGCCAATCCCCCCAAACCACAGGCCAAATGTTTTCTCTGATATGTGGATGCTAATCCATAATGGGTTGGGTGGGGAGTATGGGAGGAATGGAGAAACTTTGGATAGGGCAATGGGGAGGGAGGGGGAGGGAGGAGGCATGGAGGTAGGAAAGATTGTAGGATGAGATGGATATCATTTCCCTAGGTACATGTATGAAGACACAAATGATTTGTCTCTACTTTATATACAACCAGAGAAACGAAAAATTGTGATCCATTTGTGTACTATGAATTTAAATGCATTCTACTGTCGTGTATAACAAATTATTACAAATTAATTAAGTTTAAAAAAGAACCAGTTTTCAGCTTTGTTAAATTTTCTATAGTTTCTGTTCATTCATTTCTGTCCATACCTTTATGTTTAATTTACCCCTTTAAAGTTTTTTAAAATACTTTATTTTAGTTGTAGATTGACATAATAACTTATTTATTTATTTACTTATTTATCTATTTATTTATTTATTTTATGTGGTGCTCACATAACCCAGTGCCTCACCCATTCTAGGCAAGCACTCTTCCACTGAGCCACAACCTCAGCCCACAACTTTTTAATATAGAAACTTTTTTATCATTGATTTTTTTGTTTTTTCTTTTGATACATATACACACTTAAGACTTAATATTTTCTCTACTTTTTAGTTGCAGTCTAAGTTTGTCATATTTTTATTACCATTCAGTTAAAAATATCTTTTAGCCATCATTGTTATTATTTTTGGCCAGCTGTTTGTTTTTAAATGTATTTCTTGATTTCCAAACATTTGAGTATTTTATATTTTTAAAATATTGATTTCTTGTTTTTATCTACACTGCTAGGAGAACATACTCCATATGTTTTACTCCTTTCATACTTGTTGAGATTTGCTTAGCATATGGTTATTATTGTTAAATATTTTAGATAAACCTGACAAGCATTCTGTTGTGTTCATTGTTCCTTATAATATTAATAAGATAAACTGTGGCATAGTATTTGTGTCTTTTATATGCTATTGAATTTCCTGTCTTCTGCATTAGTCATTCTCTATGTAATTTTTTATTTCTCCATTTTAGAATTTTATGATTTGTGTATTATGTATATATGAATATATATGTATATATATATACATGTATATATGAATATGTGTGTTTCAAAGCATATGAAATTAATGCATATGATTTGGGATTGTTATACTTTTTTATTGACATGGAAATGTCCCAGTTCAAGTCCCTTAAAAATTTCTTTCTTATACTTTGTCTAAACCATTTCTGTTGATTAATATTTGTATGGTATGTCTTTTTAAATTACTTTTAAATTTTCTAAATTCTTATTTGTATGCTTTATATTTTGTAAACATCACTTTGTTTTTAAAACCACCTTGGCAATTTTTGAATTTGTTAATTTAATTTATTTACATTTAATGTAAATATTGGTAAATTTAGGTTAAATCTTTCATTATTTTATTGTTATTATCAGTTTTGTGTTTTTGTACCCCTTTTTTGTCCTATTTTATAGGTCCTTTGGACTAATCAAATATTCATATCATTACATCTCCCCTCCTTTAGCTTATTAATTAGACTTTCTTTTATTACTCTTACTTTAGAATTACTTTAGAAATCACAATGTACACCTTAACCTTTTAGAGTCTACTTGCCATTGTGCCATTTAATATTTATTTTAATTGTGTATATATTTCAAACTCCATAAAGCATTAATATTATTTCTATATACATTAATATTATTTCTATATATATTCTATATAGAATTGTATTGATTTATATACACAAATGTCTTCACATGTACATTTCTGATGATTATTTTTCTTTCCTAGGATGGTCTACCTGGGATTATTTTCCATTCCTTAGTTATTGTTTTTCTAAATATGTCTTGGTTTCAGTTTAAATTTTGAAAGATACTTTAGGTTCATGTTTATTTTTTTTTCAAAACTTTAAATATGTCATTACATTGTCTTCTGGCCTCAGTTGCTTTTAAGAAGAAATCTGCTTCAGTTCTATTATTGCCTATATGAAAACATTATGTTTGGCTGCTTTAAAATATTTTGTTTTTATCATTGATTTTTATTAGTTGTACTAAGATGTGGGGGGTTGTATTTGTCCTTGGGCTTATAGAAGTTTTTTAATCTGGAGCTTTATGTCTTTCATAAGTTTGAAAATTCTCAGATATTATCTACTCAAATATTGCATATGCTCCATTTTTTATTTTCCTGTTACATTCACTTATCTGTAAGTTCCCTTGCACCTTGTTCCATTGTCTTTTAACTACTTTTTCTTATGCTTTTCACTATCCATTTTACTTTGATTTGGACTTTTTTTGCTGGTTTATCTTCCAATTCCCCAGCTTATATGTTCCAGTATGTGTAACTGTCTATTAAGCCCATCAAATGAATTTTATATTTTAGGCATTCTGCTTTTCAATTTTGAAATTTTTGCTTCAATCATAAACAAATATACAAATAATTTTCATTTGAGTGTTTTAGATTGATATCTTCTAAGAAATTACAATTTTTAAATTTATTTTTTTTGAACTTTACTATTATTATAATTTTATGTTCTGTGCTCAATTACTTCAATGTATGGATTATCTGGGGATTTTTTTTTTCTTACCTCCACAGGTAACTCAGGTCCCCTCTCAGGTCAGATCCCAGATGGGGATTTGTTAATGTGATCTGTTTTTCCTATCATTTTTTGATTTGATGTTGTCTTCTTTCATGCCTCTTGTACCTGGTAACTTTTATTTTTTTAATTCTGTGCTTTTGCTATATTCAGAGTTGTGAAACTATCCCCATAATCACATTTTTAACATTATCATCACCCCATAAAGAATCCTGGAACCCAATAACAATCATTCTCCATTTCTCCTTCCCCACTTCCCTTGACAATCACTATTCTGCTTTCTTTCTCTTTGGATTTGTTTATTTGCTAAAGTATAAATGGAATTAAACAATATGTGGCTTTTTTGTATAGCCTTTTTCATTTACTGTATTTTCAGACATTTGTATTCAATTTGTATTGTAACATGATTCAGTATGTCATTCACTTTAATTACTGAATATGTTTCATAGTGTGTGTGTGTGTGTGTGTGTGTGTATCACTTTATATATATACTAGAGAATTAACACAAGCGTGCTTTGTCACTGAGCTATATCCCCAGTCCTTTTTCTTTTTCTTTTTTTATTTCTTGGGGCTACTGCGGAATGAACTCAGGGGCAGTCAGCCACTGAGCCACATCCCCAGCCTTGTTTTACATTTTATTTAGAGACAGGGTCTCACCGAGTTGCTTAGCATCTTCCTTTTTGCTGAGGCTGGCTTTGAACTCACAATCCTCCTACCTCAGCCTCCTGAGTCACTGGGATTACAGGCATGAGCAACAACGCCCAACTTTATTTTTCATTTTGAGTCTCAGTAAGTTACTTAATGCCTTGCAAAGTTGCTCAAACTTGCAGTCTTCTTGCCTCAGTCTCCCAAGGCACTGGGATTTGAGGCATGTTCCACTATGGCCAGCATATATTTTTTATCCATTCATTAGTTGCTGAGTATTTTGGTGATTTCTACTTTTTTACTATTACAAATAATTCTGTTTATAAAATTCATGTACAAGTTTTTGTAGATTTGTCTTAAATTTTCCTTGATGTATACAAGTGTTCATGTGTAGGCATACATCCATTTTCCTGGACATATACCTAGAAGTAGAATCACTAGGCCACATGATAACTTAATGTTCAACTTTTTGAGGAACTACTAAATGGTTTTTCAAAGTTAACACATCATTTAACATTCTCATCAGTAAAAGAGGATCAGGTTTCATAACACCCTGCCAATTACTTCTTGTTTTCTTGTGTCACCATTCTTATTGGTCTGAAGCAGCATTTTATTGTAGTTTTGATTTGCATTTCTTGAGTTAATAATGATGTTCTGCATCTTTTAAGTGGTCTTTTATTGGTCGTTGGTTTATTGTTGTTGAAGAAACATCTGTTCATGATCCTTGCTTTTTTTTTTTTTTTGAGTATGAATTGAACAAATACTTTACCAACTGAGCTACATCCCCACCTTTCATTTGCCCCTTTTAAATTGCATTATTTGTCCTTTAATTATTGAATTGTGAGTTCTTCTATAACCTGGGAACTAACTCTTTTCTGATATGTGACTTGCAAATATTTTCTCCTATTCTGTGGATTTTCTTGAAATTGTATTTTAAGGAAAAAAAGTTACTTTACTTTAATCGAATCCAATTTATCAAAAAAATTTTTTTGTTGCTTATGCTTTGTGTCATAGGTACTTTAAATATCTTCCAGTGAGGTTTTGTAGTTTTCAATATATGTCCTTTATCCCTTTTAAATTTTATTTCTGAATATTTTACTTTGTATGCTATTGTAAATGGAGTTTTAAAATTTCATTTTCAGAATATTCTTTGCTAGTATATAGAAATGCAGTAGAATTTTGCATCTTGATCTTGTATCCTGCAACTTTGTATTTGTTTAACAGTTTTTAAAAATTGCTTATTCTATGTAGAATATCATGTCATTTGCATATAGTGAAAGTTTACTTATTCATTTCTAGTATAGTGATGGTCTTCAAATCTTCTACTTCTTGGGTTTTTTTAGCAAAAGCCTTGTTATGGTTTAGATCTGGAATATTCGCTAAAGGCTCAATATTGAAGACTTGGTCCCCAGTTCAGCAATGTTCAGAGGTGGGGATTTGGGGAGGTAATTGGATCATGAGAGCTGTGACCTCATCAGTGGATTGAATCATTGAAGGATTCATAGCTGAATACATAATTGGTAGAATTGTTTTTAAAAAATTAGAAATTTTAAGAGGTTAGATCTAGTTGAAGAGAGTGCATCCTTGAGGTGGGCCATCAGGGATTATGTCTTGAGCCTAGCTCCTTCCCCTCTCTCTGCCTCCAGGCTACAAGGACGTTAGCAGCTTTATTTTATCACATCCTTGCACAATGATATCTGCCTCTCCACAGGCATAGAAAGAATGGGGCCATCTGAACGTGGACTGAAATTTCTGAAATTTTGAGCTAAAATAAATCTTTCCTCCATAATGATTTGTTCCAAAGATAAAAAGCTGATCAATATAACCCTCCAGTAGTTGAATACAAGTGGTAAAAGTGAAGATTCTAGTCTAGTTTCTGATCTTAGAGGGAAATCTCATCATTTAGTATTTACTATGATGTTACATGTGAGTTTGTAGATACCTTTCACCAGATTGAGAAAGTTTTCTTATATTCCTAGTTTCTTGAGTATTTTCATCTTGAAAAGTTGTTGGATTCTTTCAGATACTTTTTCTGTATCTGTTGAAAAGATTTTTTTTTAAATCTGTTCATCTGAGTTATTTCTTTGGTTGACTTATTTTGAACTAACTTAAAATATGTGGAATAAATTCTACTTGATGTATAATTCTTTTTATATGTTACCAGATTTTTTTCATATTTGTTTTGAAGAGTTTGCACTAATTCTCAGATATTGGTATATATTGTGTATGTATGAGAGACAGACTTGTCTATCTGGTTATGGTATAATGGTAATGACCTCATAGAATGAATTAGGAAGTGTTTCCTCCTCTTCTGTTTTCTGGAAGAATTTGTGAAGTGTTGGTATTCATTCTACTTTGAATGATTAGTAACATTTATCAGTAAAGTTAGCTAGGTCTGGGCTTAATGGGAAGAATTTTGATTATTTTTTCAATTTCTTATCATATATATTCATGTTTTCTATTTCTTCTTGAATTAGTTTCTGAAGTTTGTGTTCTTATAGGAATTTGTCCTTTTTATCTGTTATCTAAATTGTTGGCATACAATTGTTCATACTATTGACTTTAATTTTTTTTTTCTGTAAGCTTGGTCCCCTCTTTCATTTCTGATTTTAATAATTTGAGTCTTATTCCTTTTTTTCCTTGGTGAGCCTTGCCAAAAGTTCATCAATTTTATTGATCTTTTCAAAGAATCAACTTTTGGTTTTATTAATTTTTCTATTCTGTATTTTATTTTTCTTCTAGACTTTATTATTTCTATTTTTCTGTTGAATCTGGGTTCATTTTGCTGGTATTTTTCTAGTTTCTTCAGGTAGAAAGTTAAGATTATTGATTTTAAATATTTCTTCTTTTGAAAAAAGTAATTTAAAGCTATAAATTGCCTTCTATTTACTGTTTATGTACATTCTGCTAGTTTTGATGTATTTTGATTTTGTGTTCATTCATCTCAGTGCATTTTCTAATTTCTCTTGTGACTTCTTTGACCCATTGGTTATTTAGTAGTTTCTTTTTTAATTCTCATGTATTTGTGAACTTTCCATATTTCCCTCTGTTATTTTTTATTTCATCCCATAGTGCCATACTTGATTTCTATAAAATTATTTTATTATTAGAAAATTATTATTCTATAAAATTATTAAATGATTATTCTCATTATTGCTATCTACTCAAAATTTTATTTTTATTGCCTTTAATAATTTATTTCTCTTTATTGATTTTGTCAATTTGATAAGGTATCTTTCTTAGTTCTTTCTTAGTTCCTTATATATACTTTCCTTTATCTCTTTGATTGATTAAAATAGTTAAAGTCTTTACTTAGCAAGTCCAGTGTTTAAGCTTCATTAGGAACTGTTTCTGTTCTTTTTTTTTTTTTTTCAAGATGTGGCCCTCCTCCCCAGTATATGGTGGTATTAATGTTTGTATTGTTGGTGTTATCTGTTTGTTTAATAGCTTTCCTGAAAAATTTCTGTGAATTCTATATAGTTTGTCATATATGACGTTTGAAGTCTTTGCTCAAGTAGCTAAGTGATCAATGATTGAACCAAGATTTATTCAAATACTTTGAATCTACAAGTCTCCAAGACTTTGTAGAGGTCCTCTGTTTGGGGGACACTACTTGACAGCTCTCATAGTCAGTGCACAGCTTTATAGCTTTTACTTATTATTACAATACGTGGCTGCCTGAGACTCAGTACCATGTAAGAACAAGGCAACTAAATGTCTACTGTCCATCTTCAGGAATTGAGTGAGTATCTGTTTTATGCCAGGCCTTTGCTTGGGACATTTAGCCTTGCTATACTATTCTAATACAAATGCTGTTTTAATATCCTGAATATTCATACCCATTTTTGAGCAACGTATTTAAGAAGTTCTTAGAATTCAGCTATTAACTTGAGATTCCTGTCACTTTATTGATTTAATACTCAGGTAGTGAACTTATACTTAGGTTCAAATTAATATTTTTGATTTTTTTAACTAAAATCCAACTCAAGTATTTATATAGAAAATAATTTTGTAAGTTTTGTTGGAGATATATATATATATATATCTGTTACTGAATAAACTTAGGTTTATCATATTTGTAAAAAAATTGTTTTGTGATTATCTGGAATTTATATTCCAATCTAGCTCTTCCATAATTATGCTTCATTATAATATATTAATTCATCCTCTGTTTGGGATGACTACAGTGTCTTAAATGAACAGGTGCTTATTTTTCTCATTTAATGAGATGCATAGAGATGTGTAACAACCTGCTTTGTCAGTTTCCCTTTTCTTTATTACCTCAAAATCGCTGGTTATAAAAAGAAAAAAGCTGATTGTGGTGGTATATGCCTATAATCCTAGCAACTTTGGAGGCTTAGGCAAGAGGACTACATGTCTAAGGCCACCTTGGCAGCTTAGTGAGACCCTCAGCAATTTAGTGAGAACTTATCTCAAAGAGTAAAACTGCTGATATGTAGAAGCGAAACTACAATAAAGGAGGAAGGAAGAGGAAGAAGGGAAGTTTAATAGATTACACAAAGGGAAACAAAAGGAAGGGAGTGTGAGGGGGGTATAGGAATAGGGAAGACAGTAGAATAAATCTAACATAATTTTCCTATGTATACATATTCAATTACCTAAGTGAACCTCACAAAAATGGGGTCCTAAGTGGAATAAGATATATAGCCTGTGTTTGTATAATTTTATCAAAATGGATTCTGTCATGTATAACTAAGAAGGACCAATAACCAAAAAAAAAAAAAAGGATTAGGAATGTAGCTCAGTGGTAAAGCACCCCTGCTTTCAATCCTTAGTAACCTCCCACTCCCAAACAAATGTAATCAGAAAGGAAAGATTGATTAAAGGGTGAGAGCGTTGTTAGCTACTTTTGATTAAAAGAAACCCTTTTTATGAGAAATATCAAAAGTCCCCAGCAGACTCCATGTCATGCCATACTGACCAGGGCTATTATGAGGCCACCTGAAGTTGAGCAGGGAGGCTGGGAAAGTGTGTGTTTCTTTTCCAGTCTCTACAAGACTAAGAGAAATAAAATGTAAGCCATGTATGTTATTTAAATTTTTCTAGTAGCTACGTTTTTAAAAGATGCAATTATTTTTAATAATGTATTTAATATATTGCAGTGTATTTATAATGATGCTTCAATATTAATTAATATAAAAGATTATTCAAGAGATAATTTGCTTTTCCTAATTTTGTGTTAACTCTTCAAAATCTGGTATGTATTTTGCAGTGAAAACCCACCTCAATTCTGAGTAGCCACATGGCAAGTGCTCAGAAGCCACTTATAGCTAATAGCTACTTGATTTACTATTCACAGTTGTTTGCTTTCTTTACCCTTCATATATAGTATACTAAAGTTTCATAATGCAAATGTCCAGGAATTAGGAAATTTTTTCTCTGAAATATTACCCCATTTATTCCTCCTTTCTCTTGAGAGAAAGCCTGCTTCATTTTGTTGTGTTGGTGGTAGTGCCTTTTAAGAGATTTAGTGTCTCCTGTGCCATTTATTTATGTACATACCAATACGCTTTTTTAGACAAACAGGTAAAATGTTAATCCGTTTTAAGACTGTTGTTCTCTAGGCAGTAAATCGTGTCACCAAATGTATTGCCTAACCATTGCTACCATTCTGTGTCCCTTTTCATATCTCTTGAAATTTTCACTTTCTTTAAATTGCATATAAGAGTATATTACATTGTTGTTGAACTTGTATTATGGTTAAGATGTTATTGAAAAATTTATATGTAAACCATTACTTCTTAGTAGTCAAATTTTTTGTAATATTGCATCTAGCTTGGGCTGCAATAATTTGTGATTTATAGACATCAGAGAGGATTTAGATAGTTTTGTATTAAAATCATTGGGCTTTGAAGATAATCAGTTTAAATGAATAAGAATGTACCTAAAAATGCTCACACGTATAAAGATATGATTGGTACAGATAATCTTTTGAGAAATTTTCCAATCCATTTTATGAATTTTAAAAAATTACAACTTATTCTATTTTTGTTAACCAAATAAAAATGTTTTCTACACATAAATATTTACTCCTAGTTTTTAATTGTTGTCACATTGGTGTCTGCTTTCAGGTTAATATTATAACCGAAAGAGTTAAGAAAAATTGAGCCTGCAGTATGTTGGTTATAGATGTTTTTAAAAAATAGTGTCAGCCATCTTCTAAAAAATTAATTATTACTGAATAAAACAGATAGGAAAATTTATAATTTCATGAGACACATAGTAAGCTTGGAATAGCCACTTCTCTTATAGCTGAAATAGTTATTTAAAATACATAAAATGCTCATTGCTTTGTATGAGTTCACCTGTCTGTGTAACATGTGATAAGGAATGAATACAGTATTAGTAACTATTCATAATAATGCATTTATGTTACCATTATATTTGCACTTAGACATAGTTAGTGAGTGACTTGTGAAGCAGAATTTATTTGCCTTGGTCAAACCAATATATATTGTTACCTTTAGCTTCAAAGCAAATTTTGAGCTATCATTCTCTAATTATAGGATAAAATTTGACTTTCATAATTATTCCAGATTAATGTAAGAGGAAAGCAGGAACTTCTGAAAGTAACTAAAATTTTGAACAATTGCCTTTCCTAATTAAGTGGTTCTTATTTGTCTTCTGTATTTTTTGTTAAAAATGAAACAGAAGAGAACCGTTAATATTCCAGAATGACAGAAAAGTATTTCTAATGACCGAAGTTATCTCTTTTTAATTGTTCCTTAGTCATTTCTCTGTATCATCCATGTATTTTTGACTCTGTTACTATGTTAACTGCAAATTCTCAACTGCTGTGGGAATGAAGTCACTGAAAAGATTAAGTGCCAAAGTTGGTATTCAAACATTTGATTGGTTACCAATTGAGAACATTTTCTTTTCTAAACTTTTTTATTATTGAATATCCACAGGTTACCTTAGGGTTTTTTTGTTTGTTTGTTTGTTTTTGGTGTCCAATGTTATTTATTTTAATACTTTTTTTTTAGTTGTCAATGGGTCTTTATTTTATTTATTTGTATACAGTGCTGAGAATTGAACCCAGTGCCTCACACATGCTAGGCAAGTGGTGTACCACTGAGCCACCACCACAATAAAAAAGAAGCTAGTATTATCAATTAGTTGAAGTATCTTGGATATGGCAAAGTTTGTAATTATTTAGTAGGAAGACATAAATTCTCCATATTTTTCCTGAAATCTTAATTCCTGGATGAAAGTTCTGTAGTATTAAATACAAAAATTTGTTATGTGCAGCAGTATAACAGAGGTAGAAGAATAACTCCTCCCTATGGACAAACTATTTTACTGTTTTTAGAAGAAGTCAAGGTACATTTTAGCTGAGAAAAGATGCATTGTTTGATTTTAACATCCCTAGGGTTTATGCCTGCAAATTTTCATTGTTTCAGGATAGGGGTGGCATTTTCTTCAATAACATCAAAGCATTCAATAATGTCAAAGCATTCTGTCAGATGTATAAATATATGCACACCAATTTCAAAATACATGGAATTTGGAAAAGGCTCTATTTGGAGAGATGATGACTGACAATCTGAATTGAAGAAAATAAGTTTCTTGCAGAATAGATGAAACATGATACCACAAAAAATCTGTATAAAGCTAGATGAAAGGAGCATAGGTCCCTAATAACCTCATGGAATTAATTTGATGCATCTGTGCTTTATAATATTTAAGGGTTTTTTTGATATCTGGAAACAAAACAGTGATGAACTGTACAGTTACTCATCATTAGATTAAATGCACAATTCTTTGTTATTTACAGTTCTGAATGAGACAAAGCCACCTTATATGGCTACCCAGGGAATTTATTAGAGGACAGGTTAAATAGTGAGTATGAGCTGCAGCTATGGGGAATGGTTTGTGTAGGAAAGGAGGGTTGGGCAAGCAAGGTTTTTGTTCTTCCTGTGGATTAGCTAATTTACATGCTTATTTTGAGATTCAGTGCATTGGACTGACCCAAGTTATAAGGTATTTGGCCCTGAGGTAATTCAGGTAGAAGCATAATGGTCCATAGTGTGGGAAATGATAAGGGAATTGGGGTATTGATTCATTGTTGAAGAAGAGGAGCCTCTTAAACCAGGCCTCAAATTTGGGTTAGGGTGGCTTTTTTTTTTTTCATTGAAAAAAAAAAAAAGGAAGTAAAGGGAAGTAATAAAAATAAATAAAAATAAAAACTAGGAATAATGTTATAAAATATAAAATTTAAAAGTTAATAATACATACCAACTTCTTTAAAGAGTTGACAAGCAGAAAAGTAATAATTAAATAGATAAATATCAAGGAAAAGAAGAACATAACTAAAAATTAATTCACAGAGGTAGAATTTATCATAAATTATGCCACAGTAAGTTTTAAAACTATTCAAATGGAATGGGTTCTAGAAAAAAAAAAACATAAATTCCATTACAGACTGAATGTTTTTATGTTGAAGACTGCAAAAGATGACTGTATTTAGATACAGATGTAGTTTGTAAAGTAGGGCCTTTAAAGAGATAAGTAGATTAAAATAAGGTCCTTGGATGAGAGCTAATATAATCTGACTGGTGTCCTTGGACATGGGAAGAAGATATAGAGGCATTTGGTCATAGAAGGGTAATCCTGTGAGGACAAAGTAGGAAGAGGATAACCATCCTTAAGCTAAGAAGAGAGGCTTTAGAAAAAAATTAAACCTGTTGATACTATGTCTTGGACGTCTGACCTTCAGAACTGTGAGACAAACAATTCTGTCATTTAAGCCACCCACTCCATGGTACATCATATGGCATCTCAAGCAAACTAATGGAGTTACCAAAACTGATATAGGAAGAAATTTTTTAAATGACATAGGGCTGGAGTTGTGGCTCAGTGGCGGAACGCTTGCCTAGCACACGTGGGGCACTGGGTTCAATCCTCAGCACCACATAAAAATGAAGGTATTGTGTCCACCTACAACTAGAAAATAAATATTTGAAGAAAATGACATAGAGCTATAATAGTTTTTTTTTAACCTTTTTGTTGTTATAGGTACCAAGGAGGAGAAAACTATTTAAATTCACATTTTAATTTGTCAAATTAAGTATAAGGAATAAGATTTTGTCAGATCAAAGATTTTATCAGAACTTTGGAAAGCTGTATGTGATAGTAATGTCTCACTTTTTTGTTGTTGTTGTTGTTTCTTCCTTTACCTCCCCAAGAACCAGTTTTTATCCCATTAAGAATCTTTAGTCAAAAAGTAACACATTAGTCAAAAAACCTTAGGCCTCCCCTTCATCATACTTTTCTTCAAAGAAATAAAGAAAAAAAGAACAATTTTAGCTTTTTTTTCTAGGCAAATTTTATCAATGCTTAAAGGAACAGGTAGCTCCTACTTCATTAAACAGAGAAAGTACAACAATAAATTTTATAAGCTTAATATAGTTTTATGAAATTTGATATATTTAGTATGAAAAGTCAAGTTTTATACCAATCTCACTTATATTCTTTTTTTTATCATTTTTATGTATTCCTTTGCTCATTTAACAAACTTACTGAGCCTCTACCATGTGGAAATTACTGTTCTAGATACTAGAGTAAAAGACTGATGAAGACAAAGATCCCTGCCTTCTAAAAATTTTATTGTAGTAGGGGAAGTTGACAAAAACCCTGACTTTTAAATAGAAAAACGAATAGATTCAGTGCAGCAATTTCAAATACATGATGTTATAGAGAATGACAAATTGCTTTTGATTGATTGGATGGAAAATGTTAAGATCCTTAATTTTTTTGCAAACTGAACCTAACAGAAGAAGGGGATGACGTTGAAAATCTGAATGAATCATGGTTGAAGTATCACTTAACATTGCATGTGACTACAAATAAAAGAAACCCTAACAATTGTAACTTCAACAAGTAAAGGTTTTATTTCATTCACCCAAAATTCTGGAAGTGGGAAGTCCTGGGCTTAAATAGCAAGTAATCAATGCCACCAAGAATAGAGAATCCTCTTCTCTTGCTCCACTGTCTTTAACATGAGATATTTATTCAAATAATTTTACAATAGCTACTGTTCCTCTAGGTATCATGTCTACACTGATAAGAAAGAATTAAGAAAGAGGAAGAGGCTCATAAAACATTCCTAGAAACTTGATCCATTGACTTCTGCTTTATCTTACTGACTTCTCATCAGTTTCAGAACTTAGTCACATAACCATTCCTGCTGCTGTGGAGTCTTATAAAGTTAAAATCAGGCTTCTATTAGTAAGAAACATAGTGAGATATTGGTGATCAATCACTAGTATCATGTGCCAAAACCAAGTATTTTAGTCTAGAAAATAAGGTTGATTTAAAGTGAGAAAATCCATTACTATAATTTATCACTGTAACAAATTAAGGGAGAAAAACCATATGATCACCTTAGTAGTTACAAAAAAAGGTGTGTAATGAAAACTTTCTTTCTTTTTTTTTTTTTTTTTTTGGTACCATGGACTAAACCTAGGGGCAACTAACCACTGAGCCATATACCCAGCCCTTTTATTATTTATTTTATTTTGTTTTGAGACAGGGTCTCACTAAGTTGCTTAGGGCCTCACTAAATTGCTGAGGCTGGCTTTGACCTTGTGATCTCTGAAGCTCTTGAGTCACTGGGATTACAGGCATACACCACCACACCCAACTGTTTAATGAAAATCCATCCTCACTTCATGAAAAGTATTCTTGAATATTTGAAAATAAGGTGGAATTTCCTTAATCTCATAATGTGTACCTATGAAAAAGTCTACAACAGTTATAAGAAGCAGACTTTTAAATTCCCGGATCAGGAAAAGGACAAATTGTATAAATTTCTGTTTAATATAGTACAGATAACCTAGACAGGAACAGTAGAAATGAATGTTATAGTTTCTAGTGATGATATTGCTTACACACTAAATCTAAGTTGATTCTTAGATAAACTAATTTTAACAAGTTCAACTGCAATGATACATGTGGAGTTCAGTGGCAATTACCAATTAAAAATTAATTATAATTTTAAATATTCTACCCAGTATATGTGAACCTTACTAGCATATGGACAAAATTATAAAAAAGAAAACCTAAATATATATATTAGTGTAAATCATGTTAATATTCAGGATGGCATAATGTTTTGAAAATTTCAGTTCTTTTCATATTTATATCAAACTTCAATAAAATGTCCATAGAAATTCTAAATTTTAATGGAACTTGACAAAATGATCTTTAACTTTGTATAGAAGAGTGAACTGTGAAATACACAAGACCATTTTGGAGAAGGAAAAATATGAAGGAAATGAAAGGAAACTCACTTTACCAGATATAAAACCTACCACATGTCAACAGTAAATGAAATGAAACAATGTAATATTTGTACAGTGATAAACATAGAGTGGAATAGAATTTAGGGTCCAGAAACAGTTAATATATGCATACACATTCCACTACATACATATATGAAGCTTGATTTATGATAGTGTAAGCTTTTAAGAGCAGTAAGATAGACTGCAATAAATGGTGCTCCATTTTTCTTTAAAAATGACATCAAATGCTTCTTTTTACATAGAAAGTTTGGATTTTGAGAGGTAAAAGTTTATATTTTTAGAATTATGGTATTGAAACTTTGTGATCTCAGGATCCCCTGATATTCTTAATATTTCGAGAACCCCATCAAGCTTTAGTTTGTTCCTATATGCTTATTTTTGTTTTGTGTATATTTATATTTATTAATAGTTACTGTATTAGAAATTAAGGATTCATTATTTTTTTAAATTTTAAAATAATCCATTACATGCTACTATAAAATACTATGTTTTTATGAAAATAGCTGTTTTCCAAAGTAAACGTAATTGAGTGAAAAGAGAGTCATTGCTCTACATTTTTGGAAATCTCTCATTTCTGACTCACTAGAAGATGTGGATCTCATAATCTGCTTTTGCCTTCAGTCTTTTGCAATATCACATACCGTGTAGCCTCTAGAAAACTCACTTTCCATTTGTGAGAGAATGAAAATTAATAATTTTGAGGTTATGGGCCCCATGGTTTCTGTATCATACCTTGAAAATGATTATTATAGAGTAGACTATATAATATCTTTCTGACTTCCAGATAGGGAAGGCTTTCTACAACAAGACATAAGTACAAACAGTAATCTTAAATTTCTGCAGGTCCATAATGAAACATGGTATTCTTTCTGTTGAATATACAAGAAATTTTCATTTCTAAATTTGGAAAGTTATATGGGTCTACAGTTTCCTATTTGTAAAAACCTTTGCTACTTTTTAGATTTCATTTTAGATTTTTTTTAGATTTCATTTTTTTAAATTGAAAAATGTGATATATGTGCTTGTGTACCATGGCACACACCCATCCATAATCCCAGCTAGTTGGTAGGCTGAAAAGTAGAAGGATTGCAGGTTCAAGGCCAGCTTGGGCAGCCTAATGATACCCTGTCTCAAAATAAAAAATAAAAATGAAGGATTTGAGGTATAGCTCAGTGGTAAAATGCCCTGTGGATTGATCCATAGGAGAGAGAGAGAGAGAGAGAGAGAGAGAGAGAGAGAGAGAAAGGAAAAGAGAGAAAAAGAAAAGAAAAAGGTAATACTGTTTAAATATATTAGGTAATAATCCAAGCAGGGTTTTTGTCAGAACCCCATAGTCTGCAGATTAATATTTTGACCTGAGTGGTGAGGGGGAAAAATGAAATAAAAATTAAGAGCTATAGTATTGCTCTAAGAAAAGTGTTAATAGAGCTCCCTCCTCTTGAACTGGGATTAAAGGAAAATTCATAGAAAAATAATTCAAGGTTAGAAATGAGCAAAACTAATGCCAACCAACCCAAATGGAATCCAGACTACCTGTCAGAGGATAATGAAATAAATAGAGGCATAGGAGGACAGGGTGGGCAGATTATGGAGCATTATTAATGTCATGTGAATGTCATTACACTGTCAAGATTCATGAAGCTTTTTGACAGAAGAGGTGATAGAAAATATTATTAGACCTTTGTTGCTGGGTGAATACAGGGATGAAAGGATACATAGTTTGTTAAAAAAAAAAATACAAATTCAGTTAAAGATCTAATTGGCTTTCATTAATGATTCACAGATTGGATAGTATCTCTTCCAAAGATTTAGAAAAGGTGCTTCTTGAACTCAACAGAGCAGTTTGGCTTTATAGGCATAAAAGCGTTGAAAAAAGCAAAAGTATCAGATTGTGTTTCAAAGTTAGTTGTAAGATTAAAACAGGAGATTTCCTTATCAGGCCAACTCCGGTAAACAGGGCCTCTTCTGTTGGTTGGTTTGAATCTCATGTTTTCTGGCTTTTGTTGTTGTTGTTTGGTTGGTTTTGGTGCTTTAAAACTGGTCTAAGAGTTTACTTTGATAAGGTAGCAGGTAGTAAAAGTGACTTTGTTCTTGTTTGGGCTGGTATTTTGGGCCTACTGTAGGAGCTCAGTCCAAATGAGTGATCTCTTATAATTTTTTTTTTAACAGATCAAGATTTCTAGACTGAGAGCCTGGAAAGCAAGCAGTCTTATGGAGAAAAGCAAAATTGAGAAGTACTTCCAAATGGAAGAGTTCAGGACATGTTGTTTTAGTAAGACATCTAGGTAGAAAAACTTCATAATTAAAGATAGAAGCAAATGTATGTATTATAAATATTCAGGACTAGAATGGAAAATTGGTAAATTGTAAATATGCATTAAATACATACAATAATTTATTTAATTTTATAGAAACCAGAACTGAGTGAGGTTAGTTTACCATGTGTCACCCAGAGAGGCCATTGTATAACTGAGAGCGAACTAGGTCTTCCCCATCAATGTTCTTGCCTCTGTGTTTATGCTGTAAATTTTGAACCTTATACCACTATCATTAGTTCAAACCTTGATAATGACTGAGTTTACTTCAGGGAGAGGTACATTTGTATATGGAAAGAAGAGGAACAAGACAGCTTTGAAGAATGCCCACTGGTATGGATAAAAGCAAGAAGAGTTGGAGTCAGGAAGATGGGAAACAACTGGAGAATGTGATGTCAGTAGCTGAGGAAATGGGGACTTTCAGAAAGCACAAATGATCCATTTTATAAAACGTGTTGGGACAAAGAGATGGATAAGGCTTTTTATGAGAAGTGTCTTTTCAACTAGTTTCTGTTGTTGGGAGTGATGAAAGTAAAAGTCAGTCTGCAAATAGGTATTATGCGTCTGTTTTGTGTCAGACACTATTCTCCATGCATGTAGCAGTGAACAGAACAAGTTCAGGCCCTCAGGGAGCTCACATTGGGAGTTGGGACATTTAATAAACATAAATGGTATTTTAGTTTTCTCCACATACCTCATTAGTCTAGAACAGCCTTTCTAGTCATGTAGTCTCTTATTCATATAGCCAGATTAGGCTCCCTTATCTGGGCCTATTCTTGGTCCTGATATCTTCCTAAAGTGGGAAGTTGGGGAAGAAGAGAGAAATGATAGCCAGGAATATAGGCTACACACTTGAGAAGCTTGTCAGGAAAGGTAGAGGAACTTGGATTATTTCAAGACTTTAAATTTAGAGACCTGACAAACTATGATATATTTTCTGTATGTGTTATAAAATCTCAGCAGCTCTTAGAACCACAAATGAGTATGAAAATGGCCATGGGTGTGTGTGTGTGTTTCTGGGGATCAAACTCAAGGCCTTGTGCATGCTAGGCAAGTGCTCTCTAACTGATCTACATCCCCCGCCTCAGGGCCCAAGATTTTTATATAGGCAGGTTTCCCTTAGGGTCTGCTGGCAAGGTAATAGTGGCTAGGGAAAGCTTGGACTCTTGGGTAGAGAGATTGTGGAATAATGTTTGCTTTGTAGAAATGGAGGCTATAATACCTTAATTACTCTTTTCTTTCATTGAAAAGAATGAGCTGTTCTTTACCCTAAAGTCAAATGTCTCTTTGTTAGTGAGGAGAATGAAAGAGTTGAGATTCAAGTACCCTAACAATTCATCATTTGTGAATAGACTGGGTGGACTACTTCCTTAACTTTTTTTTTTTTTTTTTTTTTTTGGTACCAGATATTGAACCCAGGGATGCTTAACCCTGAGTCACATCTGCAGCCCTTTTTTAAATTTTTTATTTTGAGACAAGTTCTCACTGAGTTGCTTAGGACCTTGCTAAGTTGCTGAGGCTGGCTTTGAACTTAGGACCCTCCTGCCTCAACATCCCAAATTGCTGGGATTATAGGTGTGTGTCACTGTGCCCAGCCTTATCAACTCTTGATTAAGGTGTTTTTTTGACTCTGAGCTTAGAGATTTTTTGGAGGACCTGGACAACAAGGAAGAATTATTTTTGAGTGGCTGTGCTTTCCTCTAATTTCTCTACTGATTCCTTCCCATCTGTTTTCCTTCTTCCTGTGATTTTTCAAAGCTTCTCGACTGCCAGTGGATCCTTGTCTTGGTTTTGAGATTTATTACTGTTTCATTCTTAAAGTATATACATTATATTAATTATGTATGTGGAGGTTGGAGGTGTATATTGCCACTTCAAAAGGATCTTGTGATGAAAGACAGGTGCATTTATTCAGTTTGTCATATTGAACCATATACATGGAAACAAAATTTAAAACCCTGTGGTTAGAACCCATAGCTCACTTAAGAAATTGGCTTTATTAAAATGAATAAACCTTTATAAAATAAGAACTGACCATAATCTTCATTTCATAGTTAGTTTTGAGAGTATAAACTTAATCCGATATCTGAAATCTATATGGGAGCTTTGAGTTTATAACCAAAAGTACTTGCAGCTATAGAAAAAGCAGGAAGATTAGACTCTAGGAGAATCAATAGACTCAAGACTCCAAGTTGATCCAACGAGGTACTAGCATTTTGTACAACAATGGAATACAATAAAGTTTTCAATGTATTTAACATTTAATATGGACATATTAGACTGCAAATATTCTCTAGTATAAAAACAATGCTTTATATTTTACCTAGTTCTTAAGATGCACAGTCCTCATAAGCAGTAATAGATACATCATTAAAGAATTACAGTTGGAGCATTGAAAGTATTTATATTTTATTTCTGTGTTGTATAATATTAGGTTCTCACTGAAAGTAAGCTTTATGTTAGAAAAACCAAGTAGTAGAGGATACATAGTAATGTAATACTCTCAAGAATTTCAGCATGTTAAAAAATACGTTGGGAGGCAGGTATGTATTTGAATTTCAAATGGTATCTAATTATTCTTGTCAGTATCTAAAGATCCTATTATTGCATGTGTCCTTATATTTCATTTGTTTTCTTTTAGGTCTCTTTTATTCAAAACCTTGTATTTTGTGTAGAAAGAGTTTACCGTGTTCCTGACTTTGGTATTTGGGAAAGAGGAAGCAAATATAATAATGGCAGCACAGAGCTACATTCAAGGTAATTTCCCAATTCTGAGGGTGTTTTTGTTGTTGTTGTTGTTTGCTTGTTTTTGTTGTTTAAATATATGGAAATTGAATATGAGTAAAAATCAAAGGAATGGATTTAAGCTGTAGTTTCTGTGTAAATTGGAGTCCCATTAATGAATTTCAAGAAAGGAGCAGGGCATCTTTCCCAACCTTCCAATGTGTCAGTCCATGCATTTCAGCTTTTACTCTTAATCCACAGCTTGCCTTTTTGTTCAACCAAGTCATTTTCTTGTCTTTGAAATTATGTTACTTGAAATGTCAAATACATCAAAGTTTTCAAACACCAGATACATGCACCTTACATTTGAAATTCCCTTTTGTGTTAAAAACCTGAATTTCATTCTAACCACAGATTCTTATACCCTTCAATAAATCTTATTCAGTGTATTCTATAAGAGTTCTGATCAACACCTTGAACTATAGTTTAGTATGTTTGAATAAACAACAGTTGCTGACAACTCATGTTAGGTAGTTTATTTACTATTAATAATAATAGTAGTTTATTTACTTAATAGTGTTAAAAAGTAGCTCTAGAGGATCCAAGATAGTGGGCCAGAGGGAGGCAGCATTCTGTGTTGCTCCGTAACCCAGGTCTCAACTAGTGGGAATACTGCTTCTCTGAGAGTGATAAAAGACCCCTACACAGCTGCTGTTGCACAGAAATCACCAGTGCTGTGCCTACACACAGGGTTCTGGGCATCCGCATTAAAGCAGGACTTCCGACTCCCGATACCAAATTCCTGACTACTAGCCCATGCAGGACTCCTGAGTGCCTTAGCAGGATCACCATATCAGCACCTGCGCAGAACTCCCAGACACTGCTCTTCTCCCATACAGGACACTCAGCTGCTACCCACCCACAGAACTCTGGCTGCCACTCCCCTGTTGACCCCCATCTACCAACGGGGGGGGCTCCCCCGTCACCTCCATCTTGTGACTCTGCAGCTACTGCCATAGTCCCCTATGCACAGTAATCTGCCTACACTTGAGGACATCACACAAGCTCTGAAGACAGCCAAAAGCCACAACACTACACACAGAGCTCATTTCTGAACATATTGCACAACAGCCATCACCTGGCTCCCCCTACCCGACCTGATACCCCAGCTGGAAGCAGCCTGCGTCCATCTTGAGTCACCTTCCTTACCATCTTTGGTGGGAACAACACCCAGATTTGAACTCTAGCTGGCCAGGTACCTGGTTTCCAACTCCCCACTCTCCCCAGCAGATGGTAACACAGAAGAGTAACTATCCAACACAAAACAGCTCTCAGTGGGATGGGTGTGCATTGGGACCAGGGTATCACCCATGGGAGCTCCAGTGAGAGAGGTCCCTTAATTGGGAATTAGAAGGGAGAGGGTGCAATAGTTTGGAGACTAACAGAGAGACCAGGAACTGGTAAATCTTTAGGAAAGATAGGGAGATAGGACAGGGCCTTCAAGTCATACAAGTGGACCCAAAAAGAGACCCTTGAGGTGCAGTCTCCCTTCAGGGACTGGTGGGTGCTATACGTCATTTCAGGTACCCTGCACCAGGACCAGCCTTCCCCCCTGGTTACCTTCACCATCTTGAGGGCAGAGATACCAGCTAACAGAAGACAATTCCAGCTATTGGATGAGAAGGGAAGCAGAAACATACTGATCTCCAACCAAAACAATTAACAATCCTGGTTTTTTCCTTTGAGATTTTTTTTCTCTCTTTCTTTACCCCCTCTGTTCTCCTGCCCTCACATCCCCAACATATATGAAACCAAGTACTTAGCATGAATTAGGATTTTGAGGACTGGGACGTCTGAATAGCATTTTATAATTGTGCTGTACATGCCTTTTTTTTTTTCTTTTACTTTCTTTTTTCCTCCAATTTTTACTATTTTAACATCCTTTATTTTTCTTAATAATATGTGTGTTTCTTTTATGTACTCCACTGTCTTTCCACATACTTGTCTACCCAAAATTACTTTTGTCTATTCCCCTGCTACTAACCTTCTTCATTAGATTTATTTCACTCTTCCTAAGATATACTAGATCTGTATCCTCACATCCTGCCTCCCAGTACATCATCCTACACCTCACTCCCAGTTCATTGTCCATCATCAGAAACTGTAAACCCTTTTACAAACCTACTGATTATGTTATAGATAATAATCAAATTCAACATTTCTGTACATTGTGACCAAACTATAAATGTGCCAATAGAAACAAATTGTTTATAGGTGGTATATTGTTTACATTGGGATCTTTTAACATTGTTCTTCCCTACAAAGGAGAGGTATTGGAACCCTACAGGACCACAATATATTTTGTCTTCATTGTCTGAGGTCCTGTTTTCAAAGTGGTCTACTCTGTTGTGATGCTTTCAACTGAACTTTTAATTTGGTTTATTGTTTCTTTCATTTCAAGGATTCCTGTTTGTTTTTTAGAACCTCTGACTCCGTATTGAAGTAATCTTTTGCTGCCTGTATTTGTTTATGTAGCTCTTTGTGGAAATGATCTTTTAATGCCTGTATTTGCTCTCTTATATCATCCTTTAATTCACAAAACATTTTAATCATGTACATCTTAAACTCCTTCTCTGTAATTTCTTCTGCCATACTGGCCATGGATTCTAATAATGTGGTATCTTGATTTGTTTGGGGCACTTTATTCCCTTGTCTATTCATGTTGTTCGTGTGTCTTCCCTTCTAGTGCTGTGTGTCCTAGGCGTTACCGTCTATGCCGCAGTCTGGCTGGGCACAAAATCACGAGCCACCACACAGCTTGTAGATTCAAACAGCAACTCTTTATTCCCGAACTCACACCGGCACTCTACACACGTTCTCTGCCCAAATCCACCCCCACTGGGCTTCTGTCTCCCAAAAAATACTGTCTGAATCCCGTGAGAACTCAAGGGGAACTCAGGCAGCAGGATACGCCCTATTCCCAGCAGGAATAACCTTAAACCTGGAATAGTCCTAAACCGGGAACGCCCTAAACCCGGATTATCCTAAACCGGGAACACCCTAAACCCAGATCCGCCCTGGTCCTTGAGCAAGGTCACCTTAGATGCAATGTCACTGCAAAATGTCCTATTTCCACGAGTCCTTCCACTAAGCAACATGAAGTACGCTGGCAAGGAAATTGTCATACCTACTTGGCTAATGGCTGCCAGCATCTCCCCCGTTCTGATTAATTAAACAACAAGCAATGTGGCTTAAGGACCGTGCCTGGTAGGTTGTCCAATTCAACATATGGTTCTTACCCGTCATCGGAAAAACTGACCTTTAGGCGTAGCCTCCT